>NC_140019.1:14348092-14860592 GCF_964263955.1 Coregonus lavaretus
GGGATCTGACCTTGCGCCCCTGTGAGAGAGTTTCTGGAAACTCCTAGCAACCAGAAGACAATAGTAGTCAATTACTCATATTTGGAGCATTTACGGGAGCAGAAGTAGTCAACATCCGCGAGAGAGGCCAGAGAACATGATTGATTATATCCTTTATGAACAATTATCATGGAAATGTATTATTGGTATATTACTGAGTCTGTTATTAAACATGTATGTGCTCTCTCTCTCTCTCTCTCTCTCTCTCTCTCTCTCTCTCTCTCTCTCTCTTCTCTCTCTCTCTCTCTCTCTCTCTCTCTCTCTCTCTCTCTCTCTCTCTCTCTCTCTCTCTCTCTCTCTCTCTCTCTCTCTCTCTCTCTCTCTCTCTCTCTCTCTCAATAATAGTTGATGATGTGTCTGTTGTCAACAGGGCCAGATGAAGGCATGGCTACAATCCATCTTCAACCTCAATGAGTCAATCTATGAAAGCCCAGAGAGGCTCTCGGGGGAGGTGATGCGGAATCTAGAAATACAGGTTGAGTTCCTGCTGTCCAGCCTGGATTAAGGTTCCCAAACTGAGCTGAGGGCCCCATCACAAAATAAAGTATTTTGCATTTAAACATTATCTGTCAATTGTAAACAAATGTTACATCATGTGTAGGGGAGAGTGGGGTAAGTTGAGCCATTTTTTACATTCAGCATTACTCTGTCAAGGGAAATATAGTATTCTTTCAAAAATATACAGTATCTGTCACGACTTCCTCCGAGGCTGCCCCTCTCCTTGTTCGGGCAGGCTTCGGCGTTTGTCGTCACCGGCCTTCTAGCCACTGCCGCTCCTCATCTCATCATTCCATTTGTTTTGTCTTGTTTATTACACACACCTGGTTCATATCCCCTCATTAGTACCTGTATAAGTGTTCCCTCTGCCCCCTTGTCTTTGTGTGTGATTGTTTATTGTGGAGGAGAGAGAAGCTCGGTGGAGCTCCATGTATTTTGTATCGCCGGGAATATTCCCTGTGTGCCTTGTATTTTCCAGTGCCCCTGTTTTGCGCACTGGAGTGTTTTTACTAGGGGTGTAACGATCCATCTACTACATCGATGTATCGATTTATATTCCTATGATCCAACTACATCGATCTGTGCTCGGCGAGTTGGCCTTTTGGACAACATATATCGATCTAACATCGTTTTAAAATGTAATAAATCGATTGTATCGATACTAGGAAATAACCCATTGGATTTAAGCACGTCAGACTTTATATGGATGTTTTTTCTTAGCACTTTTAATGATAAAGGCTTTAAACATTACTCGATTCACTCTGCCTATCCGTGACGTCATCGCGCCAGCAGCAGCGCAAAGGCGCCAAGACAACAAAGCATAGCATGGCGGATGACAGAGGAGAAGCCGACGAGCGAGAAATTATCAAGCCACCATTGCGGTCCTTACAAGAAACAGGAATCTAGGAAACTTCACCTGCACTGTCCAGTATCCAGGTATTTATTTCAGTCACACTGGTTGAATTTTTGGCTAAAAGGTTACTGAATCGATTTCAAGTCACTGAATCGTTTCGGATCGTATTGTTCTAAATGAACCAATATCGTCCTTGAATCGTATCGACAACCACGAATCGTGATACAAATCGAATCGTTGTTAAAACGAATCGTTACACCCCTAATATATATATATATATATATATATATATATATATATATATATATATATATATACATATATATATACATACATATATACATACATATACATACATACATACACATACACATACACATACACATACATATATATATATATAACACACATACATACACATACATATCCTTAAAAAAAATATATATATATATATATTCCCCTTTATTACTTTCCAACCCCACCACCCTTTCCCTACTTGGAGTAAACTAGTGAACAACAATGCTTAGGCCTCTACTTCCAGCTTGTACCTACTATCTACATTTTATGGACAATTTTACAATAATTATATTTTGTTTGTTTTTTCTCCTGAACTTCCTCTACTCTCAACCTCTCCGATCATTTTCATGATGTCCATCCGGTTTGCTTCTATATGCCATATCTTTCTAACTGTGCTCTTTCACAAAAGCTCCCAACCTACAACCTATATACTTATTATGGACACAGTATGCTTACATTATTAGTTATCTTGTTATTATTTGTTGTTAGTTGCTATTAGTCCCATCCTTCAACTCCATTCAACACCTCCCATCTATCTCTTAACACCATCCATATTGGATTTCTATTTGCCATATATTTTTCAACTGTACTGTGATGTTTTACAAAAGTTCTGAACCTTTCTATTCTCATTGTTTCTACAGATTGTGAATTGAAAATAAACATTTTTGCTGTCAATCCTTTGGTCCTTAAATGAAACTGATATACTTTTTTATTTATCACAGTTTTCCTTAACCAATTATGATCTTTAATGCAAGGCCGACAGACAAGTTCCTTACTTTCTCCCCCTTCCACTTTCCTATTCCATTTTTGCTGTAAGGCTGCAATTATTTGGTTGTAATTTTGGGTAGAGCAGACATTTCCATATGTTTTTGTTAGCTGCATGTGCGACATAACTCCATCAGTCCTACCGATGATATCATTTACGAAGATTATACCTTTTTTAAACATTTTGTCAAAAAAAAGAAGGGTTTTTGTCAATTAGTATATTTGAGTTTAACCACAATATTTGTTGCATTATTTGTTCTGTCGTTTCTGGAGGATTAAATTGAAATTGTAACCAACTTTCTATGGCTTGTTTTAGAAATAGTGATATTTGGGAGATTATTTCCTTTTCAAATAACTGAAAGTGAGTAGTTGTAATCTGAATAAAGGGAAAAGGGCCATTCTTGAACATTGGGTGAGACAATCTTACTAATTTGCTAGAGAACCAGTTCGGATTTAAGTATAACTTTTGTATGACTGAAGCTTTTAGTGATAGGTCTAATGCTTTAATATTTAATAATTTCTGTCCTCCGAATTCATATTCATTATATAAATAGGCCCGTTTAATTTTGTCTGGCTTGCCGTTCCAAATAAAATTGAATATTTTTTTCTCATATAATTTAAAAAACTGTTCGCTAGGCCTAGGCAAGACCATAAGCAAATAGGTAAACTGGGATAATACTAAAGAGTTAATCAGAGTGATTTTTCCACAAATTGACAGGTATTTACCTTTCCATGGTAGCAAGATCTTATCTATTTTTGCTAACTTTCTATTAAAATGTATTGAAGTGAGATCATTTATTTCCTTTGGGATATGTATTCCGAGTATATCCACATCACCATCAGACCATTTTATTGGTAAACTATATGGTAATGTAAAATTTTTATTTTTTAGTGATCCAATACATAATATAGTACATTTGTCATAATTTGGTTGTAATCCAGAGAGGTTAGAAAATGTATCTAGATCCTCTATGAGGCTGTGGAGGGATTCTAGTTGTGGATTTAAAAGAATCATCAGCGTACAATGACACCTTTGTTTTTAAGCCCTGGATTTCTAATCCCCTGATATTATTGTTGGATCTGATTTTAATAGCTAACATCTCGATGGCCACAATAAATAGATATGCCGATAGTAGACAACCCTGTTTCACTCCTCTTGACAGTTTAAAACTTTCTGAGAAATAGCCATTATTTACTATTTTACACCTAGGGTTACTATACATGATTTTGACCCATTTTATAAGAGATTCTCCAAAATTGAAATGCTCCAGGCATTTATATATAAACCCCAGTTGTACTTTATCAAATGCCTTTTCGAAGTCTGCTTTTCGAAGTCGGTATGCACATTTTAGTGGGTCTAGGGTGTTGGGCAAGGTGGAGATTTGAGGTTTTATTTATTTGCACCGAAGTAAATAAGTGAAAGTCAAAACAGTACAGATAAAAATGGCGTGCAGGTCAGGTTGGAAGCCTTATATGAAAACCACACCACAAATATAAGTACCAAAAAAAATAGTTAAGTTAAACAAAGAATATGAATTATAATTGTACATGACATACTCAGTATACAAGAACAAACATGTTTGATTATGTGTGTGTGTGCACGCTTGTCTGTCTGTGTGTGTGTGTTTGTGTGTGAGTGTGTGTGTGTGTGTGTGTGTGAGAGAGAGAGTTAGGCTACATGGAGGGGATTATTGGGTAGTTTGGTTTATCAGGCTGACCCCCAGTCTTCACTTGAATTTATTGAGGGATGATGAGGTTTTGGCAATATGAAGATAAGAATTCCAGAGTATGGTACCTCTATAACTGATGGAGAATTGACTATGTGGGGAGGGTGAAAGTTATCGCAGTGTCTTGTGTTATATAGATGGATTTCAGAATTAACCTGAAATAATCAATTGAAGGGTTTATGTAAACAGTCTGGGAGGCATGAGTATTTGTAGATGAAAGTGCATAATTGGCGTACATTAATGTCATAAATAGACAAGGGTTAAAACGCTTAAAGGTTCTACTCACGTTAGCAACCGAGATCGGGAGGCCACATCTCTAGCTTATCGTTTTGATTGAAGCTCATATTGTCAGGTAGGCCTAATTAACTTTTTCTAGAAATTGTGTTTATTTTTTACTCAACTATTTTGTAAATGAAATAAAATGTAAACGTTTTAGAGCTCAAAAATAAAATCCACTTTCCATTGAAAACTTTTGGTGCAATTCTATTTTACAACCACAAGATGGTGTCTGATGCTGGAGCAATGAATAAATAGCCTAGTCATCAACGTAGCCTGTCTATACTCTGATCCATATTACAGTCTATTGAGAGGCCTATGTAGGCTAATAAACAAAAAACAACAACCTTTTTTATCAATTAATTTTCATGTAATAGTCTTGACATACATTATATAAAATGCAATTCCCGATTAAGCCTAATCCCGGTCAAGGCTACAACAGGTAAAAGTTACATATTAATCAAGGGATGATTGTTGGATGATGCTTTGTAAATATCAATCAAAACAAACTGAACGTAACCCCAGGACCAGGACATAACCACAGAGCTCTCCAGAGGGTGGTGCGGTTAGCACAACGCATCACCGGGGGCAAACTACCTGCCCTCCAGGACACCTACAGCACCCGATGTCACAGGAAGGCCAAAAAGATAATCAAGGACAACTACCACCCGAGCCACTGCCTGTTCACCCCGCTATCATCCAGAAGGCGAGGTCAGTACAGGTGCATCAAAGCTGGGAACGAGAGACTGAAAAACAGCTTCTATCTCAAGGCCATCAGACAGTTAAACAGCCATCACTAGCACAGAGAGGCTGCTGCCTACATACAGACTTGAAAATCACTGGCCACTTTAATAAATGGAACACTAGTCACTTTAATAATGCCACTTCAATCATGTTTACATATCTTGCATTACCCATCTCATATGTATATACTGTATTCCAGGGTTCTTCAATTCCAGTCCTGGAGGGCCGAAACACCTCTGTTTTTCATCCTCTCCTTCTAATCAGGGGCTAATTCAGACCTGGGACACCAGGTGAGTGCAATTAACTACCAGGTAGAAATAAAAAACAGAAGTGTTTCGGCCCTCCAGGACCGGAATTGAAGAACCGTGCTGTATTCTATACTATCTATTGCATCTTAGCCTATGCCACTCTGACAATGACATTGCTCATCCATATATTTATATATTCTTATTCCATTCCTTTACCTAGATTTGTGTGTATTAGGATTTTGTTGTGGAACTGTTCAATATTTCTTGGTAGATATTGCTGCACTGTCGGAACTAGAAGCACAAGCATTTCGCTACACTCGCAATAACATCTGCTAAACATGTGTTTGACCAATACATTTGATTTGATTTGATTAGTGTAGTGCACTGCATACATCAGAAGATTTTCCAGCCTCCTGTACCATCGTATGCGAGAGACCTTTTGAATAGGGGGTATCGTTTACATTCTATATCCATCATGGTCATTTGGTCACCGGCGGTCAGGGCCTCCATGAAGAAAGTCTTTGTTACTGCTTCCACTCCTTTTACTAAGCCTTTATTGTTGGGTCAAAGGAAAGACCGCAAGCTGCGTGTGTAGAGCTGGTCAGGCCCTCTTATTGTGTTTCATAGGCTACAACAGATTCAAAAGTAAAACATCTTAAAACCACACCTCTTTCAGCTCTCCGCTTCCAGCAATTGTTCCTGCCTGAGTCTTATCTAGCTTCCCTCCCAGTCCATGGGGAATGTGCCCTCACTGCCCCGCTCTCTGAAGACTCACTCTATCATATGAGTGAACACATAAGCTGGAGACACGATAGGTGGAACACGAAAGGCACATGACCAGTCACAAACTGATGTCTCGCGCTCAGGAACAAAAGTTAATGGTGTGATAATAAAATTCAATTGTTTCATCATATTATGAAGTCAGTTACATACAAACTGTATATATCCTGCCCTCTTTGCCCCTCTCTATTCTCTATAGTCAGTGAGATGTCTCTATTTGGGCCTACTCTACACTGAGTTGATTTCTCAGCTATTCTTTCAACCGTTTTTTATTGACACATTTAAAAACTAAAAAGTAAACATAAAACTTACTTCAGGCTAGGGTATTCATCTTATCAATTCTTGTTGAATGATTGACTTCATGTGTGTCAGTAAAAGTGATTGATCATGCATTTCTGGGCATATTATTCACCTTCAATAATCTGGTGAAGGTTTTGACGTTTATAATAGTGTCACGTTTATGATGAATTCCTCCTATCTAGTTAAATCATCATGGTGTATGATGTGTAGAATGAATCGCACATACTTGCACAGAAAATGGCATGATTCCCACTACAAGTCAAGCTTTATCAATTATTTCCAATGTTCTCAAGAAGAATGATGTGGAAGAATGGTGTTCTTCACAGACCGCAGAGTGAGTAGTGGGCCTCACCTATCAGTTGTTCAGGGGCCATTAGGGAACACATGCAGCCCAGTTTGGATCTGCGGTACTGTGCTGCTGCTCAACTCCTCAGAATGGTAGGTCATGCAGGTCTTGAGTTGTGATGGGCGGAAAGGTGAGGCAGGATGTTCTTATCTACAGTACCTGCCACAGAGAGCTGCCAATACCGTTTGTTGCAGTGATGGAGGAAAACAGTCTGCTGCACATCCACACACGATGGGGTGCTGCTTGGGAACAGTGGACTCACGCCACGCACAGAGGATTATTTACGTTTGATATAAAAAGCTGCATATCCTGTTTCCAAAGTTAAAAATAAATCCAATAAATATTTATTCTAAGAATTCGAACAGATATCTTGTATCAGATATGACAATGATTGTTTGCTTTTTTTCCCCCTTTGAAAACTCCCACTTCTGACATGCTGGTTGCCCCTCTACTTTTAGATACTAGGTTTACTATTTTTAATTGATCAAGGTCAAGTAAGCTGTTTTACATTCTCTTCATGCAATGTTGTGACTTGTATTGGGCAATGAAGGGCAGTGCAAGTTGGTGAATTGTGAAACAGTGAATTCAAGAATTGAAATGTAATATAATGTTGATGTTGCACCAAATGCATCTGTAAATGATGTCTGACTGGTTCATTTAACATCTTTAATTTCCTGTCAGTGAAGTCTTTGAAAGGATTTTCAAGTCATTCAAAACCTTAAGTGAAATAACTGTTTGATGATGTAGCAAAGAGGATGGTGCCAATACCGTCATCAAGAAATATGATGTATAATATAGGCTATTTACATGTCACGTTAGTGAAATGAAAATGCAGAAAGTGATTCTAGAACTGAACACTGTCACAGCAGTTTGTCCTGAACAAGTGACGTTGCATACTTCCTTTGTTTTTCACTATAAAGACTCAAATGGCCATGCACTGCAAGCAGTGCTGAGTACGGGGGCGGGATTTAGAAATTCTTTCAGACAGTTGTGCATTAATTAGTCTGCACTACCGTTGTTCAGAGGATGGATGGTTGATTTTTCTCTGTTATGTTTATTTAAAAATGTGAGCCTTTTGTTATCGTGTAGAACATATTTTAGGAATCAGGCACTTAGTGGCAACGCTTGATAAAATTCATTCCATTCAGTTCCAAGGAGGGAGGGATACGGTCGCACGGGTCGCACCTGCCCTCGGGGACTGTCTCTTCAATTGCAAATAGTCTTATTGGAGCCAGAACTGCTAACTGCGCAGGGGAGCTGTCCTGCAAAACTATCTATGGGATACAAGGACAACTGCTGAGTTTCTTAGATTTAGATCTAAGGATTTTGGGGATTTAAAACGGAAAGGAATTTGTCATATCACTTTTGGACTATTAGCCCTACCTGAGAACTTTCTCCCTTTTCATTCTCCGCCAACACTTTTGGCTCTTCCTTGGGATTGATTTTATTGGGGTAGGTCTATCATCTGTGGTCGACAGAATGGCCCGGCTCGACTGCGCGAAACTGTCAATCCTCTTTCATTTGATCACGTATATAACCGGTAAGAATTATTCCATATTTATCCAGAGATGGTTTATCCAAACATATTATTTGGTTATCCGAGTTGGACCGCAGTATAATTTGTTACTTAATGCCCCCACATTTGGTGATTTATTTGCCTGTCCAGTATGAATAACTGAAGATTGATATTCACATTTAGTCTGTAATTATGCTGGTATGCAGCCTATTAATAAGCAGATTGTATTTTTATATTCAAGAGTTTGAAGAGATGAAGTAAGTTTGTTTTGAACTGGACACGTTTTACGACATGGGTTTATGAGGTGATCATGTTCAAGGATCAAGAATAATCCTGTTTAAATCATGACAATACCACACAATCCAACTAAGTTAAAATATCACTTGTTGCTGAAGTTGAATGCCCCTGTTCTTTCTTGGAATTTAAATTCCATGTCGTTGAAATGTAGTTAATATGGTAATTCAAGTTAATTAAAACATCCACGGCTGAGGTTCTGGCAATTAGGAATCCATACAGGGATGGACATTGCAGTTCATCTTGTCACCAGTAGATGTAGTCACTTTCCATTGAAGTGAGGATTTAGCCTAATTGAGTATATGGTACTGTGGTGTTTTAGCTTGGTGAGTTTATTACCTATATCTATGAGTTTATTATCACCTATACCTTATCACCTATTACCTCATTTAGTTGACTGTTCTCAGTTAATCTCAAATGAGTTCATTTAGATTGGTAGTTTTTGTATAAAATCTATTGGATATTGGTGAAATTATGTCTGATGTGTTACAGTAAACTCGGCTCCTGGAGGAAGTAAAAATCTATTTGAAAAAAGAACCAGTGTTTCAGTTATGGTGAAAATATTTATTCTAGCATTGTTATCATGTGGATCTCCTGAGTGAAAGGTTGTTCAACATCTTGAGAATAGAATGTGTGTTTCACAAAGCAAGCCACATTGTTATCACTTGGCATCCCCAGGATCTTGATGCCTCACCACGTAAACAAAAAGGAGCAGAGAAGGTGGATGTTTCTCTAGATTGTGTCTTGCCCAGTGTGCTACACAGATATATGTCTTCCTCCCCGTGTCGAAATATACATCACATCCAAACAGAGGAAATACTGCCCCCCTCTATCCCCTCCATCCCCTGCTACTTTGTTAGTGTCTAGCTTTGTCTACAATGTTTCCAAGTAGATTTCCTTCACTGTCCACAAGCGGAGCGTGGGAAAGACACAAGGAGGAAGCGGACGGAGGGGCAGGAGGCACCCTGGAATTGTTCTGGCCAGTAGAGGTCACGGAAACGTGACACGCTACCTGAGAAAATATTACTTCCCGGAGCTCCTTACGCTCACAGTCAACCACCAATGTATGTCCAGCCCCAATCTTAAGACAATGGGGAGGAGGAAAGGGAGACCATTGTTTCTGCATGGTGATTGGCTGTATGGTAGGGCCATTAGTAGTAAATGGGGTCTAAAGACTGAGGGATGTGGAGAGGTTTGGTCAGTGGGACAGGTACAGTACCACGGAGATTGGGGGTGATTTGTCCACTACAAATAATCTGAAATAAACCCAACTAAATTGAAAAACAGGCATTTATTCCTTATTGTGCTGGTGATGCGACTTTGTTTAGTATTGTGAGTCGTTGAGATTGTTGGTGGATTTGTACGACAATGCTAGAGATAAGTGAAATAGGAGGCATTGATTATAGATGCTTGAAATTGGTAAATCCTCTTTCCTATTGCTTTTTCCCACGATAAGCAAAACGCGAATACGCACTGTTCATTAATATATTGTATTTGTTACCCAACTCTCTCCAGATCATGGCTGACCCTTATTGGGCCTTATCTGTCAAACCCATTTAACCATTATATTCCTTATGACTCATTCAATGATAGAAAGGCTAAGGAAATCTCTGCCAGGTATATGGCACGTGTTATTTGATTATTAGTACATATTTTACTTTGAGTGGTATGTGTGACTGCTTTTGATTTAGCGCAAGGCATGAGTCCAGCGCTTCTCTCCTCCTCGGCCTGCTGGCACTATCTGAAGCCTTATGGCTCTGACAGCGGGAGAGTTCTTTCCTGCAGCAGCTCTCTGCTCGGGACCATGAAAACAGAGCTTTATTTGATGTAAATCTGTCTTGTGTTCATAGCATACAAGTTCTCCCTCCACCAGTACAGTGATAAGGTGTGTGCACTAAAAAGTAAAGTTGGACTATGCATTACAACCAGGTTTAACCCCATTTGTCTATTACCGTGGCTATTTCTCATGGGATAATATAATCTGTCTTGGGATTGTTGCCTAACATCACATGGATGGGAACAGAACATTCAAATGGGAACTATCTCAATCACCTTCAGAAATGATGCTTGAAATTTCCCATCTGCTGGAAGGTCAGACCCAGAGCAGGGTTGTGGTTGGGATGAGTCAGGGAGTTTATGGCATAGTTTTGACACCCACACCACAGTTAATGGAGACCAAGAGGACAGTAGGGTTCCACTGACCATAAGTCATTGACTGAATCACACAAAATTAGAGGGTGGAGAAAACTCCTCAAATCAAAATGGGATGTTTGTTGATCAAAGTTGCTTCATTTTCAGCCGCAAAACCGTAAGTCCAGAACAAAATCAAAAACTTTGCCTATCCATTTCAGCCGCTTAGTTAAAAGGGAAGAACTGGATCAAATGTAACATTATCCAACCGTGCACTTCACTGGCCTCACATCTCACTTAAATGAGATTCCAATTCAAACAACCTGTTCCAAAAGTCAGTCTGTAGTGTCAAATGGAAACTCCATGGTCCAGTGTGCCTTTTGAAGCTGTTTCTCTTGGTTAAGGAGTTTAATGTTCCAGTTAAGTTGATTTTTAAATCGTTTTTCTCCCGTCTGTGGGCACTTGAAATGGCCAATGGGAGTGATAGGGAGAGGTCATCCAAGTTCAATGGGAGCTCATCCCTCACCAGCGGTATGTACGTGTCATGCAGCCTACACACACACACACACACACACACACACACACCAAGCATCTCTGTTTCTCTCTGACGGACTAGACTGCTGCCAACATAGCCACCAGTGTGGTGTTATTCCAAGGTGAAATATTAACTGAGCTGTTGGTGTTGGCAGGTTTCCTTAGATCTCTTACCTCTCTTGTGCATGATGGATTCTTGGCTTGGGAGACTTCTACCAGCACAGCAGAAGCACTTCAGTTGAATCTGGATATTTTACATTCAGGGATCAGTTGTTATTGCTGTTATTAACAGGGATAATAGCAGCGTCCCCCTCTATAAGACATATATCTTTCTTACTGAGCCGGCAATACTTTTTCTTTTAACCCCTGCATGGGATTTCAATTTCAAGGAGTTTCTGTCCGCCAGCCAGTCGTAATCTCACATGTTATGGAACAAGAATCCTCCTGGCTTACACTGTGGAAGGGCTCGTAGGAATGTCGTTATACATCATATTCCTATAGTTAGCCACGTTTAATTCTGTATAACCAGGAAAAGCTGACTGGCCACCCGTCTTGGTTAGATGTTCCTTTATTCTGCCTTTTTAAAGGAGATGGTGGGACATTCTGTCTCCAAACTCTTGTCAATGCTTTCAGCTCTCTGTTGTAAATCTGCCACCAGTGCATAGAACATCTTGTGAGTTTGTCTTTCTGTTTGTCTGTTCTGACTCACTCAACCTAAAGACAACTCACGAAATACCTCTGGCTAAGAACGACATCGCAGCAGGATGGTTGTATCGTCACGTCATGAGGCAATGAATATAGCAGTGCAGGACAGGTTAACCCCAATGTAACCTCACAATCCATTATAGCCCACCAACTGTGAGCCAGTAAAGCCTTGAAATTAATAATGGAATATTTTACGTTCCATGTTTGGGAAATTCACAGTATTGTTAAAGCCAGTTGCTTAATCTAAATATATTGTGAAACATGTGTGGAAATATTGTAATGTGCCATTGAGGTAAAAATGGTGGCCCTGAGCGCCACAGTGGGATACCTGGCTACTGTTGTGCTGCTCTGCTGTATCCATGGACACACTGCAGCGAATATGACTCACAAGCCTCTGACCTTTCTCTTTTATAAAGGAGTGCCCTCCACCATCCTCTCTCTGTCCTTTGTTCCCCATGTTGGACTTACGAAGAGATGGAGTGGCAAGGTTAAACGAGGAAGTCATTGTTTCGCATTGTTGTTTTTGCCTTGAAGACCCAAAAAAAGATCCTCTCCCCCTCACTCCAGAGACTGCCTTACTGGTATATGGTAGGACAGGAAGCACAGGGAGACATGTACCAGCCGCAGATGAGGGACTTCCGTACATTATTCCCAGCACTTTAAAGAGGAAGAGAGAGAGAAAGAGAGAGAGTGGGAGTCTGAATGTGGCAGTAGCCAGGCAGTCCGGGCTAGTTGCCAACAGCTCATGTGTGATATTGCGTAATAAAGACCATTATTACGGTATGTGATGACTGTACTATCACTGTGTTCGGGAGGAAATCCCAAGTCAAAACCCTTAAGCGGCATCATATTGAGTTCGCCAGCAGTTTCTTACCTAAAGGATTCAACATCAAATCAAATGTTATTTGTCACATGCTTCGTAAACAACAGGTGTAGACTAACAGTGAAATGCTTACTGATGGGCCCTTCCCAACAATGCAGAGAGAAAAATTGAAATAATAGATCATGACAATAACACAAGGAATAAATAGAAATGTAATAACACGAGGAATAAATAGAAATGTAATAACCCAAGGAATAAATAGAAATGTAATAACACGAGGAGTAAATAGAAATGTAATAACATGAAGAATATATATAAATGTAATAACCCAAGGAATAAATAGAAATGTAATACCACAAGGAATAAATATACATGTAATTAACATGAGGAATAAATATAAATGTAATAACACGAGGAATAAATAGAAATGTAATAACACGAGGAATAAATAGAAATGTAATAACACAAGGAATAAATAGAAATGTAATAACACAAGGAATAAATAGAAATGTAATAACACGAGGAATAAATAGAAATGTAATAACTCAAGGAATAAATAGAAATGTAATAACACAATGAATAAATAGAAATGTAATAACACGAGGAATAAATAGAAATGTAATAACTCAAGGAATATATAGAAATGTAATAACACAATGAATAAATAGAAATGTAATAACACGAGGAAGAAATAGAAATGTAATAACACGAGGAAGAAATATAAATGTAATAACACGAGGAAGAAATATAAATGTAATAACACAAGGAATAAATAGAAATGTAATAACACGAGGAATAAATAGAAATGTAATAACTCAAGGAATAAATAGAAATGTAATAACACAATGAATAAATAGAAATGTAATAACACGAGGAATAAATAGAAATGTAATAACTCAAGGAATATATAGAAATGTAATAACACAATGAATAAATAGAAATGTAATAACACGAGGAAGAAATAGAAATGTAATAACACGAGGAATAAATAGAAATGTAATAACACGAGGAATAAATAGAAATGTAATAACACGAGGAATAAATAGAAATGTAATAACACGTGGAATAAATAGAAATGTAATAACACGTGGAATAAATAGAAATGTAATAACACAAGGAATAAATAGAAATGTAATAACACAAGGAATAAATACACAATGAGAAACGATAACTTGGCTATATACCCGGGGTACCAGTACCGAGTCGATGTACAGTGGTAGGGTACAAGGTAATTAGGTAGATATGTAAATATTCATAGGGATAAAGTGACTAGGCAATGGGATAGATAATAAACAGTAACAGCAGCGTATGTGATGAGTCAAAAGAGATTAGTGCAAGAAGGGTCAATGCAAATATTCCAGGTAGCTATTGGTTAACTTATTTAGCTAACTATTTAGCAGTCTTATGGCTTGGGGGTAGAAGCTGTTCAGGGTCCTGTTGGTTCCAGACTTGGTGCAACGGTACTGCTTGCAGTGCAGTAGCAGAGAGAACAGTCTATGACTTGGGTAACTGGAGTCTCTGACAATTTGTAGGGCCTTCTTCTGACACCGCCTGGTATAGAGATCCTGGATGGCAGGGAGCTCGGCCCCAGTGATTTACAGGGCCGTACGCATTACCCTCTGTAGCGCCTTGCGGTCGGGTGCTAGTTGCCATACCAAGCGGTGATGCAGCCAATCAAGATGCTCTCAATGGTGCAGCTGTATAACTTTTTGAGGATCTGAGAGCCCATGCCAAATATTTTAAGCCTCCTGATGGGGAAGAGGCGTTGTGGTACCCTCTTCACGACTGTGTTGATGTGTGTGGACCATGATAATTCCTTGTTGATGTGGACAACGAAGAACTTGAAGCTCTCGACCGTCTCCACTACAGCCCTGTCAATGTGGATGGGGGTGTGCTCGGCCCCCCATTTCCTGTAGTCCACAATCAGCTCCTTTGTCTTGCTGATGTTGAGGGAGAGGTTGTTGTCCTGGCACCACACTGTCAGGTCTCTGACCTCCCTGTAGGCTGTCTCATCGTCGTCGGTGATCAGGCCTACCACCATTGTGTCGTCTGCAAACTTAATGATGATGTTGGAGTCGTTCGCGACCACGCAGTCGTGGGTGAACAGGGAGTACAGGAGGGGACTAAGCACGCACCCCTGAGGGGCCCCCGTGTTGATGGTCAGCGTGGCGGAAGTGTTGTTGCCTACCCTCACCACCAGGGGGCAGTCCATCAGGAAGTCCAGGATCCAGTTGCAGAGGGAGGTGTTTAATCCCAGGGTCAGTGGTGTAAAGTACTACTTAAGTATTTCTTTGGGGTAACTGTACTTTACTTTACTATTTATATTTTTGACAACTTTTACTTTAACTTCACTACATTCCTAAAGAAAATAATGTACTTTTTACTCCATACATTTTCCCAAAAGTACTCGTTACATTTTGAATGCTTAGCAGGACAGGAAAATGGTTCAATTTATGCACTTATCAAGAGAACATCCCTGGTCATCCCTATTGCCTCTGATCTGGTGGACTCACTAAATGCTTGATTTGTAAATGATGTCTGAGTGTTGGAGTGTGCCCCTGGCTATCCATAAATACAAATAACACGAACACTGTGCCTTCTGGTTTGCTTAATATAAGGAATTTTAAATTATTTATACTTTTACTTTTACTTTTGATACTTAAGTATATTTTAGCAAAAACATTTACTTTTGATACTTAAGTATATTTTAAACCAAATACTTTTAGACTTTTACTCAAGTAGTATCTTTACTTTTACCCAAGTATGACAATTGAGTACTTTTTCCACCACTGCCCAGGGTCCTTATCTTAATGATGAGCTTGAAAGGCACAATGGTATGGAACGCTGAGCTGTAGTCAATGAACAGCTCATGAGATAGTATTTGGATTACACAAGTTTCTGGCAGGAAACAGCTGAAACTATTTTGGGGGTTTTAAAGAGCACACTAATTTCCATGGGGACTAGACACAAAGATAGGCTTTGGATTAGTTTAAAAACTGTCAATTTGTCCGTTTAGCTTGACCCCAAACACGTCCAAATAGAGCTTGGAATCCCAACCTTTTAGAAGCAAAAGTCCTTCCTGGAAGTGTAGCGACAGCATGTGTTTTCAAAACACAATGTCCTGTCCTTTGCTGTTTCCCCAGCTCTGCACAGAGGGAGGCTAGGGAGTTATGAATGGGGGTCCCAATGTAACACCACCAATGTCAACTGCTGTTTGAAAACTGGCACAAGGGCCCAACGCCAGCCAACAGAGTGAGCTAAATATGGCAACCCAGAGAGGCATCGGATAGTTGCTCTCTCTCTCTGTTTTTTGTTGGTTCCATGCATGTCCTCTTCTTTTATGACTCCTAATGAGAACCAGGTCTGGGACCCTCTGAACTGAACCACCACAACAAGCACAATTTCTGGAATTTTGCAGGCGTTCCGCTGGAGGAATGCGGCACACAGCTGTTCGGTGGGGGGGGGACGGACAGGGTGGGCGGCTTGAAGAGGGGGTTATTTTTAAGTGGGATGCTGGGTGCCCCAGCTGAACCATCCATCTGTAGTTTGTTACAGAGCAGAGCGGAGGCAACTGCCTGGTTTTAGGAGAAGAGTTTCCCTCCAGTGAGGTGTGAGGTCAGGTTGTGGTATGTAGTGCGTTTGTGTGTGTGTGTGAGAGAGACACTTTGTGCGTACAGTATGTAAAAGCAAGTGGATCAAAGTGTGGAACAAAAGTGGTGGTGTGGTAGAGAGTGGAGTGGAGTGGAGTGGTAGAGTTTTTGAATGCCAGAAATCTCAAGAGTCAAGTTCAA
The DNA here is from genome assembly GCF_964263955.1 of Coregonus lavaretus. Classification (NCBI taxonomy): domain Eukaryota; kingdom Metazoa; phylum Chordata; class Actinopteri; order Salmoniformes; family Salmonidae; genus Coregonus; species Coregonus lavaretus. The sequence continues at coordinate 14,364,759 of NC_140019.1, forward strand.
TTACAACCAAACCATAATAGAGTAACTTAGTATCAGCAGTAGGCCATTTGTGGACAGTAAATAAAATAGTGATGGGGGAAAGAAATCCATACAGTTACATATCACAATATTATTCTTGGACGATATTATATAGCTCGTTGACAATTTTTGCTACTGTAGGTAGCGTTCGCTAGCGCTAGCCGGCTGTACCTGTGGCAAAAATCCTATACCTTGTTCTCCATCTTCCTTTTAAATAGTGAGCCAACATGTTTTCAGCTCTGTTATTTCCCTGACTGATCAAAACTCATTTTCTCATGATTTCTCTTGTCTCTCTCCAGCAGACATATAGTGAGAAATATGTTTGAAATATCAAATCCCAATAAAATCGCAGTATCGGATCGCAATACATATCATATTGGCACCTAAGTAGCATGATAATATTGTATCGTGAGGTCCCTGGCAATTCCCAGCCCTAGTAAATAAGAGTTTTTAGGAGTATATTTTTAAAAAGCATTCATGGACAACCTATGAGTTTTGGGAAACATTAGCTTTAGGCAAGACCATTTTCTAGGAATCTCGGTGTGAGTATGTTCTTTTCTCTCAGCTAGTTTGAAATATGCACTGTCACATTCTTCAGGCCTTTGTTTATGTACACATCGATCCATCCATGTGTAAATACACACATGGGCAATAACAAAAAAGTACTACCTACAGAGTCATAACGTGTTTGTCTGAAGATTGTGATCTCTGATTATGTTTAGCATAAGGAGAAGTATTAAAGAGAGTGGTGTAGTATACTTCGCCCCTATACTGTAGTACTCTGTCATACTGAGAGGAATGCTTTGATCACTTCAAAAAACTTTGACCACATCCCTTCTCCTCCAAATAACCTTGGACTCATATGAAACAATGATGTTATAACGTATTGGGAGGAAGATGATATTGAGTGCCAACATTGGCATGGGCAGTTCATTCTTGGACAACAGCTGTTCAGACCCTCACAATGAAACAAATCGTAACTCTGTGTACTTTTGTGTGTGTGTGTGTGTGTGTTTTGTGTGTTCACGCGCATGTGTGTGTGTGTTTCTGGAGTCCACACAGGGAATTAGCCTTGCTGTGTTATTCCATTGTCTTTCTGGATACTGTGGCATACAAATAAAAGCTTCCCGGCTTCCCTGCTCTTAACCCTCCCGTTGTCCTAGGGTCAAAATTACCCGCCACTGTGTTGAAACAACTTTATTTAATTTTTATATTTTTGGGATCATTTGTGAGAAGGAGGCAGTGATACTTTCTTTAAAGTCTCACTGCCTCCTTCTCACAAATGATCCCCAAAATATAAAAATTAAATAAAGTTGGTTCAACACAGTGGCAGGTCATTTTGACCCTAGGACAACGGGAGAGAAAATGTAATAAATTGGTTTGCCTGGAAACCGGACTAAACCACACGTTGTCAGTACACAAGCTGCTTGGGGAGTAGAGAGTCAAAAGAAGGAAATCACTTATGAGACCGTCACACCTCACGTACAGCAGAGAGAATGACAGTGCTTCCTATGCTGAGCACCGCATCAACAGCTTCAGCCGGCCCACCACCAACTGGGATTTTTAAACCACCGTTTCAACCTCCCCTTTTGTCCCTCTTCCCTATAAATGTAATAATAGCATACAAAGCATCAACAAGGTCAGAGGTCAATAAAAAAGTACATCTGCCCAAATAAGTGTGTGTCGGTATTGTTATGAGAAAGAGAGGAAGAGAGAGTCCCCACCAAGCTATATTGACTGATTGATCTGGAGGAAGTGCTTGTTGACATGTTGCAGGGCTCATCTGGCTCTGCACGGTTCTCCCCAGTTCTCACAGACTTTTCTGGCTGAGGGGCACAGTAGCTCCCCATGTATACTGTCAAGACAACTATGAAGCAACACTTTGAAATGTGCAGTGTGCATTACTGGGTGTGTTAGCCAATGTGTTAGCCAATGTCTGTATGTGTCTGTGTGTTTTTGTATTTTACAGGTCAGGTCAGCCTGCCGGCCCCTCTGCTGCTTCCCTCTGGGGACACACACCTTCTCCACACTGGGAAGTCACTCACCCTCACCTGCAGGTATGACACACACACACACACACACACACACACACTGACCCAACAAGTTCCCCAACCATTTTTTTTTTTTTACTTACAGATGTAGGATCTTAATTTGAACCAGTTTGCTACAGCAGTAAAATAATCCTGCAGCCACAGGAAATGTGAATTATTATGTGGATTATAATTAATGGACATTTTTGTAGGAGTTGATACATTTTTCTTAAGGGAAAATCAAGTCTAACATTTCAAAGTGGAAATTACAAATACACTACACATTTTAAATGTCCTGCATTGCAGGAAAGTTCTCCTGCAACAGGGTGATCAAATTAAGATTATACATCTGTATAGGGCCCCATCACAATCAGGAGTCAGGAGTTGTTCCTGACCACACAACCTGACAAGCAAAGACTTGTTTTCTACAACTGGGGGTTTCTTGGTCAGGTCATATGGACAGAACAAAAGAGTGTAAATGCCTTTTAAAATGGGCCATTCATTTTGATGATAGAGGTACGAGAAATAATCTGAACTCCCTGGCAAGATTTACCTAAAAAAATCCAACAGGTTAATGCCAACCCCCCTCCCCTGTCATTTATTAGTTCCTGGTTCTGCTCCAGTTGTTGACTGTTCTCTGGACTGCCATAAAATCCTGCCTGGCCCCATTAGACTGCTAGGCCAGGATAAAGTGAGGAGAGGGAAGGTAAAAGGGACTGCAGGAGCATCAGACCATAGAGGCAGCTAGGCAATGACACTGCCAGCCAGGAACCAGTGTGGCCCCATTTATCAATCTGTTCCAATATCCCCAGGGTGCACACATTTGTTAAGCGTTTAGAGAGCCTTGCATCATTTTCTAGACACGCCAGGAATGCTAACCCCTGTGGTCCTAATGCAATGCTTCCCTCCAAGGCCATGTGCTAAAAAGGCCCTGGTCGATAATGATGGTTTCTGGCCTCTGGATAAGAGTTTGAAGTTGCTTGACCCAAGCAGCTGTAGGCAGAGGCAGTGGTATGCAGTGAGAAATGTTTCAAGCTCCTCTGGGAGCGCTTTTGATGGGACCTTAAAAACTGACATTGTTTGAAAATATGTGTTATTTGAACACATCATCCCAAAGATCCTAGCCATGTTCCCATGTGAAAGTCCAAGTTATCAAGATAACTCCAGATTATCGGAAGGGCCTTTAAACACTTCCAATAAACATAATCTGAGGGGTCCTGAGGGGAGGGCTGGCCCGGCCCTGACCTAATCAACTGGCAACCGGAACAAAATGGTGTGACACTGGAAAAATTCCCACAGAATAATTACTGTAAACCATTCACCTCTTTCTTCTCCTGAGAATATCCACTATCAAAAAAGAGAAAAGACACATAAGCAGTCGTCATATCAAAGCCAACATTTAACACTGATTTGAATATAAATTATTATTACATCTAAATAAAACTTCAGATAGAATCTTAAAGCTAGAATCCATAGTTGCTACATTCATTTTTGGACTTACAGTGGCTTGCGAAATTATTCACCCCCCTTGGCATTTTTCCTATTTTGTTGCCTTACAACCTGGAATTAAAATAGATTTTTTCGGGGTTTGTATCATTTGATTAACACAACATGCCTACCACTTTGAAGATGCAAAATCTTTTTTATTGAGAAACAAACAAGAAATAAGACAAAAAAAAACAGAAAACTTGAGCGTGCATAACTATTCACCCCCCCAAAGTCAATACTTTGTAGAGCCACCTTTTGCAGCAATTACAGCTGCAAGTCTCTTGGGGTATGTCTCTATAAGCTTGGCACATTTAGCCACTGGGATTTTTGCCCATTCTTCAAGGCAAAACTGCTCCAGCTCCTTCAAGTTGGATGGGTTCCGCTGGTGTACAGCAATCTTTAAGTCATACCACAGATTCTCAATTGGATTGAGGTCTGGGCTTTGACTAGGCCATTCCAATACATTTAAATGTTTCCCCTTAAACCACTCAAGTGTTGCTTTAGCAGTATGCTTAGGGTCATTGTCCTGCTGGAAGGTGAACCTCCGTCCCAGTCTCAAATCTCTGGAAGACTGAAACAGGTTTCCCTGAAGAATTTCCCTGTATTTAGCGCCATCCATCATTCCTTCAATTCTGACCAGTTTCCAAGTCCCTGCCGATTAAAAACATCCCCACAGCATGATGCTGCCACCACTATGTTTCATTGTGGGGATGGTGTTCTCGGGGTGATGAGAGGTGTTGGGTTTGCACCAGACATAGCGTTTTCCTTGATGGCCAAAAAGCTCAATTTTAGTCTCATCTGACCAGAGTACCTTCTTCCATATGTTTGGGGAGTCTCCATCATGCCTTTTGACGAACACCAAATGTGTTTGCTTATTTTTTTCTTTAAGCAATGGCTTTTTTCTGGCTCTTCCGTAAAGCCCAGCTCTGTGGAGTGTACGGCTTAAAGTGGTCCTATATACTTAAAGTGGATACTCCAATCTCCGCTGTAGAGCTTTGCAGCTCCTTCAGGGTTATCTTTGGTCTCTTTGTTGCCTCTCTGATTAATGCCCTCCTTGCCTGGTCCGTGAGTTTTGGTGGGCGGCCCTCTCTTGGCAGGTTTGTTGTGGTGCCATATTCTTTCCATTTTTTAATAATGGATTTAATGGTGTTTCGTGGGATGTGCATATATACTGAGATCATGTGACAGATCATGTGACACTTAGATTGCACACAGGTGGACTTTATTTAACTAATTATGTGTCTTCTGAAGGTAATTGGTTGCACAATATCTTATTTAGGGGCTTCATAGCAAAGGGGGTGAATACATATGCACAGACCACTTTTCCGTTATTAATTTTTTAGAATTTTTTGAAACAAGTTATTTTTTTCATTTCACTTTACCAATTTGGACTATTTTGTGTATGTCCATTACCTGAAATCCACATAAAAATCAATTTAAATTACAGGTTGTAATGCAACAAAATAGGTAAAACGCCAAGGGGGATGAATACTTTTGCAAGGCACTGTATAAATTAATGATATATACCCATTGATAATTGAAGAATTTAACTTATAAATGCCTCATGTGTTTAGTTAAACTGTTGTACCCCATCAGAACCCAACATATCATCTTGTTTTAAACAATGTACATTTAAACAAACACTGTATATTCTAAAAACATGGTTAAAACTATAAGTTTGATATCATGGATGGTCAGTCCTTGCATCCATAGCTCTGTCTATGAATTTGAGAGTGCTTACATTTCTCCAGGCCCATCCCTCAGCTTTTTACCCAAACACAGGGCGGGGTGACCAATTTGTTATTGTTTCAATTAAGGATTCCAGCTTTAGGAGCTTGTACCTGTGACATTTGAGAGTATGTTTGTGTGCATAAATCAGGTGAAACAATGAAGGTATTTGACCTGGTGATGCTGCTGACTTGAGGGTGACGACCCAGAGCCCTAGTGGCGGTAGGAGTGGCTGACCCTCTCAGATTGACCCTCTGTACTTTGTTGCTTGACTTAGATGTTGCCCTTAACCACAGATCTAGAATCAGTTTTCCCTACCCTCAATACACATTTACAGGATAATAAATAATATCTGATCCTGTATCAGTTCTTAGGGCTTACTTCTGCTGTGTCTTTATCAGAGGTGCTGCCCAGCTGTACTGGAGGCTGCCCTGGCGGGACATCACCTCGGAGGGGGTGCGTGTGGAGGAGTGTGAGCCCCGAATGCACGCCCACTGCAGTAAACTGCTAGTGAGTCACCTGAGCCCCAACGACACAGGCCTCTACAGCTGCAGGTACACCCAGCCCTCCGCCGACGTCAGCTCCACCTACATCTACGTCAAAGGTGAGTCCCACTTTATACTGTTCAGACATTGTCCAATGGCATAGCCCCTTTCATACAGTATTGTATTTGCAGACCAAAGTGCTTTACGTACAGTATAAAGTGTATGCTGACAGAGTAAATCATCATTGTTGAGTTCTATAATGACATTCTTGTGTGAAGTAGTGCCCTGCACAGGCATGAATTTTAAGCCCAAGGCCTACCCATGCTTGCGACGTTCAGGCCCTACCCTACCCAGGCCCGATTGCTTCTGCCAAATGGAAGGCCTGGACCTGCCCGAACCCGAAATCAGAAATAATATCCTTTGTTAGGATCCATTAGCCATCTCTGTCTGTTCTCCCCCTCTCTGCGCTGCTCGCTCTGCATGCGCTCTGTGCATGAGTATCCATAGCAACGCCTCTGCTTGCTGTTCTGCTCAATGACAAGACAGAGAGCAGTTAGCTGTAAACTAGCTACTTTTTGTCCCTCTAAACACAAATTTTTCTTGTAAAATATTCTCTCCTGTGGACTCGGACAATGTTCTAGTCTTATATTTGACAAGATTGAAGCACTTCTGACACCATGATATGTACTTTGCAGCAAAACACAAGCAATTGGCTCAGCTTCAAAATGTTAATGATCAATTTAGTGATACCCGAGCCCTATCCGTACCCTAGTAATTGATGAAAAAACGGGCCCTTCCCGGCCCTAACCTGATGTTTAATGTCGGGGCCCGGCCCTAACCTGATGTTTAATGTCGGGGCCCATCGGGCTCAGGTCGGGTAGCAGAACTTTAGCGTAAAGTCCATAATAAGCCAATCGCTCCCAGTGTGTGAAAATTGATATGAAAAGGATCTCCCTTTGTGATTAAATCGTTTGTTTAACGCCGATAAGGACCTTTTTCACTCCTGATTTGTATGTTTTTCTTCATCTTTTTCATTTGAGTTGGTTTGTTTCACAACAGCATAAGTTCAACAAATTCCCTCTAAAGAACAGGGGGGGGGGGGGTTTAAATGGGCTGACGCCTACAGTGCAGTACTGTGTAAACTGAGCCAACTATTAGAAAGACAGAGGCTCTTAAGGGCCAGTTTAGAGCCATGGTCACTGAGCAGCCTGATGTCTTCCTGCATGATACAGGAGCTGGAAGCCAGCCAGTCTTTCAGAAAAAAAAGACAGAATAAGTGAGAAAAATGTATAAATAAAGGAGCAGCTCCATCCATTCCACACCTCATTTAGCCTACAACAACAGCCATAACTCTCCACATGTTGTGAAGAGGATGGTTTGTAATTACAGATATATGACTATATGTTGGGAGGGGATTTTTAATTTTAAGGAGTCTAATCCAAGCCATACAGAAGGAACTGAGTTGTGCCTCTAACAGAGAGGAAGGCTTTCCCCTGCTGTCCGACTCCTTCTGGAACAGGGAAGGAGAGTGTGATCGCATCGGAAGCCCTTGTCATTGACTATTATTTCCGGCTTCTGTTTTTCCAGTTAGTCTCTCCTGGAGCCTCTCACGATACCAGCTATGGTCTCTCCCATGTTACAGGCTTAGTCCTCCCTCAAAATATTGAGAGTGACCTCTACGAAATAGACAAACTGCACGTACAAACACTTGCAAATAGCTCCTTAGTGAGAGCATTGCAGGGCAACACTAAATACCTTAAAACATTGTCATAGTTGAGATTGCCATCAGTGTCCCTTCAAAAATGTCAAGGTCTTAGTCTGAGGGAATGTGGTGGGGATAGGTCTCATGAAATATCTGGGCAGAAAGATAAGAAAGTCAAGCATGATGAATAACCTTTTCTGGATGAAACAAACAGTGAGTTCCTTTCTATCTCTGCCAGGACATATTTTTGTCCAGGACATATTTTTGTCCAGCTCCTGTGACGTGTGTGCACAAATTTGTCTTAATATCTGGCAGATGCTGATATTCCTGGCCAAATAAAAATTGCGACGCAAAAAGTACTGGACTCCTTAGGTTGAGGTCCTAGCCTAATTCCCTGGCTGCTCTCTCTGCCTCCCCCGGCGATCTGACAGCCTGGTAGCCCCATGTTTAGTCTAACCAAGCCTCTTTCAAAGCCTTTCAACTGTTTATTACATAATTTTCCCTGTTTGTTTTACAAATACTAGTCCGTTTTATCATGCCAAAACAGCTCAGCCTCGCACAAATCACTGAAGTATTTGTGTAACAGCAAAGTTCCCACAGCAGGTCTGTGAAAGAACAGCCAGTCAGAGAGGTATTGTGTGCCTGCCCTGGTGAGAAAGACTGGTGCTGTGATAGCTTTGATAGTTCTTTCTCAACCCTGTTTCTTTATCCAGAGCTGCACCTAGCAGGAGGAGAAGGAGGGGGTTTGGAGAATGAGCTGATCTCACTGGTCAAGGAGATTCTGTTTGATGATCTCTGTGTGAGATAGATGGCCTGACATTACCCTGACTCGACTGAACTTAAAAAACAGATTTTAAAGAATCCTTTTCACCCCTACTTTTAATAAAATACAGCTAATGAAATTCATGAAATTCATAGAAAAAAATGGCTTTTGGAGTAATTATTGATATTTTCTTTCATTTGTTCTACAGATCACCAGCATCCGTTTGTGGAGCACCATTTCCTCATTCCATACACCTTGTTTACATACAGACATGAGGCCACCCTAGTGATTCCCTGTAGAACATCTTCTCCTGACCAGATTGTCACTCTTGAAGGGGTAAGACTTTTTATGATTATTAGTTTCTGTATCTTAAAAAGGGGCATATCATTCACATTCTCTTACACAAGAGAGCAAATGTTAGCATTTATTATTATTATGCTAAGCAATGTTGACCAGTTGTACACGCTTTGAGATAGTATGGGCATGAGACTGATTACTTTACCAGAGTGTACCTTGAAAGTCTGCCATTGACGTCACTAAAGTCAAGATCGCAAAGAAACATGGTAAACACAGGCCCTGTGCACTATGGGTATCTTAGGAGTTCTCACACCCATCAAACGGTAGGCCACTCAAGCATTCGGAAACGGACAGTGGCCACGGAGAGGGGAAGCTCAGGGGCAGGAGAGGGAGTCATCCTGTCTGCTTCCTGCTAAGAACAGGAAGGTCCTCTAAGGTAGTTATTCTGCAGAATAGAATCTCTCTCTAAATATAGAAGACCTCTTGTTTTAAACATTTTGTCCAGAAAATGCTGGTCTAAAAAGCAATACATATCCAATCAGAGGAAACAATAGGCTGATGATGCTCCTGAGGAGAGTTAAGTGGTTTTTAATCAAACTATAGGAGGAAATCTCTCTCGGAGGAGTTGGGTGCACAGTACTGGGTCACAGTGACCAAGCTCCTTGTCTTATTACAGTATCCTATAACATGAGACGGCCTTCCTATAAACCATGTGCAACAATGAACAGAGTGGGACTTCTGCTGCATGTTGCCATGATGCCAGAGCTCAGAGCCGCCACCTTCAACAATCGATGGCTGTGCTTGTATTCACAGGGTTGATTTATAGCTGTGTGTCACAATGCCTTGGACATGGACAAACATGTCTTATTCAGATGGCAAATATAGTGGGTTGTGTGACCTCCCTGCTACTGGAAGATCTATGGCATTTCTCCTTCCTCCCTGCTTCCTTACTTCCCCTCTCTCTCCCAGCAGCATAACACTTGGCTGGAGAACAAACAACCACAGTAGTAGGCCTTAACCACATCCATCCATTTCATCCCTTGTTCAAAGTCAACAGTGCTCCGTGCATCGCTGCGTGAATAATTGCGATAGTTACACTCCATAAAACCGTAAAAATGAATTAGACGTCGGTTCTAACGGGCAGTCATCTCCAGCTGAGCTCATTGGAGTGTGGAGTTTCATATCAAAGCCACTTTAGTCTGACTGGCTGAGTGCTTTTTAAAGACTGCAGAACTAAAAGTGTGACTAAACATATAAGCCTCTTGATAAACACTTTGCTATCTGTCTCTTCTTTCAGCTGCCACCCTTATCAGAGGAGATTGAACAAGGGAAGGAATGGGACCCCAAAATAGGCTTCAAGATCCCATATGGTCCCTACGAATCCTTTAGTTTCCTGATCTGTGTCACCAGCGTCAACGGCCAACGGGTCGAGTCCCGCTACATCCCTTGGAGGCTAAGTGAGTCACTTCTCCTTTTCTTATTGAGCTTTTAACCTTGTACTGCAGTGGGCTAAATCAGGGTTACACAGAGTGTTTCTTGGTAGTCTAAAACAAATCTGCTTTGACACAAAACTATACACCTCACACACATGGTTATGGGCTTAAAACAAAATAGAAATGTATTCAATTTTGAGTTTGCATTCCAATATTACACTTGATATACATTACAGAAGACTGAAATATAACAAAACCGTTCCCATAGAAACACCGGATTTTCAGAGGGTTTCTTTAAATAGTGTTCATTAATTATGAAATTATGAAACATATTTATAACATTCCACCCTTGAGGCCACTAGGTCATGTGACTGCAGGAAAGGGCTACGAGAGACAGGGAAATTACTGAGGATGTTGATTCATTTTCACTGTCTTCCCTTCTAACTCTGCTTGCATAGCTACCTTCCTGAGGAATGTAAAGATCAACCCAGAACGTAACAAGCTGTTAGTGGGAGAAACCCTGGTCCTCAACTGCTCTGCAGAGACCACCTTCAACGGAAGGATCAACTTCCACTGGGAATACCCAAAGAGGATGGTAAGTTCTAAGTCATTCAACATCTGGACTTCCTGACGGGCCGCCCCCAGGTGGTAAGGGTAGGCAACAACACATCTGCCATGCTGATCCTCAACACTGGGGCCCCTCAGAGGTGCATACTTAGTCCCCTCCTGTACTCCCTGTTCACGCACGACTGCGTGGCCAAGCACGACTCCAACACCATCATTAAGTTTGCTGACGACACAACAGTGTTAGGCCTGATCACCGACAACGATGAGACAGACTATAGGGAGGAGGTCAGAGACCAGGCAGTGTGGCGCCAGGACAACAACCTCTCCCTTAATGTGATCAAGACAAAGGAGATGATCGTGGACTACAGGAAAAGGAGTGCCGAACAGGCCCCCATTAACATCGACGGGGCTGTAGTGGAGTGGGTCGAGAGTTTCAAGTTCCTTGGTGTCCACTTCACCGACTATCATGGTCCAAACTCACCAAGACAGTCGTGAAGAGGGCACAACAACACCTTTTCCCCCTCAGGAGACTGAAAATATTTGGCATGGGTCCCCAGATCCTCAAAAAGTTATACAACTGCACCATCGAGAGCATCCTGACCGGTTGCATCACCACCTGGTATGGCAACTGCTCGGCATCCGACCGTAAGGCGCTACAGAGGGTAGTGTGTACGGCCCAATACATCACTGGGGCCAAGCTTCCTGCCATCCAGGACCTATATACTAGGCGGTGTCAGAGGAAGGCCCAAAAAATTGTCAAAGACTCCAGTCACCCAAGTCATAGACTGTTCTCTCTGCTACCGCACGGCAAGCGGTACCGGAGCGCCAAGTCTAGGTCCAAAAGGCTCCTTAACAGCTTCTACCCCAAGCTACAAGACAGCTGAATAATTAATCAAATGGCCACCCGGACTATTTACATTTTTGCTTGAGTTTATTTAGTAAATATTTCTTGAACTGCATTGTTGGTTAAGGGCTTGTAAATAAGCATTTCACAGTAAGGTCTACACATGTTGTATTTGGTGCATGTGACAAATAACATTTGATTTGATTTTTAAGATTACTGGTCAATTACTGGTAAATGTTTCAGGCTTGTTGATGAATGCCTTTGCGTCCCCAGGTCAATCGGAACCCCACCGTCAAGAAGACCAGAGAGAATCCGGCTTCGATCACCAGGATGTACAAAGCCATCACCTTGTCCAACATCACCATGGACGACAGGGGCACGTACAGGTGCACGGCTGAGATAGGGAACGCTGAGATGGGGAACAAGATGCACGCCTCAGCCAAGGTCACCATCTATGGTGGGTCAGTGTGTTAGGAACTGGTACTGCGTGAAGACAAGGTCTCACTGAGCTAAGGCAGAGACAGACATAACTCCATTGTAAGCTTAATCTTGGGCAATGATTGTGTGATCTCATTTATAATACATTTATAGTGTTGTTTTTCGACAGTCGTTTTAATGCTCTCGCAATTGGTCTTCTTCTGTGTGATTTCAGAACATCCATACCTGAATGTATCCTATAAGAATGAATGGGCCAGGAGAGTGGTCTACACAGAGGGAAGAAACAAGCTGATGTTTGAACCCAAGGTCAATGCACTGCCACCACCAGACACCATCACATGGTAAGACTGAGTTCATCTGCTGGGACTATTCACTGTGTGTATTGTCAACTCCTAATGAATATAATAGCTCTGTTGTGACTGTGGGCACTAAACTGAAGCATGCGAGTATTTGATTTGGGATATAGAGTTGCTCACTAATTATCATCACAACTTTCATATCAGTACATTATGATTAGCTGAACTTCTAAAGCAAATGTCGGAGTATCTCGTTCCCAGGTATAAGGATGGCGTCCCCATCAACGAGAACTCCACTTGTTACGAGTCTTCAGGCTACAACCTCCTCATCAAGGACGTGAAGCAGAAGGATGCCGGGGTCTTCACCATCGCCCTGGGCAACAAGGAGAGAGGCCTCTACAGGAATCTCAGCTACACTCTGGTAGTCCGAGGTAAAGCTCCTTTTATATCGCCGTTATATCCCATCCTATATCCCATTCCTTATCCCTCCAAATGACTGGCCATCCTGAGGAAATGAAGCAATGGCCTGGACTTTGGGCCTCAGCATTTCGAGCAGCCTCAGCGCTTTGGGTTCTTGCCTCTGGTTGGTCCTGGGCTGCAGGTAGCAGCTGCTCCAGTATGACAGGAACCCAGCCTCTCTAGCTCCTCACATACAGGTGCACGGCTGAGATAGGGAACGCTGAGATGGGGAACAAGAAGCACGCATCAGCCAAGGTCACCATCTGCGGTGGGTCAGTGTGTTAGGAACTGGTACTGCGTGAAGGCAAGGTCTCACTGAGCTAAGGCAGAGACAGACATAACTCCATTGGAAGCGTCATCTTGGGCAACCATTTATTTACATCCTCTCCATGTGTATGTAGCCCATCTGGCCCAGCACCGCTCATGTAAACAACTGTGTTCTGTACATTATATAGGGCTATTTGTGTACTTTATATGCTTTAGCAAAGAGCGTTCAAACAAATATATTGCAATGATTGCCATGTAAATACTGATGGTTGTTAACACCAGCGGTTATAGAAGTGCTCGGTATTATGTTCTAGGGCTTTGATCATGTGTTGGATGGAGAGTCGAGGAGTGCAATCTGCTTGCCGTTAAGAACACGTGTGCCACTCAGATACTACTCCAAGCTGGCGATGGGGGGCAAAAGAACGCATCACAAAGTATTTCCATCCCATTCCCTGCACATTACCCATGAATCCCCCTACCATGCCAAAGTGGAAAGATCAGCCCCCCTCTCCAACATATAAATGTTATCTATGGACCCTCGCTGTCCTGATTGCTCGACGCAACATAATTATTGGAATGGCAAAAAATTTACCACTCTCACAGACAAAAACAAAGAAAGGAGAAATCAAGAGAGATTCCTGGGAACAATTAGGCAACCATTTTAAACATCGTTCTTCAAGAGTTTGAAGTTTAGCCCAGTGCTTCAGATCTCAAATATTCAGCAGCCGGAGCTTGAATTGAGGACATTGCTGAGAGAAACCATGTCACGACTTCAGCCTCAGCCTCACCAATGCACGCAGGCACACAAACAAAACAAACACAAACACACACACACACACAATGACTGTTGGAGAATGATTAACTGATGTTAGCAGAGCATTCCACTGGAGGTGGCATCAAGTCTGTCCGTCCGCCAGTCAGTCTGGTGTTGATTACTGCTGTGCTCTCCCACACTGCTGATCCACTGACCTGGGCCTGGGCATAGGGCCACATCTGGCCCAGAGGCAGCAGGGTAGAGGTCAGGCTCTGAGACACTGGGACACCCTGATGTGATGGACAACCACAGGGTATCAGGGCTATGCAATCACTCAGCACTTGAAAGCCCACTCTCAGAGGCTAGAAGACAACTGGATGTTGATGGCACCTTTTCCATGGTTATTCATCATGATGACGGACCTCTCTATCATTATAAAGACATTATGACCTCCAACAGCCAGGTAGAGTGTAATGGTTGATGCAACAGTGTCTGATCTCTTTGTCTGTGTCTTAGTGAGGCCTATGATCTCAGAAGAGGAGGTGGCCTCGGTGGATGTACAACCATACATGTTCGGCAAGCAACACCAGCTAACCTGCACCGCCTTTGGAGTGCCCATGCCCGACATCACATGGCTCTGGCAACCATGCCATCCTGACCCCACCGACAAAGAGTGAGTCACTCTAAACTAAATCATGAACTATACTGTGAAGACCATTTTGTTTGAATTCACCTACTGCATTAGTGCCTTTTAACCTTAACCCATTTAGTAACACAATTCTGTGTTCTTCACTTCTTGTTTTTCACTTTCACAATGAACCTTCATTGGTAATGTACTTCCATTGTTTTTCAGTAAACCATAAGAATACCATAGAACTGGGAAGATACAGTATCAATGCCATGCACAATCATAAGACACGACTTCCAAGAACCAAAGCAATAAACCCAGAACTTAGATGAAAGTCATATCTTCTTCCTCAAACACCCAGCCTATGGATCAAAAGGATCTGAGTCATCAGGACCATCTGACTACAGGTTCGACTGACAGAAATGGCCAGTTTCATGCAGATAACAGAGAGGTCACAGGGAGAGTTGTGTGTTTTCTCATCCTGAAGTCACTGTGCATTTCTAGTTATTTCTGTAGGTATGGTGAAACACTGCCTTGTCCACACTGCCTTGAGTTGTATTGTCCTCTGTCAGGCCTGTATGAACAGACATTATTGGTAAAGCAGACCAGCATTGTCTTAGCCAGTGCACATCCTGGTTATGTTTTGGATGAGTGTTTAGGTTTGTTGGACGCTGAGCTCAGCTGTCACAGTATTGGAACTGGATCACACAAACACCCCCCCCCCCCCTACACACACACACACACGCACACACACACACATGCACGCACACACACACACACGCACACACACACACACACACACACACACACACACACACACACACACACACACACACACACACACACACACACACACACACACACACACACACAGACAGACAGACAGACAGACACACAGACACACAGACACACAGACACAAAACCAGATCATCTGTGTGAGTCTGGAGTCCAGAACCACCGGGCTAGCCTGGGGCTCCTTCTCCTTAAACAGGCCTGCATCCGTTTAATTGACTCTGGCCCAAAACACAGACATTTATCAAAGAAATGCAGCCCCGGAGAATTCCCCACTCATTTGTGGCCAGTGGCTCTGTGGGCGGGGAGAGAGAATATATTAAAACTTTTTTTTATTGCTAACAAGCATTGTTCAATACTGCGGATACATGTGCAAAACTCTAAATACAGTTATCACAACAACACTCTATGTGGCAACCTGTGGATCATTTGTCATTGCTTTGACACAAAATGCATTCAATGACAACATCTTTCAAATTACATAAATACTTGTCTCACAAAAACACATTTACCAACAAAACTCTATGTATCATTTTACAAATGTTAATATACCCTTATCAAAACGGTTAACGGTTAGTAACAGTGAATGTCCCAGGCCAGAGGGGTGCCAACATCACAATGTGTGCCGCAATATCCTCTGAAGGATTGCTGTTACATAAACCACTAATTGGTCCATACAACACAGAGTGCCTCATTTCCTTCATGGCTGACCTCTATGGAAGGCTTTTGCCAGGTGAAGAATGGGACAAGTCAGAAGAAATATGAAAACCTAGGTGATTGTATGGGACAATGTGGCATTTCACCACTCCCATTCAGTCACAGAGTGGTTTGCAGCCCATCCTGGGATGGTGACACTTTTCCTCCCCCCTTACTCGCCCTTCCTCAACCCCATAGAATAATTATTTTCCTCATGGAGGTGGAAAGTTTATGACCACCATCCACATGATCAAATGTCACTCTTGGATGCAATGAATGCAAGATGCCTGGATATCTCTGCAGAAGATTACCAGGGATGGATCAGGCATGCAAAGAGATTATTTCCCAGGTGTATTGCACGAGAGGCCGTACGGTGTGATGTGGATGAGAACTTGTGGCCCAATGCAGCAGACAGGGTTGACTAGCATTGTTATATATCTGTTTGATTTGGACAATATGCTATGCATATTCATAGTGTGTATACACTTTTTGTTTGTTTAACGGTACTGGATTTATTTATTTTTGTGTATTTTGGAATTACTCTGCAAAAAGCAAAATACAGTAATTTGCAAAAATACAGTAAATTGTATTGAAGCATATTGCAGCCTTTCTGCTTTATTTCTTTATTATCTTGCAGGACATTCTATACAGTACAGGTTTGCCACTCTTCTTTTGTAAAAATGACTGTTGGTTCATAAAAATAAAAAAAGATACAGTGGTAGCTGTTTTTAGAGTTTTGTAGGTCATGATACTATGAATGACAAAGTGTGCATGTCGTGAGAGACTGTTAGCTTTCATTTGGTAGAAAGATTTGCTTTTGAGAAATGTAGGATGTGCATTGCCAAGTTGCATGTTGTTTTTATAACTGTATTTAGAGTTTTGCACATGTATCCGCAGTATTGAACAATGCTTGTTAGCAATCGAAAAAAACTGTAGTCTCAGACTCCCCAAGCTTTTATAGAGCTGAACGGGACAGAGCGTGTGGTATGAGTGACTGGGCGTGAATGTCGACCTGCTAGTGAACCTTAAACAACATGAACATTCCCTGAAAGCCAGAGCAGCCAGACCCCAGTCAGTGACAGCAGGGGTCCTTTCTGAGGCATAAGATCAGACAAACAATGGGCCATTACCGCGGGGTTATCAGGACCCAACACCGCTAGAAAAACACGGCTCTGGACGGCCTCACAATGGAGGGCCTGAATTATGTTACACTTCATGCGCATTAACTTGACAAGTGCTTCTGTTAATTATCCATAATTATTGGTTAAAAAACCCACTCCTGGTTGCCAAATCTGTCACAGAAATAATGGCAGAGGGTCAAGCTGTGTCAACGTGCCCCGTTTCTGCAGCCGTAAAGATAATCAGCTCTGGCAATGGAAACAGTGACTCATAAACGTTTGACGCTGAAAAGGGCCTGTTTTTTCAACAGCTAATGAGGGAGGGGCATCAGACAGAGAAACAGCCCAGGCCAGCCACGGCCTGATTGGAGGCAGATTGAGTCAAATGTTTGTTTTATACAGTTCAGACCCCCTTCAAGTACCTGTCACTGCAAATTGACCACTTACCATTTCAGGATGGGACCTCGTATAAATCACGAATCACAGTCCCCTTGTGGTTGGGGAAGCGTAACGTCTCAGATAGCAGTTGGGAGTTAAAGAAAGAGTGATTGGGAGATGGGGAGAGATGAAGGGGGGGGGGGTCTTTCTTTATCAGCAGCAGGGTAAGATGGTATCAGCTGTTCCTTGTTGACCCACCAAGGTCTGGGGAACAGGCTTATCTCCTCTGGCCAGAGAGTGGGGGAGGTTTCCTGTTCAAGGTGACGTATAGCCAGCAGCATACTACCCTGCATCCCTCTGCTGGCTTGCCTCTGAAGCTAAGCAGGGTTGGTCCTGGTCAGTCCCAGGATGGGAGACCAGATGCTGCTGGAAGTGGTGTTGGAGGGCCAATAGGAGGTGTTTTTCCTCTGGTCTAACATTTTTTATCGTGATTGGGGACGTTGCTCTGTGTAGGATGCCATCTTTTGGATGGGACGATAATCCATACCATCATGGCCACCTAATCATCCCCAGCTTCCAGTTGTCTCATTTATTCCCCCTCCTCTCCCCTGTAACTATTCCCCAGGTCGTTGCTGTAAATGAGAATGTGTTCTCAGTCAACTTACCTGGTAAAAATAAGGGATAAATAAAAAGCATAGCATAGGCCTTCCTGTCACACTGCCGTTTCGTCCTGCCTGCCTGACTGCCTTGCTCCTTATCAGCCTGATTGTTCCCCTCAGCAGGCAGTCTGGTTTAACTGGGCTGTAGCCCACTGCACCCTAAAAGGCCACACAAAAGCTATGGTGTTAGTCAGAGCTCTTAGGGCTTAGTGCCTGCCCGTTCAGAGTTACACATTGTCAAACTGTTTGGACAGCTATCGCTGGTCCATAGTATCAATCGATGGTCCATAGTATATTTTCTGGTACCCACTAATTAAATACAGGAAATGATGACATGGCCACACAACATCCTGCTCTAACAGTCTCCTGTCCAATATTCTGTACTAATTTACAAAACTGAGTTCATACTTTAGGTAACCTACAGCTGTTTTGTCTAGTTGAGTAATCACTAGTTTCCTCTGTCCTGCAGGTGCACCCTTTACACTGAGCCAATCCCAGTTCAAATGGACGATAAGGGGAACTACTCACACAACTGGATTGACAGCATAAACAACAAAACTGAACTGGTGAAAGGAAAGAACAAGGTATGTGTATAGTATGGTTTTGATCTCATTAGATTTGTAACATGACACTGCTTAACATTGCACAACTTAGTCCTCTGTAGCTCAGCTGGTAGAGCACGGCGCTTGTAACGCCAAGGTAGTGGGTTCGATCCCCGGGACCACCCATACACAAAAATGTATGCACGCATGACTGTAAGTCGCTTTGGATAAAAGCGTCTGCTAAATAGCATATTATTATTATTATTAGAACAATGATTCATGTGGGTGTACTTTTCATATATGAATCAGGTTTGATAAATATACAGTATCTGAGCAGAAATATAAATTTCAATGACAAAATAGTTGTGCAGTACAACAATTACTTTGAGATTTACTGTATGAGAAAGGGATTTAGAGTAAATGTCCATATAGAGGGCTCGGAGAGATGAACACTGAAGTGGAAATCTCCATGACCGTTCTCTTTGAGATGGCAACATCTGAAAACAATAAATCTAGGCAATCCCCAACCTCATATTGGCAGTGATGCCTTGTTATTCTATGTTTTATAATGATTAATTCTATCTGCATCAATTTAGACTTATGTAACTGTGACCAAAAGTTATGGAAGGAACATCAATATGCATGTATAATGAAATATAGTACAGTACAGTCTGTACAGTACATCGTAAAAACAGTTAATTTATACATTGTAATATAAAACATGTACAGAGAAAAAGCTATATATGGTCAAATACATTTAGTGTATACCCAGTAGGCATATTTATGACAATGAAACCCACTTTATTGTTTACGCTGCAGTAACTGCCACTAAAGCAACTCATCTGTCATTTCGCATATGCTGTCAGCAACAAACAGACCATCATATCTGACATGATTTGCTTTTTATTAAAAGAAGCCCCTTAGCCTTCAATTAAGGTCAAAGCAAGTCGAGTGCCAGAACTGCCATGAAGAAAAAGTATTTTGGCTCTCTTCAGGGCTGCTTTCCTGAATCATTCGTCCGTCTGCCCCATTAACTGAAAGACACAGTTCATTTCACCCTGCTGGAGTGAAAAACACCCTCAGAACAAAACGCAGACCTTGGATCTAAAGCAGCTAGGCCTGTAAATGATGCAGCTGCCTGGTTTTCCAGAGAGCAGCGTTTATTCTGACATCAGTGGATCTTTGTCTGTTGGAACACTGAGGGCTGTGGAGCTCCTCGTAAACAGCCCAATACAGCCATACGGCTCAAGCCATGCGTGTGCAGACAGCGGAGAATGGACTTTTATAGGTTCCCTCCTAACTCCACTGACCTCTGAAGAGATCAGCCGTAATCGCTGGAACTACTGAAACAACGTTTGGAAATTGGAATAATTTGTTATTTTCATTTTTTTCAGCATATCTGTATTATTACAGCAAAGTTGAATGTAATGGTTAGGTATATGGGGACCACAATAGGTATGCAAAGAATTACAATCTTAAAAGTGTTCACCTGGGACTCCTTGACCATATAACCCCACAACTATTAGTTCCTAAGTCTACAATAGAAGTTTCTACAATTTGCCCTGCAGTTTACTAAAAATCACTTCTTCTCACATAAAATGGCCCACATATTGGCATGCGTTCCCAAAGCATACTGAACATGGAGACTGTATACATTACAGCACATGTCCTAGAGGAGCTTGTTACCAAAACCATTCACCTCAAACGTAATTAAGTGCAGGCCTCAACTGCTTTCCCCAAAAGCCCATCTATAGGATTAGTTGAAATCCGCCGTTCTAACATACTGTCAAATTGGGACATAAATCTAGCCAGCATATAAGCATTTCAACAGCACAAGCAAACCTACCAGCAAAGAAAATACTGGTAATAATGAGTCATTACTCAAACACGTATGCTGGTGTAGTAAATCTTATGAAACTGTATTTCTCCAGCTTTCCCCTATAGGAGATTTGTGAAGGTGTTTCCCCCTCTGATGATGCATGGTTGATGGGATTTCGAATCATGCTAATGGTATACTTACTGTAAAGAATGGGAATCATGCTAATGGTATACTTACTGTAAAGAATGGGAATCATGCTAATGGTATACTTACTGTAAAGAATGGGAATCATGCTAATGATATACTTACTGTAAAGAATGGGAATCATGCTAATGGTATACTTACTGTAAAGAATGGGAATCATGCTAATAGAATACAGTGCATTCGGAAAGTATTCAGAGCCCATTTTTTTTGGTTACAGCCTTATTCAAAAATGGATGATTTTTTACCCCTCATCAATCTATACACAATACCCCATAATGACAAATTAAAAACAGGTTTGTAGATTTCTTTGCTAATTTATTAAAAATAAACAACTGAAATATCACAGTAAGTATTTACATCAGTATTCAGACCCTTTACTTAGTACTTTGTTGAAGCACCTTTGGCAGCGATTACAGCCTCGAGTCTTATTGGGTATGACGCTACAAGCTTGGCACACCTGTATTTGAGGAGTTTCTCCCATTCTTCTCTGCAGATCCTCTCAAGCTCTGTCAGGTTGGATGGGGAGCGTCGCTGCACAGCTATTTTCAGATCTCTCCAGAGATGTTCGATCTGGTTCAAGTCCGGGCTCTGGCTGTGCCACTCAAGGACATTCAGAGACTTGTCCCGAAGCCACTCCTGCATTGTCTTGGCTGTGTGCTTAGGGTTGTTGTCCTGTTGGAAGCTGAACCTTCGCCCCAGTCTGAGGTCCTGAGCGCTCTGGAGCAGATTTTCATCAAGGATCTCTCTGTACTTTGCTCCGTTCATCTTTTCCTCGATCCTGACTAGTCTCCCAGTCCCTGACGCTGAAAAACATCTCCACAGCATGATGCTGCCACCACCATGCTTCGCCGTAGGAATGGTGCCAGGTTTCCTCCAGACGTGATGCTTGGCATTCAGGCCAAAGAGTTCAATCTTGGTTTCATCAGACCAGAGAATCTTGTTTCTCATGGTCTGAGAGTCCTTTAGGTGCCTTTGGCAAACTCCAAGTGGGCTGTCATGTGCCTTTTACTGAGGAGTGGCTTCCTTCTGGCCACTCTACCATAAAGGCCTGATTGGTGGAGTGCTGCATAGATGGTTGTCCTTCTGGAAGGTTCTCTCGTCTCCACAGAGGAACTCTGGAGCTCTGTCAGAGTGACCATTGGGTTCTTGGTCACCTCCCTGACCAAGGCCCTTCTCCCCCGATTGCTCAGTTTGGCTGGGCGGCCAGCTCTAGGAAGAGTCTTGGTGGTTCCAAACGTCTTCCATTTAAGAATGATGG
Source organism: Coregonus lavaretus (assembly GCF_964263955.1). NCBI lineage: Eukaryota > Metazoa > Chordata > Actinopteri > Salmoniformes > Salmonidae > Coregonus > Coregonus lavaretus. Next base: position 14,386,422 of record NC_140019.1, read on the forward strand.
AGGCCACTGTGTTCTTGGGCACCTTCAATGCTGCAGAATTTTTTTTATACACTTCCCCAGATGTGTGCCTCGACACAATCCTGTCTCGGAGCTCTACGGACAATTCCTTCAACCTCATGGATTGGTTTTTGCTCTGACATGCACTGTCAACTGTGGGACCTTATATAGACAGGTGTGTGCCTTTCCAAATCATGTCCAATCAATTGAATTTACCACAGGTGGACTCCAATCAAGTTGTAGAAACATCTCAAGGTCGATCAATGGAAACTGGATGCACCTGAGCTCAATTTCAAGTCTCATAGCAAAGGGTCTGAATACTTATGTAAATAAGGTATTTCTGTTTTTTATTTGTAATACATTTGCAAAGATTTCTAAAAACCTGTTTTTGCTTTGTCATTATGGGGTATTGTGTGTAGATTGATGAGGATTTGTTTTTATTTAATAAATTTTAGAATAAGGCTGTAACATAACAAAATGTGGAAAATGCACTGTACATTCTGTAAAGAACAGGAATCATGCTGATGGTATGCATACAGTAAAGAACAGGAAGGCCCACACTATGCTCCCAATTCACCGCTTTATTGACTACGTATCGATCCAAAACTGATCTCCTTCAGGTACATACTGTACACACCTAGTAATAGAGGGCTTAGGCCTCATTCACTTCCAACGCAACCAATCTCTGATTGACATAAATACATTTACATTACATTTTAGTCATTTAGCAGACGCTCTTATCCAGAGCGACTTACAGGAGCAATTAGGGTTAAGTGCCTTGCTCAAGGGCACATTTACGTCATTAAGCAGACGCTCTTATCCAGAGCGACCCACAAATTGGTGCATTCACCCTATAGCCAGTGGGATAACCACTTTACAATTGTTTTTTTTTTTTTTTTTTTTTTTTTTTTGGGGGGGGGGGGGGGGTAGAAGTATTAATTTATCCTATCCCAGGTATTCCTTAAAGAGGTGGGGTTTCAAATGTCTCCGGAAGGTGGTGAGTGACTCCGCTGTCCTGGCGTCGTGAGGGAGCTTGTTCCACCATTGGGGTGCCAGAGCAGCGAACAGTTTTGACTGGGCTGAGCGGGAACTATGCTTCCGCAGAGGAAGGGGAGCCAGCAGGCCAGAGGTGGATGAACGCAATGCACTCGTTTGGGTGTAGGGACTGATCAGAGCCTGAAGGTACGGAGGTGCCGTTCCCCTCACAGCTCCATAGGCAAGCACCATGGTCTTGTAACGGATGCGAGCTTCAACTGGAAGCCAGTGGAGTGTGCGGAGGAGGGGGGTGACGTGAGAGAACTTGGGAAGGTTGAACACCAGACGGGCTGCGGCATTCTGGATGAGTTGTAGGGGTTTAATGGCACAGGCAGGGAGGCCAGCCAACAGCGAGTTGCAGTAATCCAGACGGGAGATGACAAGTGCCTGGATTAGGACCTGTGCCGCTTCCTGTGTAAGGCAGGGTCGTACTCTCCGAATGTTGTAGAGCATGAACCTGCAGGATCGGGTCACCGCCTTGATGTTAGCGGAGAACGACAGGGTGTTGTCCAGGGTCACGCCAAGGCTCTTCGCACTCTGGGAGGAGGACACAACGGAGTTGTCAACCGTGATGGCGAGATCATGGAACGGGCAGTCCTTCCCCGGGAGGAAGAGCAGCTCCGTCTTGCCAGGGTTCAGCTTGAGGTGGTGATCCGTCATCCATACTGATATGTCTGCCAGCCATGCAGAGATGCGATTCGCCACCTGGTTATCAGAAGGGGGAAAGGATAAGATTAGTTGTGTATCATCAGCGTAGCAATGATAGGAGAGGCCATGTGAGGATATGACAGAGCCAAGTGACTTGGTGTATAGGGAGAATAGGAGAGGGCCTAGAACTGAGCCCTGGGGGACACCAGTGGTGAGAGCACGTGGTGCGGAGACAGCTTCTCGCCACGCCACTTGGTAGGAGCGACCGGTCAGGTAGGACGCAATCCAGGAGTGAGCCGCGCCGGAGATGCCCAGCTCGGAGAGGGTGGAGAGGAGGATCTGATGGTTCACAGTATCAAAGGCAGCAGACAGGTCTAGAAGGACAAGAGCAGAGGAGAGAGAGTTAGCTTTAGCAGTGCGGAGAGCCTCCGTGACACAGAGAAGAGCAGTCTCAGTTGAATGACCAGTCCTGAAACCTGACTGGTTTGGATCAAGAAGGTCATTCTGAGAGAGATAGCAAGAGAGTTGGCTAAAGACGGCACGCTCAATAGTTTTGGAAAGAAAAGAAAGAAGGGATACTGGTCTGTAGTTGTTGACATCAGTGGGATCGAGTGTTGGTTTTTTGAGAAGGGGTGCAACTCTCGCTCTCTTGAAGACGGAAGGGACATAGCCAGCGGTCAAGGATGAGTTGATCAGCGAGGTGAGGTAGGGGAGAAGGTCACCGGAGATGGTCTGGAGAAGAGAGGAGGGGATGGGGTCAAGCGGGCAGGTTGTTGGGCGGCCTGCAGTCACAAGTCGCAGGATTTTATCTGGAGAGAGAGGGGAGAAAGAAGTCAAAGCATAGGGTAGGGCAGTGTGAGTAGGACCAGCAGTGTCATTAGACTTAACAAACGAGGATCGGATGTCGTCAACCTTCTTTTCAAAGTGGTTGACGAAGTCATCCACAGAGAGAGAGGAGGGGGGGGGGGGGGGTGGGGGGGGATTCAGCAGGGAGGAGAATGTGGCAAAGAGCTTCCTAGGGTTAGAGGCAGATGCTTGGAATTTAGAGTGGTAGAAAGTGGCCTTAGCAGCAGAAACAGATGAAGAAAATGTAGAGAGGAGGGAGTGAAAAGATGCCAGGTCGGCAGGGAGTTTAGTTTTCTTCCATTTCCGCTCCGCTGCCCGGAGCTCTGTTCTGTGAGCTCGCAATGAGTCATCCAGCCACGGAGCTGGAGGGGAGGACCGAGCCGGCCGGGAGGGTAGGGGACACAGAGAGTCAAAGGATGCAGAAAGGGAGGAGAGGAGGGTTGAGGAGGCAGAATCAGGAGATTGGAGGGAGAAGGATTGAGCAGAGGGAAGAGATGATAGGATGGAAGAGGAGAGAGTAGTGGGAGAGAGAGAGCGAAGGTTGCGGCGGCGCATTACCATCTGTGTAGGGGCAGAGTGAGTAGTGTTGGAGGAGAGCGAGAGAGAAAAGGAAACAAAGTAGTGGTCGGAGACATGGAGGGGAGTTGCAGTGAGATTAGTAGAAGAGCAGCATCTAGTAAAGATGAGGTCAAGCGTATTGCCTGCCTTGTGAGTAGGGGGGGACGGTGAGAGGGTGAGGTCAAAAGAGGAGAGGAGTGGAAAGAAGGAGGCAGAGAGAAATGAGTCAAATGTAGACGTAGGGAGGTTGAAATCCCCCAAAACTGTGAGGGGTGAGCCATCCTCAGGAAAGGAACTTATCAAGGCGTCAAGCTCATTGATGAACTCTCCAAGGGAACCTGGAGGGCGATAGATGACAAGGATATTAAGCTTAAATGGGCTAGTGACTGTGACAGCATGGAATTCAAATGAGGAGATAGACAGATGGGTTAGGGTAAAAATTGAGAATGTCCACTTGGGAGAGATGAGGATTCCTGTGCCACCACCCCTCTGACCAGATGCTCTCGGGGTATGCGAGAACACATGGTCAGACGAGGAGAGAGCAGTAGGAGTAGCAGTGTTTTCAGTGGTAATCCATGTTTCCGTCAGCGCCAGGAAGTCGAGGGACTGGAGGTTAGCATAGGCTGGGATGAAGTCAGCTTTGTTGGCAGCAGAACGGCAGTTCCAGAGGCTGCCTGAGACCTGGAACTCCAGGTGTGGGGTGCGTGCAGGGACCACCAGGTTAGAGAGGCAGCAGCCACGCGGTGTGAGGCGTTTGTGTAGCCTATGCGGAGAGGAGAGAACAGGGATAGGCAGAGGCATAGTTGACAGGCTGTATCAAATGGCTACAATAATGCAGAGGAGATCGGAATGAAATGAACTAAACATCTGGGAGAGGAGAGAGTAGGGCCTCACTCACCAAAACTTCCACCTCAGAAACTATAATTGTTTCACTGAACCACCCGAACAAAAACTCTCCCAACTTCCACTTTAGAAATTAGAATTGTTGTGAACTGCAGCGGTTCAATGTTTCAAGGAATAGACTCAGCTTACTTTATTCAGCTATCTAACTATGACACCATAAACTAGCATGCTAGCATCCAATAACACACAGTTTAGCACCAATACTTGGTTACAACAAACTACCAATAGTGTGTAAACACACTAAACAGATAATTCGTGTCCGTGTCTAGTTCCTTTCATAACGCAGCAATAATTAAACGTTGGCTAGCTAGCACAAATATATTGTATTTAGCTGCTACAGTACAGTTAGCTGGTCGTGTTGGCTAGCTAGCAATGGCTACTGTGTTGACTTAGTTTGAAAAACGGCTAGCTAGCTAGCTTCGTGCTACACCCGGCACCGCCGAAAACAATGCTAACCTACAATAACTACCCACAACAGCCCACGATGCCTAACTATGACACCATAGCTAACTAGCATGCTAGCATCCAATAACACACAGTTTAGCACCAATACTTGGTTACAACAAACTACCAATAGTGTGTTAACACACTAAACAGATAATTCGTGTCCGTGTCTAGTTCCTTTCATAACGCAGCAATAATTAAACGTTGGCTAGCTAGCACAAATATATTGTATTTAGCTGCTACAGTACAGTTAGCTGGTCATGTTGGCTAGCTAGCAATGGCTACTGTGTTGACTTTGTTTGAAAAACGGCTAGCTAGCTAGCTTCGTGCTACACCCGGCACCGCCGAAAACAATGCTAACCTACAATAACTACCCACAACAGCCCACGATGCCTAACTATGACGCCATAGCTAACTAGCATGCTAGCATCCAATAACACACAGTTTAGCACCAATACTTGGTTACAACAAACTACCAATAGTGTGTTAACACACTAAACAGATAATTCGTGTCCGTGTCTAGTTCCTTTCATAACGCAGCAAAAATTAAACGTTGGCTAGCTAGCACAAATATATTGTATTTAGCTGCTACAGTACAGTTAGCTGGTCGTGTTAGCTAACTAGCAATGGCTACTGTGTTGACTTTGTTTGAAAGACGGCTAGCTAGCTAGCTTCGTGCTGCGGGCCTACCTACAATACCTAACTACAATCTAAATACATAATTAAGCCTTACTCGACGAAGCCCAAGCTATGTATAAAGCCAAACTTACCCGACGCCAGCTGACTTTTGTCTTCTGCAATCAGTAGGTGTAATTAAGTACAGTAGCTACTAACTACCTAACGTTGATGTCTCAGATAATGAGGTTAGAAAAACGGCTGAATGGTAGGTAGCTAGCTGGCTTAATTACAGGTACTCTTAAGCGTGAAATAACATTGGAGACAACTATACACCGTTGCTAAACGTTACCAGTAGCTACCCGCTAGCTAGCTAGCCTCGTGCTTCGCCGGGCTCCGCCGTAAACAATACTTACCTACAATAATTACCTACAGAAACCTACAATAACTACCTAAATAACTACCTAAATAAACTACCTACAATACCTAACTACAACTACCTACCTACAATCTAAATACATGGTTTAAGCTTTACTCAACACCATATAAGAAGCCAAGCTTACCTCCTGCTAGAGAAAACACAACCTCTCCCGACCACTGCTACGCTCCTATAAATAAATAAATAGGAAGACACTCCTTATTTACCTGTGTTTTATAGGGGTGAGGACTAAGGGTCAGTGATAACAAGCACCGGTTTGTTGGGAGATAATAATTTTCTGTCACCCCACATAAATCGCTGTTCTCCGTGAATGAGAGTAGAGTGTTAATCAGGTTTGCAGGGCCAGCCTCAGGGGGGCTCCTGGTGGAGAGGGGGACCGACCGGGCTGGGTCACAGCACCAGGGAAGGAGGGAGGAGAGAGGCATGGGCCCTCCCTGGGGTCACAGTGCATCTGGTCAGGTCACCACTTAGGGACAGAGTACACTTGTTGAAACGACTGTTTTCCAGCTCACGTTACATCGTCATGAGTAATGAAAGTAACAACACCACACAACTACTCCATCAGTGCTCTGACCAATGTCATAACGACTCGGGGTAGACAACTTAACACAACTTTTAAGTAGCTTTTCCATCCAAACATGTTTACACAGCGCACACTCACAATATGAGCTGGAACATTGAAACCATATTAAAAGAGTGAAAATGTGTCACACACAGTCCAGTCTCATGGCTAAAGCCCTGTTTCTGAGGGGCAGAGCACAATGACGCTAGAAACCCAGGAAGTTGACACCACCCAGACAATACAGCCACAGCATTCAGCACCTTTGATGTAGCTGCTCTGAAAACAGATGTTGTTCTGAACACAAAACAGAACCCCACGCGATCTGGCCCCTTGCCCAAATCGTACTTAGTGTTGTGTCTACTTAAGCCATTAAACGGGTTCCAATCCAACGGTGATAGAATCGAGTGTGGCATTGTAAATGCTCTTCAGGAAATGACACGGCGGGCCAGGCACTCTTTCTGTGGAGCTGTGCTGCGGGGTCCAGATGTATCCTTCCATTATTGTGATGAGAGTATAAAACAGGCTCGGCCTAAGGCAGACCTCTGACACACTCACTAATGGCAAATAGCCACTCTGATGTTGATGGAAAATCTGCTGGGGTATTTCAAAAGACATTGTGTCAGTGCGTATGGATTGAGGTATAATTAATCTTATGCCAACCTGAACATTTTTCATTTAACCTTTATTTATACAGGTTAGTCTCATTGAGATAAAATCTATTTTGAAGGAGATATAGTGTACAGCATTTGCTGGCTGTACTGTAGATCTAATGATTGGCTTATTCACTCTCCTCCATAGACTGTGAGTACGCTAGTGGTGGGGGCGGCTAACGTCACGGGGATCTACTCCTGTGCGGCCCAGAACAAACTTGGCACCCGTACACTGAAAACCCCCTTCTATGTGGACGGTAAGTGGGTCAACTTAACACTACACAACGTGGGGAGTTGATTGAAAGAACAACATTGGATATTTTTTATACAGCATAAGGCGAAATTACAAGCAGAAATGCTCGAGTGGTTTTTATTTTTACGGGCCAGGCATACAGTGTAACTGTGACATACATGAAGTTTCGCTTCCAGTGACCACACATATGCACTGTAATGAATTGCGTGGCAAGCGCAAGAATGCACAGATTGTACTGTGCAATAAAGATTGCAGATGGAGGCATTAATTTAAACCATCTTCCTCTGGAGCAGGCAGGCTTCAGGACTGAACGGAAGAGGCAAACATGTCCTGGGCCATATGGTGCAGTCTAATACCGCAAGTTTAAAAACAGCTCTGAGCGTACACTGGAGCGCCGGCAGGCCATTTCTCTTCTTTTTGGAGCCTGCTGCTGCATGAATCATTTTTTTATGCATCTGAACAGTTCCAAATGTTCATGAAATGAAAATTCCATTTAGTACAGTTATGTAATGACAGGAGAAATCAGCTGTCAGGTCACGCAAGCAGTCATAACAGTGGAACATTTTGAAAACCTGGACGTTTTTTAAGTTGAAAACTGATTGATTGGAATTGGGAATGGTGGTGACACTATGATTGGGGACACAGCTGATGATGCCAAACTCTGAGGATCCGGATGAGAATAAGACAATTCCCTAGAGGAAGTGCTGCAATGTGCCACCATTCCAGAGGTGGAGATCGAGAGCACTGGAATGCTACTGAAAAAGAGGACGGCAGAATTGTAATAACAGCTGTCTTCTCTTACGGAACACAGAATGCTTTCCAGTGTTCTGAATAAACAAACTCAGTCTGGCTCCCCCAAGGCCGACCCCGGCCTGATTCCTATTGCACTGCTGTAGGCTGAACAGCAGCGCTGCTCACCGCACACCGCCAACGTGCTTCCAATTAACAGTGATGAAACAGGAAATAACTGCAAATTTGGCATTCCAGGTGTGGTGATGCACAGCTTGATGTTTCAGAGATGTTCTTTCCCAGAATAGGACAGCTTCAGTGTCTATTTCGCTGAGAGGAGAGGGTTACAGGCAGTAACAAAGATGCTCTTGTAACCCACTTGCACACTGTACAATAATCTAACCCATGCTTATGCATGGTAGTTTTACTAGGCACCCAAATGGGGTGTCCTCCCCCACAAAAAGAAATGCTCTAACACTCCTAATGACCTGATGTGTTTTTTCCCTCTCCCCCACCAGATCACCCTCAGCACCTGGCCATCGAGCCCCAGACTGCCATCGAGGGTGATGACGTTACTCTGACCTGCAGGGGGACTCGGTACCTGTACACAGACCTGCAGTGGAAGGACCCTCAGAACTACACCATCACCAACAACGTCACGGCCCTGCAGCTCAGCCCCTACTCTATCTCTCTCTCCCTAAGCCTGCACAATGTGTCCAGGAATCACACAGCAGGCTACCAGTGCTGGGCGCGCAACATCCACAACAAGAAAGTCATAGTCAAGACTGTGCTGACAGTGCATGGTGAGGAAGTGACAGGGAGAACATTGCCTGCTGGGTGTTCAATGAGGTCTCTAACAGAACAGTAATTGCATGTTATAGGGGTATTGCCAAACTCTTTCTGAGAATAATATGTTTGTATTACATCGTATTTTGGGTTAAAAAGTGCCTGCTCCTGGATATAATCCCACTCATGATTATGAAATTCAGTTGAGAGATGAGATTGTCTGAGGAAAATCTTGAATAGAAGAGTGATCTAATTCAGATATGCTTTTGTGATTGAAACAGAGAGGAAGAGGCCGTGGCTGAGACAGAACCTGACCAATCAGGATGTAAACAGCAGCAGTACTCTGACTATGGCCTGCTACGCCCTGGGAGTGCCGCCACCCTACATCACCTGGTACAAAGACAACCTACCAGTACAAGAGGGTCCAGGTAAGAACAGCTGGAAATGACTCAGGATTAGGGGCCCTGAGGTTTCCCTGGTCGGGTCACATGATCAGCAAAATCTCCTGGGCCTACTCGTTGCTGAATTGCTCAACCATATTAGTAATTTCCTCCATAGAATCTGAGTTGTAGACTTCATGCTGTGTTCCAGGTATTACTCTGAGGGATGATGGGGTGCTGACGATCGAGAGAGTGAAGAAAGACGATGAGGGCTTGTACGAGTGTCTGGCCAGCAACGATGAGGGAAGTGTGAAAGCCAGCGCTGTCGTCACTGTCGTGGGTGAGTCACTTACCTCTTTATTTCCATCATAATGGTCTTGACGATAATCTGATGCAACCAATTACCTTCAGAAGTCACATAATTAGTTAAATAAAGTCCACCTGTGTGCAATCTAAGTGTCACATGATCTGTCACATGATCTCAGTATATATACACCTGTTCTGAAAGGCCCCAGAGTCTGCACCACCACTAAGCAAGGGGCACCACCAAGCAAGCGGCACTATGAAGACCAAGGAGCTCTCCAAAGAGGTCAGGGACAAAGTTGTGGAGAAGTACAGATCAGGGTTGGATTATAAAAAAATATCCAAACATCCCACGGAGCACCATTAAATCCATTATAAAAAAATGGAAAGAATATGGCACCACAACAAGCCTGCCAAGAGAGGGCCGCCCACCAAAACTCACGGACCAGGCAAGGAGGGCATTAATCAGAGAGGCAACATGTCACGATCGTCGGGAACAGAGGACCAATGCGCAGCGTTATTTGCGAACATATTTATTAAATAAAGATCACACGAACAAAAACAACAAAACGATAACGTGACGTCCTTGGATCAAACACAACCTACTTGGAACAAGATCCCACAAACACTGTGGGAAAACTGGCTGCTTAAGTATGGTTCTCAATCAGAGACAACAAGCAACAGCTGATACACGTTGCCTCTGATTGAGAACCACACTGGCCAACATAGAAATACAATACTAGAATGGAAAACAAAGAGCACAAAACATACACTCTACACACCCTGGCTCAACATAAAAGAGTCCCTAGAGCCAGGGCGTGACAGTACCCCCCCCCAAAGGCGCGGACTCCGACCGCGCCAACCAAACACCACAGGGGAGGGACCGGGTGGGCACTCCGCCTTGGCGGCGGATCCGGCTCCGGGCATGATCCCCACTCCCTCTCTAACCCCCCAAAGTACCCCTGGTCCGGTCTGGCCCTGCTGGCCAGAGCTGGACTGAACACTGGTGGAGCGGATTGCTCTAGCTCCGGAGTGGAGCAGCTGACCGGTACCGGACCAGGCACCGGTGGAACAGGCACGGGCTGTGCCGGACTGACGACGCACACCACTGGCTTGGTGTGGGGAGCAGGAACAGGCCGAGCCGGGCTGGCGACGTGCACCATAGGCTTGGTGCGGGGAGCAGGAGCGGGCCGGACCGGGCTGACGAAGCGCACCACTGACTTGGTGCAGAGAGCAGGAATGGACCGGGCCGGGCTGGCGACGCGCACCACTGACTTGGTGCGGGGAGCAGGAACAGGCCGGGCCGGGTTGGCGACGTGCACCCTAGGCTTGGTGCGGGGAGCAGGAACAGGCCGGACCGGGCTGACGAAGCGCACCATAGGCTTGGTGCGGGGAGCAGGAACAGGCCGGGCCAGGCTGGCAACGCGCACCATAGGCTTGGTGCGGGGAGCAGGAACGGGCCGGACCGGGCTGACGAAGCGCACCACTGACTTGGTGCGGGGAGCAGGAACGGGCCGGACCGGGCTGACGAAGCGCACCACTGACTTGGTGCGGGGAGCAGGAGCGGGCCGGGCCGGGCTGGCGACGCGCACCATAGGCTTGGTGCGGGGAGCAGGAACAGGCCGGGCCGGGCTGGCGACGCGCACCATAGGCTGGGTGCGTGGAGCAGGAACAGGCCGGGCCGGGCTGACGTCATGCACCACAGGCTCGATGCGAGGAACAGGAACAGGCCGGACCGTACTGGGGACACACACCACTGGCCCTACGCAGGGATCAGGAACGGGCCGGACCGGACTGGTAACACACCCCAGTACCTCTCGCCGTGCCTCTACACTTTCCCTCTCCTCTGTGACCAGTGGCCCCCTTAACCTGGCGGCCTCCTCTGCAAACCCGCTGGACCGCTCCATCGCGGCCTCCTGCTGCCCTGTCGTCCACGGCGTGAGCCCCCCCCTAAAAAATTTCTGGGTGTCTCTCCTCCCCGTGGACCAAGCCTCCCTATCTCTCGCCAGACTCTTCCTCCACTGCTCCAAAGTCCAACCACTCTGCTCTTCATTTGGCTTGGCCCAGTCGAGACTCTTCCTCCACTGCTCCCAAGTCCACCCTCTCTGCTCTTCACTAGGCTTGACCCAGTCGAGGTTGCCACGGAGATCCGCTAGCGATTCCCCTGGCGATGGCTCCTGGACACGCTGCTTGGTCCAGTTTTGGTGGGATCTTCTGTCACGATCGTCGGGAACAGAGGACCAATGCGCAGCGTTATTTGCAAACATATTTATTAAATAAAGATCACACGAACAAAAACAACAAAACGATAACGTGACGTCCTTGGATCAAACACAACCTACTTGGAACAAGATCCCACAAACACTGTGGGAAAACTGGCTGCTTAAGTATGGTTCTCAATCAGAGACAAGAAGCAACAGCTGATACACGTTGCCTCTGATTGAGAACCACATTGGCCAACATAGAAATACAATACTAGAATGGAAAACAAAGAGCACAAAACATACACTCTACACACCCTGGCTCAACATAAAAGAGTCCCTAGAGCCAGGGCGTGACACAACAAAGAGACCAAAGATAACCCTGAAAGAGCTGCAAAGCTCCACAGCGGAGATTGGAGTATCTGTCCATAGGACCACTTTAAGCTGTACACTCCAAAGAGCTGGGCTTTACAGAAGAGTGGCCAGAAAAAGCCATTGCTTAAAGAAAAAAAATAAGCAAACACGTTTGGTGTTCGCCAAAAGGCATGTGGGAGACTCCCCAAACATATGGAAGAAGGTACTCTGGTCAGATGAGACTAACATTGAGCTTTTTGGCAATCAAGGAAAAAGCTATGTCTGGCGCAAACCCAACACCTCTCATCACCCTGAGAACACCATCCCATGTTTTTCATCGGCAGGGACTGGGAAACTGGTCAGAATTGAAGGAATGATGGATGGTGCTAAATACAGGGACATTCTTGAGGGAAACCTGTTTCAGTCTTCCAGAGATTTGAGACTGAGGTGGAGGTTCACCTTCCAGCAGGACAATGACCCTAAGCATACTGCTAAAGCAACACTCGAATGGTTTAAGGGGAAACATTTAAATGTCTTGGAATGGCCTAGTTAAAGCCCAGACCTCAATCCAATTGAGAATCTGTGGTATGACTTAAAGATTGCTGTACACCAGCGAAACCCATCCAACTTGAAGGAGCTGGAGCAGTTTTGCCTTGAAGAATGGGCAAAAATCCCAGTGGTTAGATGTGCCAAGCTTATAGATACATACCCCAAGAGACTTGCAGCTGTAATTGCTGCAAAAGGTGGCTCTACAAAGTATTGACTTTGGGGGGGGGGTGGGGTGAATAGTTATGCACGCTCAAGTTTTCTGTTTTTTTGTCTTATTTCTTGTTTGTTTCACAATAAAAAATATTTAGCATCTTCAAAGTGGTAGGCATGTTGTGTAAATCAAATGATACAAACCCCCCCAAAATCCATTTTGATTCCAGGTTGTATGGCAACAAAATAGGAAAAATGCCAAGGGGGGTGAATACTTTCGCAAGCCACTGTATCATTTTGTATACATTTTTCAAGAATCATAGAAAACACTAAATTCCTCGGTGAACAACAGTTGACTAATTGTTCCTGTGATGTCCTTCCAGGTGATGAGGGGAAGGCCAACATTGAGGTGATCGTCCTGGTGTGTACAGGAGCTGCTGCAACCTTCCTCTGGCTCATGCTCATCCTCTTCATCCGCAAGCTGAGGAAGGTAACAAGAGATCTCCCTGCAATCACAGCTAGTTCTCTACTCTCTGTCTCACTCTTCTTGACTGTGAAGACATTTGAGAGTGTAAGCTGTTTGGATACTGCACTGGGGACTTGAATCACCATTGATTTTTCACTAGGTTAATTTAACCACAGCATAATGCCATTAAAAAACAATAATTTTTTGTAACAATGTGCAGACAGCATGCCCTTCTCAAGACCTATTCAAACATCCACACTACATTTTTGAGGTTTTTGTATGTGAGCTTCAGGAGTGGAGTGCAATCTCGCTATACAGATTTTGTCAACTGCGATCACTGAAATGTGTCTTGCGAAATGCAGTTTAATTGGGTGGGATAATTTTAGCTTGATGTTTGCGATTTCCACATTTCCTGGCATTGGAAAAGTTATGAGCTCGTGTTTGTGTGTATGACAAGAAAGTAGAGAACATGCCTCAACAGTCCTAAGACAATAGAAGTAGCTACAGTAATATTACAGCAATGGCACAGTCATGGTAGAGCATGTGCTCTTGTCCTTTAGTTAACATGAAAATAAATCATGTTTGATTTCACATACTTACTGTACATGAGCTCCATCACCATTTTCTTCTCCCTCTCCCCCCCCCCCCTTCCAGTCTGTGGATTATAAGATGGGTCCATCCATCATCATCGACCCAGACGAATTTCCTCTGGACGAGCAGTGTGAACTCCTGCAGTACGACAGCAGCAAGTGGGAGTTTCCCAGAGACCGCCTCAGACTGGGTGAGTAACTTACTACACCATACAGCACTGGTAGGGTCTAAGAAGTCACTCACCATGACGACGCTGTAACTCAAAGGCCTTTAGGCACCATGAAGGGGCACCTACTGTAAGTGTATTTATTTGTTCACCCTACACTTCACATCAACAGGTTAATGTAATTTTGATGAGGTGTCACCCATAACTCTGTGTCCTCTTAAACTGTGCGACCCTGTTTGCCCATTACATTGAAATATAGTCCCAGAGAGGATGGTATGTGGCAGAAGTGTCACCCCCCTGTGAAGAGGGTGTAGCGTCGTTAGTGTCCTGGTCTTAACGGCACTATATATCCTCTGGAGGAGCGCTTCACGGGCCCAGTGGTCAGAACCTCAGCAGGTTGTTGTAGCCCTTTCCTGCAGTCAATGACAAAAAGCGCCCTCTTTGGCCTCATTGGTGGAATGGTATTAATATTTTTCTTAATTAAATAATGAAAAATGATTCTTATTTTTTTTACATACGAAGATCCGAGTCTTCTGTGATGTATATAAAGTGTAATATTGGGATTCAAACTCAAAATTGAATACATTTCAACTCTACAGTATATCTGACATGGTACAGGTGTCTTCTTTTTTTTAAGCCCATAACCATGTGTGTGAGGTGTATACTTTTGTTTCAAAGTAGATTTGTTTCAATGTAGACCAAGAATCACTCTGTGTGACCCTGATTTAGCCCACTGCAGTAAAAGGTTAATTACAGGTCCATATCTCCCCTGACAGGGAACCCAACCTGATTTACTTAACTCACTGGCCTCTCTCTCTCTCTCTCTCTCTCTCTCTCTCTCTCTCTCTCTCTCTCTCTCTCTCTCTCTCTCTCTGTTCCAGGCAAAACTCTGGGCCATGGAGCCTTCGGGAAAGTGGTGGAGGCTTCTGCTTTTGGGATCGACAAGCTCTCGACCTGCAAGACTGTGGCCGTCAAAATGCTGAAAGGTATGGTAGAGGCATTATTATCAAGACTTTCATCTGAAAACGTAACATATGCTCATTAACAGTACTCTCACGTCATTTCTGTTGGAAAACTATGCTGAAAAGTGATACAGGTTGTTTTCCACATGGCTTCCTTTCGCTCCCACCTGGTGGAAATGGTACTGATGAAGGTGCTCCTCTCCTAATGCAGGTGGACAGGCCTACAGTATAAACACAACAGCCATTGTTCTGAGTGTAACAGATGTAAAACAGCCATCTGTCACTTCAGTAGATGATTTGGTTTCTCGTGCATGATATGAAATCAAAAGCTGTGATAGCGCGTGTGTGCAATTAACAGTTGCGCACGGGGTATTCGTTCAAAGTAGGCGTGTGATAGCTGCTTCTCACAGACTGTTTGGCCTGAGCGAGACTAAGACCTTGGTGTACCTGATGAGGATGGCAGTCTGCAGATATGACAGGAATCAGGAAAGCATTCCACTTGGGTCCAAGATTTGCAGGTGATGAAAAGTTTAAAAGTGTAAGGTACAAATTATGCATCAACAAAAAATATGCACGTCAATCCTTATTAATGATTGTAACTCTGATGTTTTTTTAGATACACAAACAATTGAAAACAACGACTCCCCTCTTCTTTCCCCACATAAGATTTATGGTCACCATAACTTACAGCCACATTTCACAATCTTTCTAAATCTGGCAGAACATATTTATTCCATCGAAATGGAAGCGAAAAGCAATGTGGAAGAAGAGAGACTCCAGAAGCAAGAGAGACTGTCCAAGGGATTTGGCCGAGTGATCTTAGCAGAGTAATAATTTCAGCCCAACATCACTGGCTGTATCCCCTTAGGGTCGAAGTGGTCAAACTAACTTTCCACTTGGCTCTGTTGGGATGGTCAACTCTAACTCTGTAGACTAATGGGACCATGTCTGGATAGTGATGGTGTTGTGATAGGGTTAGGGTTAGCTACATGATAAATCAGGCCATTTGTTAGATATTTCCGTCAGTGTCACAGCATTAATCATCCCCTTCCATTAATCACAGAGGAACCAAGCGCACCGGCTGGCTGCTGCTCCGCTGCTCTGCTCCAGGAACCCCAGGTCAAACGTAATGAAAAGCAGCTCACTTCCTTAAACTGACCCTCCGAGGGGTGGTTTGAGACTCACCGTCAGTCAGCTCCAGCTTCCAGAGCAGGCTGGGACCACTGTGATGAGCCAACATAAGACAGAGCAGAAGTACAGACCCAAAACTCAGCTCAACTCTCATGTTCTCCATTCATTATTTAAATTCAAGTCATTGATTCATTATTAAAATCGACTAAAATCCCTGTTAGAGTAAACCACATCCAGGGAGTCAGTGATGGATAAGAGCAAGAATATTTCGCACCATTTTGTTCAGTCGATGTTTTCATTTTGTTTATCAGTTAGGGACATCATTGTTTACTACCATTGCTAACTCCAACCAACTGTGGCCAGATGAGCTTTTCAGATAATGAAAGAGAGAGACATTACACAGGCTCATTGGACGCATTAGGCTGCCACCCAACATTGACTAGTATTCCACAGTCTTTGAGATCAACGTAGCAGAGAGGTTGACTTATGGTTGACCATTAATCTTTGGCGTCGATGGCACCCCAAAAAGGACCAGTCACTTTGATGGTGTTTAGTTTATTTGGTTAAGAATAACCCTCCATCTGACCTCATAGCGTGCCTGACACAGATATCTGCCTCTTATATGATGTGTAGAGTAGATATACAACTGAGAAAAACAACAGCATTATCTGTTCTTGGATAGAATAATGTTCACAGTCAACAGTTAAATTGTCTCTCCATGTGTGCTGCAGGGTTTATTTTGATGTAATGTATGGCCGTGCTTTGGGTTGTGCCCTCTTGTATGCGAGTATCTGTTTGAATGTGAGAGAAGGCGGATGTTTATTTTTTAATTTAAATATATTCCCATGTTAACTTAATTTATTTCCTGCCATTATCTTTGCATACCATCTTAACCTGGCACATTGAATGTTCTCATGTAGAGGATCTTATTATCTTATATGAAACCTTCCTTGCCTATCTTAAATCTCCTCCACATGTATCAAATCTGTTCTTTATTTTACATCTATACTGTTTGGTTTCCAGACGTCCATGAACATACATCAGTTGGAGTAATCTTAAACAAAGCTAAATAACTTAGATGAAAATGTAATTTAAAGTCAAAATGCATCCACACTTTTGAGGGGTTGTATGAAACAGTATCCCCGCAATAGGACATTTATATTTAACCAGCATCCCTCCCCACCCCATCTTTTTACGCTGCTGCTACTCTGTTAATTATTTATGCATAGTCACTTTAACTCTACCCACATGTACATATTACTTCAACTACCTCAACTAGCCGGTGCCCCCGCACATTGACTCTGCACCGGTACCCCCCTGTATATATAGCCTCCCTACTGTTATTTTATTTTACTTCTGCTCTTTTTTTCTCAACACTTTTTTGTTGTTTTATTCTACTTTTTTATTAAAAATAAATGCACTGTTGGTTAAGGGCTGTAAGTAAGCATTTCACTGTAATGTCTGCACCTGTTGTATTCGGCGCATGTGGCCAATAACATTTGATTTGATTTGATTTGAAATGGTCTGTGTGTTTTTGTTGTAACAGGAGGAGCTACGACAAATGAGCGCAAGGCTCTGATGTCAGAGCTGAAGATCCTGATCCACATTGGTCATCATTTGAACGTGGTCAACCTGCTGGGAGCCTGCACCAAGCCTGGAGGTGAGAGAGAGAGAGACAGGACAGGGTTAACTCTATGGTCAAACTTAGCCACACTGAATGACTTGTGAATTAAATGTATAAATTGCTGGAATCTCCAAGAAAATCCTTCATGATTTCAACACACTGTTTTCACAGTTTATGAGTCATTACTTGTTAATCATTTTCTTTGAATTCTGTGTTTCTTTCTTCTCAGGGCCATTGATGATGATAGTGGAGTACTGCAAATATGGAAACTTGTCAAACTACTTGAGAAGCAAGAGGGCTGATTTCATCGTTTATAAGGTAAATCAGGACCTCCATGACTGAAGCTTTCAGAAATCTGCATTCTCAGTCAACCTATTCAAAAGCATTCATGATTTAGTCTATGTCTCAACCTAATAGGAAAAGCCCAGATTGTCAGCAGAGCCGCATTCTAAAGGTTTGCATCTGTATCTCGTGTGTGTCTTGTCAGAGCCAGGACAGTGAGGTGGTGACGTCGGGGTCGGGCTGTGACCTCAGCGAGCTCATCAAGCGGCGCCTGGAGAGCGTGGCAAGCACCGGAAGCTCGGCCAGCTCCGGCTTCGTGGAAGATAAGAGCTACTGTGACTCAGAGGAAGAGGAGGAAGGTAAACTAAAGGAGCCAACGGCGTCTTCCTTCCCCTCACCTCCACCCCACCCTCCCCCTGATTGTTTTCTTCCCTGGGCCTGATGGGACATTTCCTCCTCCTGTTCATAATTGCAATCGATAGAACAGAACCCCAGGCTGACACCCACTGGGCCTGGATGAGAAGGAGGAATGGAGGAGAAGGCCTCTGTTGACTTCCTCCTCTGACAGGAGTGTTTGTCTGGTCCTGGCGTATCGGACATTTCGTTTTGTGATGTGTTATTTCTGGTGTGATTAAATATTTACTCAGGTGGGATGGTGGAAGGAGTCCTCTGGGTTCCTCCACAAACCCCCCTGCTGTCACACTGCACCGATATCACACGTCTCACCCCATATCTAAAATAACACCAAGCATCCTCTCCTGTCTTTGAAGGATGTTTTTAATAAGACAGAGACTGTAGGTGGATGAATGAACCGTACTGTACGTGACAAAAGGTGTTTTGATGATGGCATGTTGCAGGTTTTTTTGTGTGGGAGGCTTACATAAAAAATATATATGGAGTTGTTGATCATGCATGTATACATGTGTATTGTGCATAATTAATGTTACACCATACTAAATCATGTTTATGAAAATAGCTTGTATTCATTACTGCTTTATGTTTTTGTTTTACCCTCAGAGCCAGAGGATCTGTACAAGAGAGTGCTGACGATGGAAGATTTGATTTGCTACAGTTTCCAAGTTGCAAAAGGCATGGAGTTCCTGGCTTCACGCAAGGTATGCACTTCCTCTAGGCAAATTACTGTATCAAAATCAATTTGTTTGCGAAAGGCAGTCTGGTAAGACACATGTTGCTGTTTCTAATCCACTAATACCAGTTTATAAAGCTTTATTCTGTCCAGTTGACTTTAATAAAATGCTGTTGTATTTTGACAGCTGGGGAAGTTGTTTTTGTTCACCTTTTTCATTCATAGTCAACTATGTTCCCTGTGAGTCTATTGGCATATTGACTATAATCAGTCTAAAGCTCATTCACATTTAAAAGTCAGTCACAAGCTCTGGGAGAGCAGATGAGACTAATTAGTGAACCGATTGTTGTAACTATCCCCATTAGAGAGAAGGGCTTAACCTGGATATGGAACACTTCACATCAGAATATCACTGATGACTGTTCCATATAGTTGTCTTAGCTGACATGCACAGGGCCATGAGTGTTTCCTGTAAGGTCACATGGTCAGGAAATAGTCCTGGCTCTAGCCATGCATTATCACATTAGGCTGAAGCTTAACTTGAGATATCTCCACATAACTCAAACTTTCATGTAAAGTCATACATTGATGTCAATCCTAATCATATTGTATGTTTTTTCTTCTTTTCGTTAGTGTATTCATCGTGACCTGGCTGCAAGAAACATCTTACTGTCGGAGAATAATGTTGTGAAGATTTGCGATTTTGGACTGGCCAGAGACATCTACAAAGACCCAGACTACATTCGCAAAGGAGATGTTAGTAGCTACATACTGTACTACTATTAATCTGACATAATAAGTACATTATATATGTGATGAAATGCACCAATGACTTGACGATTACCGCCTGTTGTGTGAAAGAGACCAGAGACTGTAACTTGACTACCATCATTCAAGAAAACTCAGCTTGATGGAAAAGGACAATAACAGTGGTCTGTTACCACCGACTTGGCAAAAACGACAGCGCCTTCAGAAAGTATTCATACCCCTTGACTTATTCCACATTTTGTTGTGATACAGCCTGAATTCAAAATGGATTCACACAATACCCCAAATTTATTGAAAATGAAGTACAGAAATATCTAATTTACATAAGTATTCAGACGCCTGAGTCAATACATGTTAGAATCACCTTTGGCAGCAATTACAGCTGTGAGTCTTTCTGGGTAAGTCTGTAAGAGCTTTGCACACACCTGGATTGTACAATATTCTTTTCAAAATTCTTCAAGCTTTGTCAAATTGGTTGTTGATCATTGCTACACAGCCATTTTCAAGACTTGCCATAGATTTTCAAGCAGATTTAAGTAGAAACTGTAACTCAGCCACTCAGGAACATTCACTGTCTTCTTGATAAGCAACTCCAGTGTAGATTTGGCCTTGTGTTTTAGGTTATTGTCCTGCTGAAAGGTGAATTCATCTCCCAGTGTCTGGTAGAAAGCAGACTGAACTAGGTTTTCCTCTAGGATTTTGCCTGTGCTTAGCTCCGTTATGTTTCTTTTTTATCCTGAAAAACTCCCCAGTCCTTAACGATTACAAGCATACCCATAACATGATGCAGCCACCACTATGCGTGAAAATATGGAAAATGGTGTTGTATTGGATTTGCCCCAAACATAACACTTTGTATTCAGGACAAAATGTTTTTTGCTTTGCCACATTTTTTGCAGTATTACTTTAGTAATATATATTTTTATTCTGTACAGGCTTCCTTCTTTTTACTCTGTCAATTAGGTTAGTATTGTGGAGTAACTACAATGTTGTTGATCCATCCTCAGTTTTTTCCTATCACAGCCATTCAACTCTTTAACTGTTTTATAGTCACCATTGGCCTCTTGTTGAAATCCCTGAGCGGAGTTAGGAAGGATGCCTATATCTTTGTAGTGACTGGGTGTATTGATATACCATCCAAAGTGTAATTAATAACTTCACCATGCTCAACGGGATATTCCATGTCTGCTTTTTTTTACCCATCTACCAATAGGCATTGGAAAACCTCCCTGGTCTTTGTGGTGGAATCTGTGTTTGAATTCACTACTCGACTGAGGGACCTTACAGATAATTAATTGTATGTGTGGGGTACAGAGATGAGGTTGTCATTCAAAAATTACGTTAAACACTTTTATTGCACACAGAGTGAGTCCATACAATTTATGTGACTTCTTAAGCACATTTTTACTCCTGAACTTATTTAGGCTTGCCATAACTAAGGGGTCTTATTGACTCAATACATTTCAGCTTTTCATTTGTAATTAATTTGTACAAATCTCGAAAAACATAATTCCATTTTGACATTATGGGGCATTGTGTGTAGGCCAGTGACCAAAATATCTCAATTTAATCCATTTTAAATTCAGGCTGTAACAACAAAATGTGGAAAAAGTAAAGGGGTGTGAATACTTTCTGAAGGTACTGTAAAGACAGACTGAATAAATGCAATAGTTCTGGGAAATGCCAGATATTCTGGGCAGATTTCAGTGTTTGTCTGAATACAGAATAAACGTGTCTGTCTGCATAGACTAGAGGATGTTTGGTTGTTGAGGATGTTTGGTAGAGCTACGGCATGAGGGCATGTATGCTACTTTACTCAACTCAAGCCCTTCTGCTTCTCCTCAGATGTGACAGGTTGGTTATTGATGGTATTAGTGAGAGAGCCAGTCACACAGGTGAGATGAGATACCGATTTAAAAGAGCTGTCGTCTCTTATCTCCATCTCTCCCCCCCTACAGTCCAGACTGCCCCTCAAGTGGATGGCGCCAGAGGCCATTTTTGACAAGATCTACACCACTCAAAGCGATGTGTGGTCCTTTGGAGTCCTAATGTGGGAGATTTTCTCTCTGGGTAAATATACATTCCTTTAGTCCTGACCAGGAATGACTCACTGTGCCTTATTGTCCCTCACCTCCTCACCTGACCTCCCAATCAGCAGAATTAATGAGCAGAAATGAACAAACAGCAGTACACATTTCACAACGCAGCCATTTGGAACATTACAGACTTATTCAATGCAGATTTCCTCTGTTGTGTAGGTCCTTATCTTGAATCTCATCTACAAGGACTATTGTTTTAAGACTGGTAATGAAACTACAAACATGGACTGCTTCCATGCTCACTGCCCTTTTTTGCCCCACAATTTACTTCTTTCAGAGAAATTCTATTATGCTAAATGTGTTTTTGTTATTTCTCTGTAAACATTACTGCTTAGAATTAGTTTTTTATGAAATAGTCTCAAAATTGTTTTCAAAAAAGCTTTTGCAAATGTAATCTTACAATTTTGCACACAGTGTGCAGTATTCCTTACAAAGAAAGGAGAGGTTTCTTTCTGTCATCAGCCAGCGATGTTCAGTGAGGAGTCTCCAGTCAGCTAGCGAGGCAAGGTGCCCCCAGCCTTGCAGCTTCTCCAGATGTACTGGGTCATAACTGTCTTCTGCTACTGCATAATTGTGCCTCTGGGATAAAACGGGGCTGCATTGTCAGCTTGAGAAAACTATTTTCATGCTGCTCATGCAAAAGCATGAGTGAACTTCGACTGTGAATTTTATCACAGGCAAGGGCCATTAAAAAGAAAGAATACCTCCCATTTAAGCCGTCCGTTCCATTCCCAGCTGGCAATGCAAATGCGCTGTAACCAAGCAGCCGATCAATGTAAATGTTTGCCCCTGCTGTGAAACCACTGCAACCTTTGAGACGCCATTGAACGTAGGTCCATGACAGTCTTCACACCGTGCAACAAAGCAGACCAAGCTGTTCAATAGCAAGACTCCACATGACATATTGTATGCTCAAATGTCACCATAGGTAGCAAGGACAACATTCAGAGTAAATGTTAGGAAAGTGTAAGGAAAGAACAGTACATTGATGCAGGGCTTTAGGTTTGATTGTGCTGCTACACTTGCCATGAAGCCAATCACCAGGAGGACTTGGGTCAACAAAAAAGGGTGTGAAATGTGAACTACCTCAAGACATGGGGTACATGCAAACACTCGTTCTCTCTCTCGCTCTCTCTCTCTCATGCTTTCTCTTTGTCTCTCACTCTCTCTCTCTCATGCTCTCTCTTTATCGCTCTCTCTCTCTCTCGCTCACTCTCTCTCTCTCTCTCTCTCTCCTCTCTCTCTCTCTCTCTCTCTCTCTCTCTCTCTCTCTCTCTCTCTCTCTCTCTCTCTCTCTCTCTCTCTCTCTCTCTCTCTCTCTCTCTCTCTCTCTCTCTCTCTCTCTCTCTCTCTCTTACTCTCTCTCTTTCTCCTGTAATCTTTCTTTGTCACAACCACACACACTCTGTTTGGTCCCCAGTAAGAGTAGCTGCTGCCTTGGCAACAACTAATGGGGATCCTAATAAAATACAATAAAAAAAGACTAAATACCCACAGGCACTGATACATATACCTTCAAAGAACCACTCGCTCACTCACACATCATGGTTGGAGTTAACATGGTCTTAGAAAGATAAATTAGGACACGAAACGACTGCAAAAAAATTACAAACACTCAGGTCTGGCAACCTGATAGGTGTTTGAAGGTCAAAGGTTTGCTCCAGTCCCAAGATGCTGGCATATGCATATCGAGACTTGACCCGCAGTCTAGCAGCTTGAGTTTTGGATTTCCATGTCTTGTTAGTTTAGGTGCCAAACCATCAACTACACCCTGGTTTCTGTGTTAGACATGAGTTATGCGGTAATCAAACTATTTGTTTACCATGATTGGTTGATGTGATGGAGAGAAAAGATAAAAGGGTGTTCTAGCAGGCGACTCCTCCTCCTAAGACTGCTTGTTAATATCCACATAGTGCTCTGGAGATTTAGATGCTATCTGATATTGTGTCAGGGATCTCAGTCGGGTACATGAAAATATTTGTTCATGAGTCAGGAAATGTTTATGGATTACATGGCATGGACAATATTTTCGAAAACCCCAACTGGATTGGATATTTGATACAAGTTGGCTTAGTGTATTACTGCTTTTATTTAGACTGAGCCAAGCATGAATTAAAGTTATATTTTAAAAATCATGCCTCACCCCCGATATTCCAATTTCATCATTATTCTAGCACTATCTCTAGATGTTATTCAATGTATAATATCATTGCTCATGTGTAAGGTCAATCAGTTGATGTTTAAACAGTCTTAACCTAGTATTTATGAAGCTTTCTTCTCTAATCTGTATAAAGTATCCAACCCTCTCTATGTGGGAGATTTAAGTGTCTGATAACCCTCCACCTCTCACTCTCCCTCTCCCCTCCCCAGGTGCCTCTCCATATCCCGGCTTACACATCGATGAGGAGTTCTGCTGCCGACTGAAGGAAGGGACCAGGATGAGAGCTCCGGAATACTCCTCCTCTGAAATGTAAGGATCAAGCAATCTTTGTTTCTCCATTACTTAACATACAAACCCCATCTCATCATCTAACTCAGGCCAAAAAAGGAAGAGTTTGAAGAGTGGCCCATGTCAGAAGGTTCATCATAAATGCTATAGCTCTCTTACCTCTTGCCTGTGCATAATACACTGGGCTCTCTTGGCTCTTGAAACTTGTAAAGAGCCTGAAGCATGCCTCTAGTCATGTCTCCGTATCCCCCAACCTCTCCTGAGGGTAATTAGCTAACAGGAACTCTTGCTCAGAGCAACACATTAAAGGGCAGTCAAGAAAAGCCTCCCATATTGATATAGCTGAAAAGAGGCCTTGTATCAGCTCCTTCATTTATGAGAATGGGCGACAGGGCTGATAGGCATCGTGGGTAATCCAGCTCTGAATGTGGAGGAGAGACGGGAGCTGCTGATTGGCAGTTAACTGAGGGGGCTGCGGGCGCATCCATTTTAAGACTGACATCGATGCGGCCGTAATTAAGCCCCACATTAAAGGCTGGGGGAGTGGTGAGCGGCCTGGGGGAGCAGCTAGACACAGGGCAATGAGAGCAAAAGGGCGGGAGACTCCCTCCCCTTGTCCACACAAGGGGGCTCTGAAGCAGGGCAGAGGTGGACGCTGCTGCTGAAACAGAATATCTTTGGGGGAGTCTAGGGGGGTTTCTCCTGGCCCTGTGGTATCAGTGCTGTTTGTCTAGCAGGGAGGTGGACTGGATAGGGAGAGCTAGGGTTGTTGTTGCCTTTAGGTGACTGGGTGGCTTCTCAGCAGGGCGCCCTGTCTGGGGCTCTCTCTCTCTCACTCACTGTCCCAGGCTATGGCACACGTCCGAGTTTACAATAAGGACCCCTTGCTCTCACTTCCTGAGCTCTGCTCTTAATCAATCTCACATTCAGTTATATGTGCACATGTGTGTGCATAGCATTTGGTTTTCATTTGTGACAGAGTGTGGTGGAGTCAAACTTCCTCTTTCTTATTCATTTAGAAATGATAAATGTTGTATTTATGTTTTATAACTCTGTACCAATGAGAAGTCCAGAATTCGTTTAAACATCTTATGCCAACTGGAGACAAGTTAATGGATATATCACCAATACATGGGAGATGGTGATTGGAGATGACCAGCAAAATACGATCCAGACTGGAGTCTTAAGCCGATGTCACACGAAGCAATCTGGAGGCAATTTATGTTGCTTGCAACAAAGTTGCATCTGGGTTGCTCCGTGTGTCACTCCCCAAAAGTTGCCTGAAACTTAGTTGCATTGCATCGCAGGAGATAGAAATCAATCCTATTTCACGCAACTGACTGTATGCAATGTCCAATCAGTGAGTAGAAAAAAAGTTTCGGTCGACTCGTCATATCATTCTGTTCGGAACTCCGACCCAGTTGTCATGTCAATACAGCTGTCAGTGCTGCTACAAATGGCGACAAAAGAGACATGGCAAATGGGAAATGTATAAACAATTCTAGACACCGTGGCTAGTTGTGGTTTATGTACATGGTCTGGCAGTCAATACATGTAATTTTAAAAGTGAACCCAGACCTTTCTCTGTTCAGTTTCAATTGAAATTGTCCAACATGAACTGCACTAGCTAGCTAGCTTAGCTCGTCGGTAGCTTGGTTAGCTTGCTAGCTAGCTTGGTAAAGCATAGTTGGCAAATAGGCAACATTTTGGCTAGCTAGCTAAATTGTACAGCCAGCATTTTGTCTATATATCAATGCTGTTACAATGACCAAATGTTTGAATAAAAAATCATTTATGAAACCAGGATGTGATGTATGACAGGATTGGATGTTGCATGCAATTTCAATTGCGTTTGAATTGCTTTGTGTATCAGCAAAGTTGCTTGAGATGATGTCACTTGCAACTCTGCAACAGAAATTGTGTCCAAATTGCTTCATGTGACACAGGCTTTAGAGAGCATGGACGCGAATAGAAGTAAATGCAGCTCGGTAGATCCAGAGCCAGACCCACTGGTGCCAAGTTCCTCTCTCTAAGATCCCTCTCTAAGATACTTTCCATTCTGGTTCAAAGCAAAGCGGTCCATTGACAGAATGAAGATATAGAGAGCATGTTCATGCCATGGAACCATGATGTACAACCTGCCTCTTGTCTGAGATAAACACAAGACCCACTGATAGCACTTTAAATGGCAAGCAGAGGAGCGGTACACACTCTCGTCTACAGGGGTAATACCCCTTCTCCCACACTTCTCCTTTGATCGTGTGTGGGAGCCTGGGATCCAGAGTCTCTGACCCTGACCTTGACCCCAACCCCCCCGTTATATGGATGATGAAAGGGACCGGAGGGCCGGGCGATACAGGGTGGTATATCTACGCTGCTGCTGGTGCACCGGCTCGTCAGGAATGTGACCCTCCGCTTAAAAGATCGAAAGTTCCTCCATCAGCCCAACGGCGATCTGATGCATCCTCATCGGAATGTGGAAGACGCTCCTCAAGACGCGGGAATAGAGAAAAACGGATGTCCACCTCCCAACATCCCACAACTGTCTTGCCAGAAGAGAGTAGTGGACTAAGGAATTCTGACCACCACAATGGCCCCCCACGGCAAAGTATTCCCTGAAGAGACAGAAGAGGAGGAACCAATTTTTCCCCTTACGCAGCAGAGAGGAAGCAGGGTTGAAATTGTGCGGCCGTACGATGCTGTCTACATCCCCTCCTCTTGATGTGCGGCCCATGTGGGCTCATGGTGGTCAACTCTGGGATTCCATTCTGTCACTGTGAGGATATTAGGAGTCCCTCCACCTGGCCAAGGACACTCATTAACATGGGAATCACAGCCCAGCAACCCGGTCATTTCTCCAGCCAATCTCCACTGCACCGAGAGGAGAGGAGAAGTCTTGCCAAGCCAAGCCAAGGTCTGGGTTCACTGAATACAAACACAGATGGAGAGGGCAAAAGACGGAGGATGTAATGCTTTTTACAGTAATTTTCTCCAAACTCCAAATTGACTCAATCTGGTGCCAGTCAGAGGAACATAATAGAGCTAATGGGCACCTGGCTCTGTTTACGTAAGGGCCTCTGTGTTTGGGGGCCGCGCTCCGTAGTAAGAAACAGGCTAGGGATCCATCATCACCTCTGACTGTAGGGTTTGATTTAAACAGCAGCCGCGGCCTGCACTCCATCTCTGAATTCCTCAACGGCCGATTCCAGCCATTATTACAGGCCACTGCTGCAGTGGAAACACAGCACAAAACGGCCCTGAGTCTTCCCACATGGGCAGAGAGGCTGACAGCTCGTCAAAGACCTGAGGGGGGCTCTGAGCGTTCCTAATGTTCACACCAAGACCTAGAGGGAACGAGATACAGCCCCAGAGACCAGATTATCCTTGGAAAATGAAATATTGGATATATGAGTATTTTAGATGACAGTTGATTTGGATGAAAGCCAGCTACAGGTCATCTCTCGTGTCAGTCAGCCTCCACACACACAGGGTCTGTCTTGGAGAGTGCAGGTTGTTGCTAAAGTCAAAGTACTCCTGGTTGTGAAAGATTGAGTGCTATTTGCCTTTTGGGTAAATGTCTGCTTCTCACCAAAGCACAGCAGAGTGAAACCTAGCAATGCATGGCCATCTGCATTGTGCTAAATTCATCACCATCAGGCAGGGGTCATTACCAACCCATATAGATTGTGACGATTACCATATTATTACCGTCATTTATTTGCATATTGCTCAACATAGCTATACAGTATGTCTGTGTTATCAGTATGTGAATGTGAGCCAGCATAATGACATGATGTGTATTTCTCCTCAGATACCAGACCATGTTGGACTGCTGGCAGGGCGAGTCAGGAGACCGGCCAACCTTCACTGAGCTGGTGGAGAGATTAGGAGACCTGCTACAGGCCAGTGTACAGCAGGTAAGATCCCCATGGCTTTGTTTTAATACTTTAAAATCTATTCCTTCTGCCAGTGAGGTTATCACTAGTCTGAAATGACTGAATAGGTGAAGGTGGTTGAACCCATAAAATATTTACAGTATGTCACATGATGAAGACCAGGTTCAAGGTGAACTGGAGATCAGAGGTCAGCAGAGTTGTGGTTAGG
Source organism: Coregonus lavaretus (assembly GCF_964263955.1). NCBI lineage: Eukaryota > Metazoa > Chordata > Actinopteri > Salmoniformes > Salmonidae > Coregonus > Coregonus lavaretus. The sequence continues at coordinate 14,414,553 of NC_140019.1, forward strand.
GCCTTGCCCAGGGGTGAAAGTAAATGTAATATCTGCCAGGTATGGGACTTCCTATGTGGGTGTGCAAAAATACATGTCATTTAAAGCTAGATGCTACATCCATTTTTGGTCGTAATCATATATACGTATTGATTCTTGAAGAATAATACTTATAAACGCCTCATGAGCTTAGTTCAACTGTTGTACCCCATCAGAACCCAGAATAGAAGCTTTTACTCCGTTTGTAAACAATGTAAATGTAAGCAAACATAATTCCAGCATCTAAAACAGTGCACTGTGCACCTGCCGTTTGATGAATGGAAAGAGGCGTCTATTAAAACACCAAAAGTGTAATAACATTTGCCGATTGTCATTAGACACTCTTGTAGCCTAAATTGATTGATTCTTCCACTGCTGTCCGTGTGCGTCTCGGTCCCGGCCAGTCATATTTGCCTTGGCAAAATGTTAGTGTTCATGTCGAACCACAGCTCATTGTGGAGCGTATACCGCCAGTCCATTCGCACATTCTTCATGCAGTTGACAGGCAGTAATGATAAAAGATGGTGTAAACAACAACTTACATTTTACATTTTAGACATTTAGCAGATGCTCTTATCCAGAGTGAGTGCATACATTTTCATACTGGCCCCCCGTGGGAAACGAACCCACAACCCTGGCGTTGCAAGCGCCATGCTCTACCAACTGAGCTACAGGGGACTTCAAATCAAATCAAATCAATGTTGTTGTTCTTTTGTCACATACACGTGTTTAGCAGATGCTATTGCGGGTGTAGCGAAATGCTTGTGCTTCTAGATCCGACAGTGCAGTAATATCTAACAAGTAATATCTAACAATTTCACAACAAGGTCTCAGGACATGGATAGACGTCCAATTTTGACGTCAATCTTGAACGACCTGGCTGCATTTTAGAAATGTGTTTTCCGCAAATTGCATTTTGGAACATTTGCACGTATTCCTAACACCGTGTGCACATTGCTGCACTTAATATGTGTTTATCAACATTTTAAGCTAAACATTCTGATCTGTTCCATCAGACTTATTAATTGATACCGCGTATACCTCCACTACACTACTTTGATACGAATCGTGTGGCTAAGAAATGAGTATACGCAATGCCCACATAAAAATAGTGGGTATACGGCGTATACCTGCGTATACCCTCCACTACACCACTGGAATCAAGACAGGGAGAAGGAAAGCAGCGACTAAGACTGCTGATGGAAAATTGGCTGTTTCCCCTGCGAGAACAAAACAATAAGGTCCCATCAAGTCCTAATAATGCCAAAAACTCTGAGTTGAAAAGACAGTCAAAAACACAGTCACAGAGAGAATGGAAGAAACTCCCTCAGATACCTACAGTACAGCCATGCTCCCAGTTTCACCTCTCTCCCAGACATAAAGCCCAGATCCAGACAGTTCTATTAGCTGCAGACAGACCCAGACAGACCCAGACACACACAGACAGACCCAGACAGACCCAGACAGACCCAGACAGACCCAGAAACACACAGACAGACCCAGACAGACCCAGACACACACAGACAGCTCCTATTACTAAATTAAGAGCAGACAGGGGTGGGTATTGTAAAGAGATAAGAGATGATAGCAGGCCAGACCTCACACATCACATAAAACCACAGTATAGAAACGCTTTATAACATAACAGATTACTCTCGCTGAAAACCAACCATGTGGGAACCCATCCTGACTGGACAGAAAAGAGCTGGTGAGTAAGGATTTCAAGCCTTCCATTAATATAGGTCTGTTACATACAGACAGACTCAGTCCTTTACTGGCCAGTCAGCGAGGTTGTCTCCACCAGCATCATCACACTGCTCCGTCTGTGGCCCTCAGGCATTCCACATTTTATTTATTAGGCGTGACCTTTAGATTCTTTGGCAACATTCCCTGCTAGTCTGTAGGCCCTGGATGGATGTTTGTGGAGCACGCGGACGGTATCATGCTCAAATCTCCCTAGGCTTCACACACTTATCACATACATGTGCTTTCCGTCATGCTATGATAGCTGTTAGCTAGGCCTCTGGTCTAACATGTTGTGTTCTCTCCTCTTTCTGTCCATTCAGGAGGGCAAGCATTACATCCCTATAGCAGCTCTGCTGTCCAAGGAGGGAGACCCCTCCAACACGGCCCGGTCAGAGAAGACCAACACCAGGCCGCTCTCTCACCGCGACTCAGGGAGCACCTGGTAAGAAGCAGGAGTCTGTCAGCTGGCCAGTCACTACACTACATTACCCAGATATATTACCCTCAACCTAACACAGATATTACCCTCAACCTAACAGATATATTACCCTGAACCTAACACAGAGATCACACAGACACCTGTTGCTCACAACACTATTGAATAAGCTTCTCACATTTTATAGCATTCTCACATTTTATATCATTAAAGATTTCTGCCATAAGTCTATGTACATTATATAACATTTAATAGAGACATTTCAACAGTGAAATGTAATGTCTCCTTGGGCGTCTTGGCTTAACGGAACGTTAATCTCTCATTAAATATGTGTTATCTTAAATGTACTGAATGTTAAAGCTACAATATGTCATTCGCATTTAAAGCAAATCTAAGAAGCAGTGGATCTGTTCTATGTGCGCTATTTCTATGCTTCCCGTTTTTAAGTTTCGTTTTTGCGTCTTTTACTTTCGGTTTTGTGCACCAGCTTCAAACAGCTGAAAATACAATATTTTGGGTTATGGAAAAGGTATTTCACAGCGGTTTAGATGGTACAATGATTCTCTACACAATGACTGCTTGTTTTGTCACATAAACAAAAATTTGGCAAATTATTCGAATTTTAGCAACCAGGAAATGGCGGAGCGATTTCTGCATATTGCGCCTTTAAGATAACAACCAATCATTTCCCCACTCTTTATTCAGTTCATTGTTCAAAGCACACACCATTTTCTTTACATGTGCTTTGCTTGGCGGGTCAGCTACTTACTCTTAAAAAGGTTCATGTAGATCTAGTTGAGGACAATGAAAGACCTGATTAAGGTTGTGATAATAAATATATACACTGGCAGTGAGATGGTGAGGGAGCCCAAAGCATTGTGGCCCCTTCAAGGAATTTCCTCCCAAACCGCAGACCCTGCTTTAGGATTTATGTCCACTTAAAATAATATTTGTCAAGCCCTCGTTTCACAGGTCCTATGAGTGTGTTTATTGAGAACGTGTTGAAATGCTCTAAAAGCAGTTATCCCTTAAGCGGAATTAAGCAGCCATTTGATTCTCTGCGTCTGTTGAAAAGCAAAATAAATAGGGTTTATTTTCAAAGACCAATCCCACTGACACTATGTAATTGTTGATTAACTTGATTACGTTCCCACTTATTGTGTTTTTCAATGCCGTTTTTTGGCACGTGTAATCTTGGAATTCCCGGATTAGGATCTGACTTTGGAAACCTTATCCCTTCAGGAACATTAAGATCCGGCCGGCAAGTGTGAAGACCTTTGACGAGGTTACCATGGAGAACAGCTCTAACGACAACCATGAGGTGAATTAACTCATCACCCCCAAAGCTAGCATGATGATGTCTCTTCACTACAGAGCTGCCTAATTAGTAGGGTGTAAAACATCTGGCCTGTAAGACCATGCTTTTGTTGGACTAACTCTGACACTTTCTCTCATCATCTCATCCTCTTTCTCTCTCTCTTCTCTCTCTCTCTCGCTCTCTCTTTCACTCTTTGTATCCCTCTCTTTCCCATTTCCCTCCCTCTGTCTGCACGTGCAGGGGGGACAGTCGGACAGTGGGATGGGCCTGTCGTCTGACGATATGAACACGCTGAAGCGCCTTGAGTCCTTTGCCTGACCTCTCAGCATCATGGCCCTGGTGTGAGTACACCTAATGCCCATAATCCCTGTCACTCATAGCATCCAGAGACACAGAGAGAGGCAGATAGAACCATAGTGAGAGGCAGAAAGAGGCAGTGGAGCCACAGGCAGAGGTAGGGAGGGGTAGAGAGGCTGGGAGGGGTAGAGAGGCAGGGAGGGGTAGAGAGGCAGGATGGAGAGGTAGTGGAAGCAGAAAGAGGCAGGGGAGAAGGAGAGGCAAGGTGCTGGCCCTGCCCAGGACACCCACCCGCTGGCCTGGAATGTAGACGTTTGGATTGTCACACACACACACAGTCCCTCTCACCCCCTGAACCTCAATGACAGCTTTTTGCTTTTGTCAAAAGAAACCATGCGAGAGCCCCATCGAGACAAAGGACTCGGGGGAGGGATATTGCCCTAAGGTGACAACCCAAAAGACAGAGAACAAAAGCCCAGTGGAAGTGTGACTCGGGCCTGGGTGGTTTAAGAGCACACACTAAAACTCACTTTGGCGTTCGGCCTGATTGAGACATCCTCTGACAAAATATATGTTCCCAAAACAAAAAAACTGTCCAGTTGTGCAGATTATTCTACAATGTTTCTTTGAGGCTGCAAAAAACATTCACCCGCTGTTGCTCGGGTTGGGTAGCAGAGCTCTATTATGAGGTGAATGAAACCGAATGTCCGGAACTTTCACAGAACCAATTTTGGTTTACTGGGAAAATATTACTGGTACATTGTGTTATTACATTACCTGGAAACCTAATGATAACTTTTGGGGAATGTTCTGTATGGGTTGTTACATATATTGTGCACAACATATTAGTGAATGTTAGGAGAACATCCCAACGATGTTTCATTTAAATCATATTTTGGAAGAATAAAATACATATTTTATTATCAAAAACATTATTTTGGGATGTTATCATCCTAATGTTAGATAAAGCCCTAACTAGAACTTAATGGGAATCTTAGTATAATGTTCTGGGAATGTTCTAGGTTTGCAGGGTTCCCAGTTAGCAATCACACAGGTCATCCATAGTGGCCTGTAGAAGACAGGTTCCTAGACCAGCTGTAGATGACACTACAGGCATGACACTTTTAGAGCTAATACCACTCCTTGTCATAACCTGTCGTACCTGTAGAAGAGAGAGAAACCAGGGCTAAGGACAGGGCTTAGCAAGGTTAGGCTGCAAAAACTTTCCCAGCTTCAGTTCAAAGAGCACAATAGGTATGTCGGTGGAGTCTGTCTTTCAAATGCCCCACTCACAAACGCCTCTTCACTGGTCAAAAAAAGATTAGGACAGAAATAAATTCTAACAGCTAACAAAGGAAGTTTTTTTTAAATGCAATAATCATAAACTGGCAGAAAGGGTACAGGAAAACATCTGCGAGTGGAGTTTGATATGAATTTACCATGATTAACCCCCAATGAACATACCGCAAGGCCTTGGTTTGAATAAAAACATTATGGATCCCCTCACTCAGCAACCATTGTTCCCTCCCAACCTCAATCCACCCCCACACCCTCATCAACCCATTTACAGTGCTCCCCTCGTCTCTGTGCCCCTATGTGATTCTCAACGCTGGGCAGAGAGAGAGTAGAAGACCATTACCTATGGGCACAGCCTTAGTTTCCATGGCCTCTGCCATGGGAGAACCAGTCACCAGAGGCATGCAGAGAATTATCTATTTATTGAGGGGAAAGAACCCTTACTGGGTCGCCACTCGATCACTGTCACCTTTGACCTTCTGGAGGTTTACGAGGGAGGGCCTCCCTGGCTCTGTAATGGTTCTCTAGCTTTGTGCTGTAGAATTCCACGTGGCACCCCCTTTTCCCCACTCGCAGTTGTCCTATACCGTCTCCCTATAGCTCTCTCTCTCTATCTCGCTCTCTTTGTAGATGTGTGTAAATGCTTGGCATAGTATTGTTGTCAGTACTTGACTCACCAATCGAAAATTTTATACACCACCCTGTCATTTCCCCAGTCTCATAGTCAATGCAGCCAGTCAGTCATTTGATATACCCCACTGGGATCTGACCTTGCGCCCCTGTGAGAGAGTTTCTGTAAACTCCTAGCAACCAGAAGACAATAGTAGTCAATTACTCATATTTGGAGCATTTACGGGAGCAGAAGTAGTCAACATCCGCGAGAGAGGCCAGAGAACATGATTGATTATATCCTTTATGAACAATTATCATGGAAATGTATTATTGGTATATTACTGAGTCTGTTATTAAACATGTATGTGCTCTCTCTCTCTCTCTCTCTCTCTCTCTCTCTCTCTCTCTCTCTCTCTCTCTCTCTCTCTCTCTCTCTCTCTCTCTCTCTCTCTCTCTCTCTCTCTCTCTCTCTCTCTCTCTCTCTCTCTCTCTCTCTCTCTCTCTCTCTCTCTCTCTCTCTCTCTCTCTCTCTCTCTCTCTCTCTCTCTCTCTCTCTCTCTCTCTCTCTCTCTCTCCAGGATGAAGGTGGTGAGTAGGAGTAAGGAGTCGGTGCTGACTGAGGGAGAGAAGGACAAGTAACCTCAGCCTGTTCCCTCTCTGGACTTCACCCTGGACAACTCTTCCCTGGAGCCCGTTCTGGAGTCCCACAGCCCGCCCACTGACTACAACTATATAGTGCGCTACTCCACCCCACCTGTGTAGCCCTACCTAACCCCACCCCATCGCCGTGGGAGACACCCCCCCACCCTGCTACCCCACCTCATACCCTCCGCCCCTGGTGGAGAATCTGACTGAATGCCTCGAGGCCTCTCCTTTGTTCTCCTCTGTTTTAGCTGTCTCTGGACTTCACAGTGCACCGTAAAACGCCTGATAATGCCTCCCTCCTTTTAACTTCTTCCATTTCTCCTCCTCCCTGAGGCTTGCGCTAGAGACAAGTTTGAGGCGCTTTGTTTCAACGTGGGATCTGTTACTTTAGGACTAAGACACCTTTCTGTATATCTGCACTTAGCCTGCCTGCTTCCCATCAACCCACTCTTCAGTAAGGAGGAAGAAGAGGCTGCCTTCTCAGCCTGTCCCAGGAGTTAATCTATGTGCTGCTGGTCTTCTCCATAGCCCACTGTGATATCCACACCACAGGAGGTTGGTGGCACCTTAATTGGGGAGGATGGGCTCGTGGTAATGTCTGGAGCGGATAGGTGGAATGGTATCAAACACGTTGTTTCTATGTGTTTGATGCCATTCCATTAGCTACGTTCCAGACATTATTATGAGCTGTCCTCCCCTCAGCAGCCTCCACTGATCCACACATACAGCTAGCTATAGATACCTATAGACCTACAGTGCCTTCAGAACGTTTTCATACCTCTTGACTTTATACACATTTTGTTGTGTTACAGCCTGAATTCAAAATTGATTAAATCGATTTTTTTCTCATCCATCTACACACAATACCTCATAATGACAAAGTGAAAACATGTTTTTAGACATTTTTGCAATTTTATTGAAAATGAAATACAGAAATATCTCATTCACATCAGTATTCACACCCCTGAGTCAATACTTTGTAGAAGCACCTTTGGCAGTGATTACAGCTTTGAGTGATTCTGGTTAGGTCTCTAAGAGCTTTCCATACCTGGATTGTGCAACATTTCAAAATTCTTCAAGCTCTGTCAAATTGGTTGTTGATCATTGCTAGACAACAATTTTCAGGTCTTGCCATAGATTTTCAAGTAGATTTAAGTCAAAACTGTAACTGGGCCTCTCAGGAACATTCACTGTCTTCTTTGTAAGCAATTGCAGTGTAGATTTGGCCTTGTGTTTTAGGTTTATCCTGAAAAACTCCCCAGTCCTTAACGATTCAAGCATACCCGTAACATGATGCAGCCACCACTATGCTTGAAAATATGGAGAGTGGTACTCAGAATTGTGTTGTATTGGATTGGCCCCAAACATAACAATTTGTATTCAGGACAAAAAGCTAATTGCTTAGCCAAATTTTTTGCAGTATTACTTTAGTGCCTTGTTGCTAACAGGATGCATGTTTTAGACATATTTTTATTCTGTACAGGATTTCTTCTTTTCCCTCTGTCAATCAGGTTAGTATTGTGAAGTAACTACAATGTTGTTGAGCCATCCTCAGTTTTCTCCTACCACAGCCATTAAACTCTATAACTGTTTTAAAGTCACCATTGGCCTCACAGTGAATTCCCTGAGCGGTTTCCTTCCTCTCCGGCAACTGAGTTAGGAAGGACGCCTGTATCTTTGTAGTGACTGGGTGTAATTAATAACTTCACCATGCTCAAAGGGATATTCAATGTCTGCTTTTTTACATTTTTTACCCATCTACCAATGGGTGCCCTTATTTGCAAGGCATTGGAAAACCTCCCTAGTCTCTGTGGTTTAATCTGTGTTTGAAATTCACTGCTCGACTGAGGGACCATACAGATAATTGTATGTGTGTGGTACAGAGATGAGGCAGTCATTCAAAAACCATGTTAAACACTATTCATCTACAGAGTGAGTCCATGCAAGTTGTGTGACTTGTTAAGCAAATGTATACTCCTGAACTTATTTAGGCTTGCCATAACAAAGGGGTTGAATATTGACTCAAGGCATTTCAGCTTTTCATTTTGACATTATGGGGTATTGTGTGTAGGCCAGTGACCAAAAATCTCAATTTAATCCATTTTAAATTCAGGCTGTAACACAACAAAATGTGGTAAAAGTCAAGGGGTGTGAACAGTTTCTGAAGGCACTGTATGCAAACCTAAAGACAGGCTCAGGTTTTCCTATGATCAACTGTGAACAACACTAAGAAGCACAACAGATTCCAGACGTATAACACATGAAATGTAGTGGTAGCAGGTTATACTGTTGTGTAAATGAAGAATGTGTAACTATGTGGATGTGTTACTATGGGGATAAAACATGTAAAAGTGAAAGAAAGGAGATTGGAGAACTGAGGCGTTTCTTGTTTTTATTGATACAATTTTATTTCTGTACAAATATTTTATAGAATTGAAAACTGGAAAGTAAATGTGCTATTTTATTATATTAAGTAATAATTATTGTGTTTTCTTTTAGTTAGTAATATAAGGTTTAATAAACATTCTTATCACAAAATTGGTATTTTCAAGCATATATTACTCAGCTTGACTTTAGCTAAAAGCTCACGTTTTTAAAAAGCACCTGTGGGACAGATTATAGGAACGGTTCGTGAATAATTGAATCTGCCAGTCTGAAAAGATTTCTTGAGTACTCCAATCCCCAGTCTTCCCAGTGAACATGTTTTTTGAATATTTTTCCATTCATCTCAGAGAGAAGAAAGGGTTGAGACTGTGTTGTCTATAAGTTAGTAGATGGGTATGGGCTCAGTCTGAGTAGTAGTAGTTTAAACAGCCCATAAAGTCCCAACGCGCTCTGAATGGGGTTAGGGTATGAAGGGAACAGGGCAAAACAGAGAGTAAGACCACACTGCTTTGGATTCAACACTACATCTCTACCGTGAAGGCATTTGAAATGAAAAGTAGTATTTGGATTCCTTCCCCTATCCCAATATGGGTCCGTTCATGAGGAAAACCTAACTGTATATTATTGTTATGGCTGAGTGGAAAAGGGAAATGAGATGATACAAGAGAGCCGCATGGACAAAGCTAGTTAAAAACATGAGCTTGGATTAGAATTTCACATGAAGCATGTGTCTGAGAAAGCACTAGTAAAATAAACCATGCATATTTATTTAGGTTTATATTATACATTGTCGCTTATTAATCCAGATCAAATGTTCACTTAAATATTTCACACTGAAGAGTTAACCAAAGGATTTGTACCCGATGCCTCCTTGATAACGAGATATGTAACATTCCGGTATTTAATTCCAGATTTATATGCTGTTTACACTGCTGTATACACTTTAATTACATTAGGAAAGATGAAGGAATTTACTGTTTGTTAGCAGGAATATTTATAATGGAAATATTCTGTTACTGATCCTTTTTGTTGTGCTAAAAGTGTTACTAAAGCTTGCAGGGCAGGCTACAGGAATCCTATGTGTTATCCAGGCGGGTCACTATACACTGGTCACTGTAAGTTGTGTTATCTACTTTATCACATGTTTAGCCTGTAATTACCTTTAAGGAAAAAGTATCAGGATGAAGAGTTGAAATGTTTGGATAAATCTAAATCTTTGGTTAAATAAACATTCCTGTCACAACAGCTAGTCTTTCCTTACACATAGGAGAAAGTAGATAGTTGAACTACTACAATATGTGCCAATACAATACATTATTCATTAAGGTTTATTATGAATCCTGTCTCTAAACCCCTAAATCCTGCCAAATTATGTTTGTATTGTTAATGTGGACTGATTGAGTCTTGTGTCCATTGTGGAGGGGATATGTATATGCACTGATATTTTCTATCAAATTTAGATTTTTGTAATCTAAATGTATTATTATTATTAACCAAGCATAAGAAGTGAATAAATGAATAAAGATCTATATATTTATAAATTACTTCTTGTCCAGTCATGATTTTTTCTAGTTGCTGAAGTTGCTAACATTGTTGAATATATCAACCCTCAGCTCTTTTTAGGACATGATCCTCTTTAATCTGAAGTGCAGGCCCCATAGGTAATTAACACATAGGTAATCAACACCATTTGAATACCTATCACAAAGGCCCAGAAAAAAATGGTGTCGCACAACTTTGGCTGGGAATGTGGAGATGGGTGAGACGTGTGTCCACCGTTTGTGTGTGTCATCAGTAGTCTACTCTCCCCTCGTCCTGCTCCTTAGCCAGCGAGACACAATTCCTGAGCGGGGCAAGGTGTCGGCAGCCTGTCTGTCAACAGGACAATGCCCCTCAGAGCAGGAAAGGAAGGGGCTCTTAATCATCCTGGTCACGACCGGGAAACGCCACCACGCAGAGGGCTTCCTATGGGGCCACACTGCCCCCCGACCCCTGTTACTGGCACAGGGTGTGCCCACTGGGAAAGCCACACAGAACAGGTTGGGCTCTCCACTGTTTCCGCTCATCACTCTGGAGATTTACAGTATTTAAAGCTAGGTGAACTCTGGAGATTTACAGCATTTAAAGCTAGGTGAATGTGAATGTTTACCACAAAACACTCACTATCCTCCCACTATACAAGACCAACCCAGTGAATTATTGAAATCTCAAGCCAGTCAGCTCAGCTCCGATGTAAACTGATTCCAGAATATGGAATGTAAACAAACATTTTGAACACACCTACTCATTCCAGGATTTTCTTTATTTTGTACTATTTTCTACATTGTAGACAAATAGTGAAGTCATCAAAACTATGAAATAACACATATGGAATCATGTAGCAACCAAAAAAGTGTTAAACAAATCAAAACGTAATATTTGAGATTCTTCAAAGTAGCCATCCTTTGCCTTGATGGCAGTTTTGCACACTCTTGGCATTCTCTCAACCAGCTTCGTGAGGTAGTCACCTGGAATGCATTTCAATTAATAGGTGTACCTTGTTAAAAGTTCATTTGTGGAATTTCTTTCCTTCTTAATGCATTTGAGCCAATCAGTTGTGTTTTGACAAGGTAGGGTTGGTATACAGAGGATAGCCCTATTTGGTAAAAGACCAAGTCCATATTATGGCAAGAACAGGTCAAATAAGCAAAATAAAACGACAGTCAATCATTACTTTAAGACATGAAGGTCAGTCAAACCCGGAAAATTTCAAGAACTTTGAACGTTTCTTCAAATGCAGTTGAAAAAACGATCAAGCGCTATGATGAAACTGGCACTCATGAGGACCGCCATAGGAAACCAAGACCCAGAATTACCTCTGCTGCAGAGGATAAGTTCATTAGAGTTACCAGCCTCAGAAATTGCAGCCCAAATAAATGCTTCACAGAGTTCTAGTAACAGACACATCTCAAGATCAACTGTTCAGAAGAGACTGTGTGAATCAGGCTTTCATGGTCGAATTGCTGCAAAGAAACCACTACTAAAGGACACCAATAAGAAGAAGAGACTTGCTTGGGCCAAGAAACACGAGCATTTACATTAACATTTACATAATTTAGCAGACGCTCTTATCCAGAGCGACTTACAAATTGGTGCATTCAACTTATGATAGCCAGTGGGACAAACACTTTTTTATTTTTTATTTTTATTTATGGGGGGGTGGGGGGTAAAAGGATTACTATATACTATTCCAGGTATTCCTTAAAGAGGTGGGGTTTCAAGTGTCTCCGGAAGGTGTTCAGTGACTCCGCTGTCCTGGCGTCGTGGGGGAGCTTGTTCATCCATTGGGGTGCCAGAGCAGCAAATAGCTTTGACTGGGCTGAGCGGGAACCGTGCTTCCGTAGAGGTAGGGGAGCTAGCAGGCCAGAGGTGGATGAACGTAGTGCCCTCGTTTGGGTGTAGGGTCTGATCAGAGCCTGAAGGTAAGGAGGTGCCGTTCCCCTCACAGCTCCGTAGGCAAGCACCATGGTCTTGTAGTAGATGCGAGCCTCAACTGGAAGCCAATGGAGTGTGCGGAGGAGCGGGGTGACATGAGAGAACATGGGAAGGTCGAACACCAGACGGGCTGCAGCGTTCTGGATAAGTTGTAGGGGTTTAATGGCACAGGCAGGGAGCCCAGCCAACAGCGAGTTGCAGTAATCTTGACGGGAGATGACAAGTGCCTGGATTAGGACCTGTGCCGCTTTCTGTGTAAGGTAGGGTCGTACTCTGCGGATGTTGTAGAGCATGAACCTGCAGGATCGGGTCACCGCTTTGATGTTAGCGGAGAACGACATTGTGTTGTCCAGGATCACGCCAAGGATCTTTGCACTCTGGGAGGAGGACACAATGGAGATGTCAACCGTGATGGCGAGATCATGGAGCGGGCAGTCCTTCCCCGGGAGGAAGAGCAGCTCCGTCTTGCCGAGGTTCAACTTGAGGTGGTGATCCAACATCCACACTGATATGTCTGCCAGACATGCAGAGATGCGATTCGCCACCTGGTTATCAGAATGGGGAAAGGAGAACATTACATTTACATTACATTTTAGTCATTTAGCAGACGCTCTTATCCAGAGCGACTTACTTGGTCGTACTCTGCGGATGTTGTAGAGCATGAACCTGCAGGATCGGGTCACCGCTTTGATGTTAGCGGAGAACGACATTGTGTTGTCCAGGGTCACGCCAAGGATCTTTGCACTCTGGGAGGAGGACACAATGGAGATGTCAACCGTGATGGCGAGATCATGGAGCGGGCAGTCCTTCCCCGGGAGGAAGAGCAGCTCCGTCTTGCCGAGGTTCAACTTGAGGTGGTGATCCAACATCCACACTGATATGTCTGCCAGACATGCAGAGATGCGATTCGCCACCTGGTTATCAGAATGGGGAAAGGAGAACATTACATTTACATTACATTTTAGTCATTTAGCAGACGCTCTTATCCAGAGCGACTTACAGGAGCAATTAGGGTTAAGTGCCTTGCTCAAGGGCACATTTACGTCATTTAGCAGACGCTCTTATCCAGACGTCTGCTAAACAACACACATTAATTGTGTGTCGTCTGTGTAGCAATGATAGGAGAGACCATGTGAGAATATGACAGAGCCAAGTGACTTGGGGTATAGAGAGAATAGGAGAGGGCCTAGAACTGAGCCCTGGGGGACACCAGTGGTGAGAGCACTTGGTGCGGAGACAGATTCTCGCCACGCCACCTGGTAGGAGTGACCTGTCAGGTAGGACGCAATCCAAGAGTGAGCAGCGCCGGAGATGCCCAACTCGGAGAGGGTGGAGAGGAGGATCTGATGGTTCACAGTATCAAAGGCAGCGGATAGGTCTAGAAGGATAAGAGCAGAGAAGAGAAAGTTAGCTTTAGCAGTGCGGAGAGCCTCCGTGACACAGAGAAGAGCAGTCTCAGTTGAATGACAAGTCTTGAAATCTGACTGGTTTGGATCAAGAAGGTCATTCTGAGAGAGATAGCAGGAGAGTTTGCTAGATACGGCACGCTCAAGAGTTTTGGAGAGAAAAGAAAGAAGGGATACTGGTCTGTAGTTGTTGACGTCGGAGGGATCGAGTGTAGGTTTTTTGAGGAGGGGTGCAACTCTCGCTCTCTTGAAGACGGAAGGGACATGGCCAGCGGTCAAGGATGAGTTGATGAGCGAGGTGAGGTAAGGGAGAAGGTCTCCGGAAATGGTCTGGAGAAGAGAGGAGGGGATAGGGTCAAGCGGGCAGGTTGTTGGGCGGGCGGCCGGCCGTCACAAGTTGCAAGATTTCATCTGGAGAGAGAGGGGAGAAATAAGTCAAAGCATAGGGTAGGACAGTGTGAGCAGGACCAGCGGTGTCATTTGACTTAATAGTAAGGATCGGATGTCGTTAACCTTCTTTTCAAAATGGTTGACGAAGTCATCCACAGAGAGGGAGGAGGGAGGGGGAGGAGGAGGAGGATTCAGAAGGGAGGAGAAGGTGGCAAAGAGCTTCCTAGGGTTAGAGGCAGAGGCTTGAAATTTACAGTGGTATAAAGTGGCCAGAAACAGAGGAAGAGAATGTAGAGAGGAGGGAGTGAAAAGATGACAGGTCAGCAGGGAGTATAGTTTTCCTCCATTTCCGCTCGGCTGCCCGGAGCCCTCTTCTGTGAGCTCGCAATGAGTCGTCAAGCCACGGAGCAGGAGGGGAGGACCGAGCCGGCCGGGAGGATAGGGGACATAGAGAGTCAAAAGATGCAGAAAGGGAGGAGAGGAGGATTGAGGAGGCAGAATCAGGAGATCGGAGGGAGAAGGATTGAGCAGAGGGAAGAGATGATAGGATGGAAGAGGAGAGAGTAGCGGGAGAGAGAGAGTGAAGGTTGCGACGGCACATTACCATCTGAGTAGGGGCAGAGTGAGTAGTGTTGGAGGAGAGCGAGAGAGAAAAGGATACAAAGTAGTGGTCAGAGACTTGGAGGGGAGTTGCAGTGAGATTAGTAGAAGAACAGCATCTAGTAAAGATGAGGTCAAGCGTATTGCCTGCCTTGTGAGTAGGGGGGGACGGTGAGAGGGTGAGGTCAAAAGAGGAAAGGATTGGTAAGGAGGCAGAAAGAAATGAGTCAAAGGCAGACGTAGGGAGGTTAAAGTCACCCAGAACTGTGAGGGGTGAGCAATCCTCAGGAAAGGAACTTATCAAGGCGTCAAGCTCATTGATGAACTCTCCAAGGGAACCTGGAGGGCGATAAATGACAAGGATGTTAAGCTTGAATGGGCTAGTGACTGTGACAGCATGGAATTCAAATGAGGAGATAGACAGATGGGTCAGGGGAAAAAGAGAGAATGTCCACTTGGGAGAGATGAGGATTCCTGTGCCACCGCCACGCTGACCAGATGCTCTCGGGGTATGCGAGAACACATGGTCAGACGAGGAAAGAGCAGTAGGAGTAGCAGTGTTTTCTGTGGTAATCCATGTTTCCGTCAACGCCAAGAAGTCGAGGGACTGGAGGGTAGCATAGGCTGAGATGAACTCTGCCTTGTTGGCCGCAGAACGGCAGTTCCAGAGGCTGCCAGAGACCTGGAACTCCACGTGGGTCGTGCGCGCAGGGACCACCAGATTAGAGTGGCAACAGCCACGTGGTGTGTAGCGTTTGTATGGCCTGTGCAGAGAGGAGAGAACAGGGATATACAGACACATAGTTGACAGGCTACAGAAAAAGGCTACAATAATGCAAAGGAAATCGGAATGAAATTAACTAAACATCTGGGAAAGCGAGAGAGCGGGGCCTCCCTCACTTACGTTTCACTGAAACACTCAAATATAACTCTCCCAACTTACACTTTAGAAATTATAATTGTTGTAAACTACAGCAGTTCAATGTTTTCTAGGAATAGACTCTAACTTAGTTTATTCAGCTAGCTAACTTGGTACAGTATTCTTCCGTGAAAACCATCCAGGGCACCGAATCCTATGACGCCAAAGCCAACTAGCATGCCAGCCTCCAATAACACAGTTTAGCACCTATACTCGGTTACAACAAACCACCAGTGTGTTAACACGCCAAGCAGGTCATTCGTGTCCGTGTCTACCGTTGTGTAAAGTTTTGGGTTAGTTTTGACAGTTTGAGTGAGTACGTCGTCAACTTATTCAGCCAGTTAGTTAGCTAGAATAGTTAGCATACTAGCTAGCCATTGCTCTCTGCCAACGAACCAACCCCTCCTCCCACAGCACGAACACACAGAGAGGCAAGCTAACGTTAACTAGTCACCCATGTCCCAAAATTCCCTTGAACGACTCTGGTTACCAGTATGTAAAAACAAAACAAAAATAAATGTAAATGTAGGTTATAACTTACCCTTAGTAGCTACTGTTAGCTAGTTAAGTGCAATGCTAGCAACTGAATCGATTCAGCCAGTTCACGTCTGTCCCAACGGAGAGAAAGCATCTCCAAATATTAAAGCTAGGTCATTCCAGCTATTGTTTAGTTAGCTATCCAGGTAGCAACAAGCTAGCTACATTTCGAGTACAGTAGCTACTAACTACCTAACATTAACGCTTCAGATAATGAGGTTAGAAAAACAGCTGAATGGTAGGTAGCTAGCTGGCATAATTACAGGTACTCTTAAGCTTGAAATAACATTGGAAACAACTATCCACAGTTGCTAATAGTTATCAGTAGCTACCCGCTAGCTAGCTAGCTTTATTGGTCCAGGTAGTGAGTTAGCTAGCCTCGTGCTTCACCGGGCTCAGCCGAATACAAAACGTACCTACAATAATTACCTACGATAACCTACAATAACTATCTAGATAAACTACCTACAATACCTAACTACAATACCTACCTACCTACAATCTAAATACATGGTTTAAGCTTTACTCGACACCATATAAGCCAAGCTTACCTCCCGCCAGAGAGAGACACAACCTCACCTGACGCTGTCCAGCCTGCAAAAATGGACATTAGACCGGTGGAAATCTGTCCTTTGGTTTGATGAGTTCAAATTTGAGATTTTTGGTTCTAACTGCCATGTCTTTGTGAGACGCAGAGTAGGTGAACGGATGATCTGCGCATGTGTGGTTCCCACCGTGAAGCATGGAGGAGGAGGTGTGATGGTGTGGGGGTGCTTTGCTGGTGACACTGTCTGTGATTTATTTAGAATTCAAGGCACACTTAACCAGCATGGCTACCACAGCATTCTGCAGCGATACGCCATCCCATCTGGTTTGAACTTAGCGGGACTATCATTTGTTTTTCAACAGGACAATGACCCAACACACCTCCAGGCTGTGTAAGGGCTATTTGACCAAGAAGGAGAGTAATGGAGTGCTGAATCAGATGACCTGGCCTCCACAATCACCCGACCTCAACCCAATTGAGATGGTTTGGGATGAGTTGGACTGCAGAGTGAAGGAAAAGCAGCCAACAAGTGCTCAGTATATGTGGGAACTCCTTCAAGACTGTTGGAAAAGCATTCCAGGTGATGCTGGTTGAGAGAATGCCAAGCATGTGCAAAGCTGTCATCAAGGCAAAGGGTGGCTACTTTGAAGAATCTAAAATCTAAAATATA
This sequence comes from Coregonus lavaretus, assembly GCF_964263955.1. Lineage (NCBI taxonomy): Eukaryota > Metazoa > Chordata > Actinopteri > Salmoniformes > Salmonidae > Coregonus > Coregonus lavaretus. The sequence continues at coordinate 14,431,849 of NC_140019.1, forward strand.
TTTTGATATGTTTAACAGTTTTTTGGTTACTACATGATTCCATATGTGTTATTTCATAGTTTTGATGTCTTCACTATTACTCTACAATGTAGATAATAGTAAAAATAAAGACAAACCCTTGAACGAGTAGGTGTGTCCAAGCTTTTGACTGGTACTATATATATATATATATATATATATATATATATATATATATATATATATATATATATATATATATATATATACACTACCAGTACAGTTAAAAAATATATGGCAAATAGAAATCTAATATGGATGGTGTTAAGAGATATATGGGGGTGGTATTCAGACCCTTTACTCAGTACTTTATTGAAGCACCTTTGGCAGTGATTACAGCGTTGTGCCTAAGAATAGCCCTATACGAAACCCCCTCGGGCCTTATTGCTTAATCAATTTTACGTTTATTGATAACCTAATCAAATACCATGGAAATGTAGGTGATGATAGGTCTCCATGAATCAGCAACCAGGAAAATATGAGGGATGCTCAACAACAAGGTCTTAATCAAGAATAACTTTTTAATTGCTAAATAACGGGGTGAAAACAAGGACATGGGTCAACAGACGAGGGTGGGGATGGCATGGTTCCTGTTTTGTGGTTTCTGTTTCGCAAGCTACAATATTGCCTTTTCACACTATAGCTGTCAACTACAGTGCATTCCGAAAGTATTCAGACCCCTTGACTTTTTCCACATTTTGTTAACCCTCAATCAACACACAATACCCCATAATGACAATGCAAAAACAGGTTTTTAGAAAATGTTGCAAATGTACCAACAAAAAAAAACCCGGAAATATCACATTTACATAAGTGTTCAGACCTTTACTCAGTATTTTGTTGAAGCACATTTGGCAGTGATTACAGCCTCGATTGTTCTTGGGTATGACGCAACAAGCTTGGCAATGCTGTATTTGGGGAGTTTCTCCCATTCTTCTCTGCAGATCCACTCAAGCTCTGTCAGGTTGGATGGGGAGCGTCGCTGCATAGCTATTTCAGGTCTCTCCAGAGATGTTCAATCGGGTTCAAGTCCGGGCTCTGGCTGGGCCACTCAAGGACATTCAGAGACTTGTCCTGAAGCCACTCCTGCGTTGTCTTGGCTGTGTGCTTAGGGTCATTGTCCTGTTGGGTCTGAGGTCCTGAGCGTCTGGAGCAGGTTTTCATCAAGGATCTCTCTGTACTTTGCTCCGTTTATCTTTCCCTCGATCCTGACTAGTCTCCCAGTCCCTGCAGCTGAAAAACATCACCACAGCATGATGCTGCCACCACCATGCTCCACTGTAGGGATGGTGCAAGGTTTCCTCCAGACTTGATGCTTGGTATTCAGGCCAAAGAGTTCAATCTTGGTTTCGCTTCCGTCTGGCCACTCTACCATAAAGGCCTGATTGGTGGAGTGCTGCAGAGATGGTTGTCCTTCTGGAAGGTTCTCCCATCTCCACAGAGGAACTCAGGAGCTCTGCCAGACCATCGGGTTCTTGGTCACCTCCCTGACCAAGGCCATTCTCTCCCGATTGGCCAGCTCTAGGAAGAGTCTTGGTGGTTCCAAACTTCCTCCGTTTAAGAATGATGGAGGCCACTGTGTTCTTGGGGACCCTCAATGCTGCAGAATTTTTTTCGACCCTTCCCCTGATCTGTGCCTCGACACAATCCTGTCTCTGAGCTTTATGGATAATTCCTTAGACCTCATGGCTTGGTTTTTGCTCTGACATCCACTGTCAACTGTGGTCCCTTATATAGACAGGTGTGTGCCTTTCCAAATAATGTCCAATCAATTGAATTTACCACAGGTCGACTCCAATCAAGTTGTAGAAACATCTTAAGGATGATCAATGGAAACAGGATGCACCTGAGCTCAATTTTGAGTCTCATAGCAAAGGGTCTGAATACTTAAATAAAAAAGGTATTTGCAAACATTTCGAAAAATCTGTTTTCACTTTGTCATTATGGGGTATTGTGTGTATATTGATGAGGAAAATAATTAATTTAATCCATTTTAGAATAAGGCTGGAACATAACAAACTGTGGAAAAAGTCAAGGGTTCTGAATACTTTCCGAATGCACTGTAATTGACAGAGTGAAAAGAAGGAAGCCTGTGCAGAATAGTGCAAGAAGGCACTAAAGTAATACTGCAAAAAATGTGGCACAGCAATTAACTTTTTGTCCTGACTACAAAGTGTTATGTTTGAGGTAAATCCAATTCAATACATTACTGATTACCACTCTCCATATTTTCAAGCATAGTGGTAGCTGCATCATGTTATGGTTATTCTTGTAATCGTTAAGCACTGTAGAGTTTTTCAGGATAAAAAGAAACGGAATGGAGCTAAGCACAGGCAAAATCCTAGAGGAAAACCTGGTTCAATCTGCTTTCCACCAAACACAGGGAGATGAATTCACCTTTCAGCAGGACAATAACCTAAAACACAAGGCCAAATCTACACTGGAGTTTCTTACCAAGACGACATTGAATGTTCCTGAGTGACATAGTTACAGTTTTTACTTAATTTGGCTTGAAAATCTATGGCAAGACTTCAAAATGGCTGTCTAGCAATGATCAACAATCAACTTGACAGAGCTTGAATAATTTTTTTAAATAGGCAAATATTATACAATACAGGTGTGCAAAGCTTTTAGAGTCTTATCCAGAAAGACTCACAGCTGTAATCGCTGCCAAAGGTGATTCTTACATTGACTCAGGGGGTTGAATACTTATCTAATCAAGATACAGTGAGCTCCATAATGCATTAGACAGTGACCATTATTTTGTTATTTTGGTTCTGTACTCTAGCACTTTGAGTTTGAAAGGATACAATGACAATGAGGGTGAAGTACAGACTGTCAGCTTTAATTTGAGGGTATTTTCATACATACAGTGAGGGAAAAAAGTATTTGATCCCCTGCTGATTTTGTATGTTTGCCCACTGACAAAGACATGATCAGTCTATAATTTTAATGGTAGGTTTATTTGAACAGTGAGAGACAGAATAACAACAAAATAAATCAAGAAAAACGCAAATGTTATAAATTGATTTGCATTTTAATGAGGGAAATAAGTATTTGACCCCCTCTCAATCAGAAAGATTTCTGGCTCCCAGGTGTCTTTTATACAGGTAACGAGCTGAGATTAGGAGCACACTCTTAAAGGGAGTGCTCCTAATCTCAGTTTGTTACCTGTATAAAAGACACCTGTCCACAGAAGCAATCAATCAATCAGATTCCAAACTCTCCACCATGGCCAAGACCAAAGAGCTCTCCAAGGATGTCAGGGACAAGATTGTAGACCTACACAAGGCTGGAATGGGTGCGATTATTCGCAAATGGAAGAAACACAAAATAACTGTCAATCTCCCTCGGCCTGGGGCTCCATGCAAGATTCTTTGTCAGTGGGCAAACGTACAAAATCAACAGGGGATCAAATACTTTTTTCCCTCACTGTATCGGATGAACCGTTTAGAAATTATAGAAGCTTTTGTACATGGTCCCCCCCATTTTCGGCCATCAAAAAACATTGGACAGTTTAACATAATGTAGAATAATGTAATCATTGTTAATATTTGGTAGCATATCCTTTGCATGCAATGACTGCTTGAAGTCTGCGATGCATCGACATCACCAGACGCTGGGTATCTTCCCTGGTGATGCTCTGCCAGGCCTGTACTGCAGCCATCTTCAGTTCCTGCATGTTTCGGGGACTTATTGCCTTCAGTCTCCTCTTCAGCATGTAAAATGCATGTTCAATTGGATTCAGATCCGGTCATTGACTCTGCCAGTCAAGGATTTTCCACTTTTTGGCCATCAAAAACCCCTTCGTTGCTCTACCAGTATGTTTAGGGTCATTGTCTTGTTGCATGATGAAGCGCCATCCAATGAGTTTGGAGGCATTTGGTTTTATCTGAGCAGATAAAATATTTCTGTAGAATTCAGAATTCATTGTTCTACTTCTGTCTGCAGTCACATGATCGATGAAGACAAGTGAGCCTGTTCCACTGGCAGCCATACAGGCCCAAGCCATAACACCCCATCCACCATGTTTCACAGATGAGGTGGTATGCTTTGGATCATGGGGATTTCTTTTTTTTCTCCACACTTTCCTCTTTCCATCATTCTGGTACATGTTAATCTTTGTCTCATCTGTCCACAATACTTTTTTCCAGAACTCTTGGGGCTCTTTTAGGTGCTTTTTAGCAAACTGTAATCTCGCCTTTCTGTTCTTCAGGCTTATCAGTGGTTTGCATCTTGTAGTGTACCCTCTGTAGTCCTGCTGGTGTAGTCTTCTACGTATGGTAGACTTTGACACATCTACACCTGCATCCAGGAGAGTGTTTTTGATCTGTTGGGCTGTTGTCAGGGGGGTTTTCTTCACCATAGAGAGTATTCTCCGGTCATCCACTACAGTGGTCTTCCTCGGTCTACTGGGTCTTTTGACATAATTGAGTTCACTGGTTGATTTTTTCTTGTTAATGATGAACCAAACTGTTGACTTGGGCATGGCCAGGGTTTTTGCAATGTTCCTGATTGATTGATTTTCATTTCTGAGCCTTATAACGGCCAGCTTCATTTGCATCGACCCGGCTGTCTTCCTCATGTTGTCACACCCCAATAACAACCTCCAAAGGCAATAGCAAAGTCTAGAATCAATACTATTCATCAACAGCTCTCCTGCATTCACTAACGACACAAATGAATACACCTGCCTAACGACACACATCTGTGAAGCCAATTTAACAAATACTTGTAGTACCTTAAAATGGGGGGACCATGTACAAAAGGTGCTGTCATTTCTAAACGGTTCATCCGATATGTATGAAAATACCCTCAAATTAAAGCTGACAGTCTGCACTTCACCCTCATTGTCATTGTATCCTTTCAAACTCAAAGTGCTAGAGTACAGAACCAAAATAACAAAAAAATGGTCACTGTCCGATGAATTATGGAGCTCACTGTATATTAGTGTTCTATTTTTAATTCATTCTTTACAAATGTTCAAATTGTTCTTCCACTTTGACATTACAGAGTATTTTGTGTAGATTGTTGACAATTAAATCCATTTGAATCCCACTTTGTAACACAACAAAATGTAAAAAAAGTCAAGGGGTGTGAATACTTTCTGAAGGATAGATAGATCTGGGAGAAATATGTAATATCCGGAATCCAGAACTGCTCTGCCAGTCAAGACAGAAACCAAATAAATCAAAGAAATGGAGTGGCGCTGGTCTTTCATAACAGAGCCTCTCAAATGAAAACATCCATCTTGAACGTACAGTGAAAAATTATTGTTGCCCCTCAAACAGCTTTACTCAAGGTCATGAATATAGCACAGTATGTTGTTTGCCTGGTAATCTGAATATGACTAACGAAACAGCTAGACAGAGATGACCAAAAAATAAACATAAATCTGCCATCTGAAGTACCCAGGGCAGGATATGAGGAATGTGATGAAACATCAGTAATACAATGCGTTTACTGTAACTTGCCCAACTATACCCAACGCAAAATTAGTGTATCCCATCTGATGAGTCAGAGTTTGTGTGTTTCCCCAGGTAACACAATGGTCTGTGCAATAACACCAAAACGGACCTGTAAAAAAACCATCCCGTTGGCATCTAATTAAAGGGCCTCACCTATTGAGGTCTGTTTTCATTTCTTTCCTTTTGAAAATTGTTTTTATGAAAATACCTCCCTCCCCAGCATTCCCACTTCCACAGCTCCTTCCCAAGACAAACACAGCCCCCCATAGCAGAATGCTCCATTAATCACTATAACAGAGGCGACACACTGAGGGCCTTCTGAAACCATGCCAAAACACATTCCCTTAATCAGGGGGAAAACAGCACAGATTGAAATCCTATCATGTGCATATGTGAAGCCATCCACCACACAATAATGCCCAATCACTACAAAAAACAACACAGGTTCCCCCCAAGCCCACTACTATACAATGCTATTCCGAGACCCCTTGCCCCAAGAAGGTGAACTGTAGGCCACGTCCAAACCTCCTCTCAACTAGAAGCAGAACAATGGGACGGATGCTGTTTCCACAGTCAGACTAGCTGGAGCTTCACCACACCTTTAGGAAGTATCACAGACCAAGGCAACAATAAGTACAGCTAAGTAAATAAAGACTACCCCGAAATTGGACTTGGGAACTCCAGGGGTGAGAAAGAAACACTGTGTGTTAAGACATTCAGAGTTCCAACAAACATTAGCAAGTTCCTCTCCCAACGGTAATGGAGGTTTGGGGGTTAAAGGGAATTTACATTAATTCACTTTTTATATTATACTGAAACTCCTAAAATCTGTTTAGACTTCAGAGTGCAAGAGTGTTTCAAGGCAGAATGAGGTCTAGAAATAAAAGCCCTCCCATTTATCATCTGATTCAGACCACAGAACCCCCCAAAAACTGTAATACTGTAACTGCATTGTCTTAAACAGACCTCCCCTGTTGCCTGACATTGAAGAGAATGGCCTGCAAATCAATACAAGGGAAAACAAGGGATGGGATTACACATGAATTCATTCATGAATGATGTGGTAATGTAAACCATACAAGACCGCTGCAAATGTTGCCACTGTTGCATTAGACCCAGACGAGTTGAGACTAAACCAAACTCTGCGAGTTCACCACAGATCTGAGGATGGCCTCTTGGTGCTGACAGACAACAGGAAGTTGTGATGTCCCAACCGACGCAGCCAGCGGGGTCCGGGAAACCAGGATTAGCGCCACAGCCTGCCACAAACATGTGTTTGTGCTCATAAAATGCCGCGTCATTCCTCTGAATTGATTATGGCAAAGTGGTCTCTGCATTTTTACCATGCCCCTTTGATGGTTTCAGCACTGCGTTCTTTCTGTGTTCTCTGACCCTTTCCGATGCAGTGGTAACACGTGTGAGCTGGTTTCTCTTGGCCTAATGGTTGGCATACTTGTCAAATACATTTTCGGTGAGGACTAGGATGTTTTTGACAGATCTTGGACCAAATCCATCATGTACAAGTCCAGTTCAGACTGCAGTCTAATATTTTCTTGAAAACTGTTTCACCCAATGGCATGCCTGTCAGATACAAGTAAAGACGGACACAGGCATTTCATTGTTCTACTCGTCTGTTTTTCTAAATCTTTCTTTAAAATCCTAATTGAACTAGAAATACCACAACACCCCCTGGTGGCTCTCCTGGGGGCAATTCGAGAGGGCACAGACGGAAGGGGTTAAAATTAGATTTTGCAGACTTTGCTCACAGCCGCCATTAAAAGCCATTACAATGAATTGGTTAAAACCCAACCCCCCCCAACGTATAACTCGTGGCTGCAAAAGGTTTGGGAACTGAATGAGACGGAAGAAATAACACATTCACTTAGATTATAAAGCCCTACATTTATTAAAAGTTGGAGCCCAATAATGGGACTATTAATATGCCATTTAGCAGACGCTTTTATCCAAAGCGATTTACAGTCATGCGTGCATACATTTTTGTGTATGGGTGGTCCCGGGGATCGAACCCACTACCCTGGCGTTACAAGCGCCGTGCTCTACCAGCTGAGCTACAGAGGACCATGAAATAAAGCCCCCCCCCCCCTGCTCTTTTTGTTTATAATAATGATTATCTCTGGCTGGAAATGTTTTATGATTTCTGTTATGTTAATTTACCACCTTATATATTTTCACTTATTTTACCATGTACCATGAACTGTACCAATCTGTACTCATATTTGTCTATATTAATCTGCTTTTTGAAAAAAAAAAAGTAGAATCCTAATTGAACTATGTCCATCTCATCTCTCTAATGCACAACACATGAATGGAAAGGAACCTAAATAGAATGGGATCTTTGTTTTAGTTTATTTTTAAGAGCATTCAGTCTTGAAATGAGCATGCTCTACAGTACATTTGTAGAACACATGCATATCATGCTCTGTTTTTCTGCATTCCCTTTAGCTTGTTGTCATTTTGTCATATCCAGCTCATTCTATCCTGAGCAACAATGGCCTAGTATTTAGACAAAGCTATTTGATGGAATTCAATACTTGTAAAACTATTATTTACCACATTTGTCAGTAGCTTGTTTTACATGATGACTACAGCCTGTGAATAAGTTGTTTCTCTCACTTAAAACAGTGTACATTAAGTTTAATCAATCTATGGGTGACTAGGACATGAGTTAGTGGAAGTGCAGCTGTTTATACACATACAGTAAGTACATTGTGCTCTGAGAGGGATGTCTTCAGCTTGAAGTTTCCTGCACACGTTTCCTCTCTGAAAATCCTTTACTTCTTTAAAAAAGACATCTCCTGTCCTGTAGACACACAAAATGTTTATTGTAAATCTTATGATAACACACTGGGCTGTTTCAACAAGCTAGCAAACACCCTTTCCTGTTATCCCCTGAAGAAAATGATTGAAATACTTTAACCTGAGTTGGGCTTCAACAAGCATCCGGTTTGAACTTGAGAGTGCATGTGAAGATGTTACATCCAATCAACAAACTGAGAACCAGTGTCTCTTGCTCTATCAGTGACATATGGGTCAGTCAGAGCAGCATCTATAGAATTACTAGGTCACAAGGTCACAAGGTCATGTTTTAGCACTTATCCTGCAGTGAAGTCCTGTGGTTCATCTCAACATCTCTGGACTTATGCAACCAACAAAAAACTTGTGCTTCTCCAACCTCATGTCACTGCCTTTAGAATAATTTCTGGTCAATATTGTGATGGTTCGAGTTATGGAAGCAGAAACATACTTTAATATGAATCTATTGGACCTATGGAATTATTATTTTGAGACCACATTACTATATATTTTGTGTTTAATTGCCATAGTGATTTTGAGTTTACAAAGAGAGAAGAATCAAATGTGCAAAAAGGGGTTCACTCTGTCATCACCAGAGGGCAGTCACTGACAAGAAGTAATGCAGTCACAGGACGCAGCACAAAGTACACTGCAGAAAAGAACAACAACGAGGCTATATACAAGGAGTACCAGTACCGAGTCAATGTGCAGGGGTACAAGGTAGTTAAGGTAATTGAGGTAATACAGTATGTACATGTAGGTAGGGGTAAAAGTGACTAGGCAATCAGGATATATAATAAACAGAGTAGCAGCAGTGTATGTGAAGAGTGTGAAAGTGTTTCTATGTATGAGTGTGTGTGCGTGTGTGTGTGTGCGTGTGTGCGTGCGTGTGTGCGTGCGTGTGTGTGTGGCGTCAATATGCATGTGTGTGTGAGTGTATGTTATGTGTCAGTGTAGTATGTCAATAAACACCATTGCATACATTTTATATGTACATGTATTTATAACTAAACTCCTTACATAAATGTACAATCCAGTGGCCCAATAATATAGAAGTAACTCTGACACCTCCTGTAATTACACATTGTACAAACCTATAGAATGCACTTATCAAGGTCCATACAGAGGGATATCAGCTGATGAGTTGGTTTCAGTAGGGGAAAAAACATATATGTAGATTTATTTAATGAAGATTCTGTTTGCTATTCTGCACTGGAATAACTTGTACACCACATAGGCCAACTGTAAAGCAATTCAGCTTGTATTGTAATATACACTCAGCACTTCAGAACTGTCAATGGCTCTGTAAGTGCCTTTGCTGAAGGCATCAGTGTTTTATGCACAAATTGCCAAACATACTATAGGGTGCACAGTATCTCATTCCCTGGTAGATGGTGCCCTCTTGAGGAGACTACCTGGCAGTTGTTAGGGCTGGATTTAACCTCTGGTAGGCCACTAACTGGAGTTCTGTGTCCATCCACAAGGGAGCAGTGGCTGTCAATTATCTCAGCTCAAATATCCTTCCACCAGAGCCTGGGGAAATAAGCAATTTTTTGGTTACAGTCAGTCAAGGCACCTGACCTGTGTCAATGTGGCTTTACTTTGTTTCGAGTTTTTTGCCTATTTAGTGTATGGTCAATGAGATTCAGAAGCCATACTTCACTTTGAAATATGAAATAAAATTCCTGTAAATGCAGTAGACCCAAATGGACAGATCTCTCTATCTGTAGCATATGTCCTCTGATTTTTTTTACATAAACCAAATATTTGCATTGCAAGGCACTGGCATGGTCATGGCTTCTTGATCACCTTTCCCACCCACCCAAAAAGGAAAACATGTCTCCTGTTCAATATCTGTTTCCTACCTTTAACACACAAAAAAGCACACTGGAGGTCAACCTTTATCTCCTTTGGGTTTATTTGACACTAGATGACTCCAACTGTCTGACTCCAACTGTCTGTTGTGAAAAAACTATTATCAGTCATATATAAAAACATCAAATGCTTTAAAATAAATAAATAGGCCTATTTGTAGGCCTAGTAAAGTACATGTGTTAATAGTAGGCCTGAGACTAGGCTTATGTTAGACAATTGTACTTCGATTCGTTTGGATTGTTTTACGATAGATATTGCAATTGATTTTAGACTTATTATGCCATCTCTTATGTAAAATAGGGACGGATAACAACTAAGATCATGCCTAATATATTGGCACGCACGGGCGTAAGACCACATTGTCGTTGAGCGGGTGTCATAGGTTAAACCGGAATTAGCTGTGAAGTGCGACCTTGAAGTGTCGAAGTGCGAACTAAAAGGAATGTGAAAAGTTCGCCTTGCTACAGGAGAAAGTCTCATCATACTTTCTACCTATTTTGCAAGTGAATATCTTTAACAAATACGATCAGCTTCCGAAAGCGTGAAACGTGTCTGGGGACATGGGAGACGTTGCCTTCCCATATTAGCAGGTTTAGCCCCAAATACATTATTCAACCAAAGTAAAGGAGAGTGTGGCGGTTGTGTTGGACCATCACCTGAACTGTAAATGAGGGTTTGGCCCGCGGGTGGTTTTATTTGTCCCACCAAGTTTTCAGAGCATAAAAAAAAAAAAATGGTTTTTTTTTGTTAGAATTTTCATTTTTGGACTCTAAAAACACCAGGAGATCAGCTCCAAGTTATTTTAATTTTAGAAATCTGTTCCCAAGTATTCCCATGCATTATATTATTATATATGTCATCATATAAGTCGCTCTGGATAAGAGCGTCTGCTAAATGACTAAAATGTAAATGTAAATGTAATTTTGTTCTGGCCCCCTAACCATCTGCTTAAGAAAAAAATAGGCCTGTGGCTGAATCTAGTTGATGATCCCTGCTGTAAATAGCCCCGTGTAAATAGCCCCGTGTAGCTCAGTTGGTATAATAATATGCAATTTAGCAGACGCTTTTATCCAAAGCGACTTACAGTCATGTGCCCATACATTTTTACGTATGGGTGGTCCCGGGGATCGAACCCACTACCCTGGCGTTACAAGTGCCATGCTCTAGCAATTGAGCTACAGAGGACCACATAGCTCAGTTGGTAGAGCATGGCGCTTGCAACGCCAGGGTTGTGGGTTCGATTCCCACGGGGGGCCAGTGTGAGATTTTTTTTTTTTATGCACTCACTAACTGTAAGAGCGTCTAATAAATGTTTAATGCTGTTTGTTTTATTATTCTCTGACACAAAACAGAATGACATCAACACAATCAAGAAATTGACATCTACAATTGCACGTTATATAATAGCCTATATAATAGCCACGTTATATAATATAATAGCCTACAAATAGCCTAGCTTATTATAGCACAGTAATAGTCCTGTATTAAAATAAGGCCAAGGCTGTCACATCTTTATTTCTAATAAAGAATAATGTATGCAACTTAATAGGCCTAAATAAAAAATATTGTTGAAAATAGAAAATATATTGCAAGCACACTTAAATTGGCCTGAGAGATATGTATAAGGCCTAACGTGTTCAGAAGCATATCCATTTAAGCATATTGTTTGTTGCAATTCACTTTTGCGATTATATTTTGATTCATGGCGCCAATATTTCAGAGTTGGGAGTGGAGTTTGCTCTTTTTGGGGTGATGCGTAAAACAGGCGCTAGAGGACAGTGGGTTTGGCAGCATTATTGACTCGTCATTTGAATGCAAATCTTCGGGATTTGAAGACTCTTCTGACGTCAGGAAGGAAGACCTTAGTATACCTTTACCACCACCACCACCTTGACAACAGAGCCACATCCTGTGAGAAAGTATCACGTCAGGAACTACTTCGCAATTCATTTTGGGGAGCACCATTGGACTACACACAACAGAACCACAGCAAGAGGATTGTTATTAACATTTTTTGACGCAGTTGCAGGGCAACTATGTCCACTTGAAAGTCACTTTTGTCTTTTTTTTTCAAATCATGCATGTGGGATACCTTTTGGATAAAGAAGGCAGCATGTATCACCAAGGACCTGTAAGACGATCGGGCATCAACATCCCACCACAGAACTTTGTTTCCACGCCACAATATTCCGACTTTACTGGATACCATCATGTGCCAAACATGGATACGCACGCACAGTCTTCGGGGGCTTGGGGAGCTCCTTATGGCGCACCGAGAGAGGACTGGGGCGCCTATAGTCTGGGGCCTCCTAACACTATTCCTACGCCCATGAACAACTCCTCGCCAGGACAAGTTTCCTATTGCTCACCTGAATATAATCCCATGCACGCGCCAGGGTCAGCAGTATTGCAATCACCTCCAGATAATATTTCTGTTGCTCAACTTTCCCCGGATAGAGAAAGGCGCAATTCTTCTTACCAGTGGATGAGCAAAACGGTACAATCATCTTCCACGGGTGAGTAAGGTCACAAGCTTGAGCCAATAAATGCATGACACTGTTAAAATCATTCGTGCAAGAGCACAGCATCAACTCATGCCAAACTACATCTTCATATTTTGCTAAGAAGAGACGAAATTGTTGTGTTTTTCTCTTGTGCTGTGAAATATGCTGGTGTTGGCTCATAAAAGTTGTGCAAGTGCAACAGGTAGTATTTAGAGAATTGATACAGTATAAAAAATAATTGCATAATTTAAGTGATAAAGCTCACCGTAAAAACGAATAACCTCATGCATAATGCGTAATGAGTGCATTTTGGTCGAATTTAGGAGAGATTCGTAAGGAATAAAAGGAAGCACTAACATTACATTATCTAATCATGTTTTAAATTAGATGTCACCAAAAGTACGCAGTTGCATGTAAAATGTTTGTATTAGGCACATTTTGAAAACTGTAAATTGCAACTTCAAAACAGAAGCGAAAGGAGGAAAATGATAGGCTCTAGATCGAATTTGTCGAATTCATTATTGACAATGCAACTGTAGGCCTACAATTGCGATACTAGTCTGATAAACTATTATATTAATTAAAACGTTAACATCTTAGTTATTTTCTGATACAGGCCTATAGCCTTATGGAGGAAACGATGAAGGTGTCAAGATCAGAAACGGCGCCAGGCGCACTTGTAATGCTAATTTCTCAACTCCCGTAAACTAGATGTGAGGTCTACTTTTCCTGCTACATTGTCTCAGGTTTTGAGGTTATCCGTCATATTCAGGCTGCGGCCTCGTTTAACACCTCATTTTACTTTGATATGCACCAAAGTGTCTTCATCGGCTCCCATTCTTCGCGTTCTATTGCCGGAAAGGGTGACGTTTTTCACAGCAAATAAAGAAAGGTCTTTGACGAATATAAACAAAGCTTTATAACTTGGCAATAAACCACAACATCTCTTAATTCTCTAGACATTAAATATGTAGAAAATATAACTCTTTACTTTAGGCCTATATTTCTCAATTAGACTGTTATAGTAACATAAACCTAAATTAACTCGTAGATGTCGTTTGATAGCTTATTAACTTGGCTATAAAACGAACCACTGTAATATCCAGAAAATATTTTAGCCTAGATGTATTGTTTTGTATTTTTATTATTAGGCTAGCTTATCAAACGTGTTGTCAAGTATTTAATTATAGGAGGCTATCCCTGGCCTTGTCAAACGTATCAAGCATGACCTATATATATAACTATGAATATCAACATGTTTCAATGTTGTTCAAAACGACTAATATTATTGTCTACCTGATAAAAGTTTATGTATTTATAGTATATTGATCAACAAAAGCAACCTGATCCATGCTAGATAAATGTCTGAGATAGTATTGCCTTGTCACTCCTTTGAGTGTCCTGTGTTGCTTCTTAACACATCAATGGAGTTTAGGTAATATCTCTGAGACTCTTTGTTCTGCAGTTTGTTCAAAAAGTGAGATCAAAAGATCAGTTGCGCAATTTGCATATCTACCAACAAAGCAACACAATCTAGATTAACATGATAGCCACCACTTCAGTTGATAGAGCCTAAAGATGTTTCATACAAATTTTGAGATGTATTAGATAAACGAAGCATAAAGTTTAATAGGCATTTTGATAATTAACCTGTTGATTATCTTATTTCTCTAGTATTAAGCCCACTTGCTATAAATACTCAAAATTACTGCTTTAAAGGTGAATTTAAAACAAGAATGAACTTCGGAGTTTAAATAGCCTATTGCCCCTGTATTTATCAATAATTTGAAAACCATTAAAATTGCATTATTACTTTGCATCATATTCTATGTTCATTGTGACTAACCTATTTAAAAATTAGGCCTATGAAGCATATTGAATTCTCATAACTTCTCATAATTTCAGGCAAAACAAGAACGAAGGAGAAATACAGAGTGGTTTACACCGATCACCAGAGACTGGAACTGGAGAAGGAGTTCCATTTTAATCGTTACATCACTATCAGAAGAAAGTCAGAACTTGCAGGGAACCTTGGCCTTTCAGAACGACAGGTAGGTCTATACCGATGAATGATAGAGCATTAGGGCCCTAGACTTGACAAATTAAATGATGAATCAAATATAAAACGAAATACAAATTTTGACACATTTTTCTTTTACATTTACAGGTGAAGATTTGGTTTCAAAATCGCAGAGCCAAGGAAAGGAAATTAATCAAAAAGAAAATGGGATCTGATGGCAGCGGAGGATCAGTGCACAGTGACCCCGGTTCAGTCAGTCCTCAGCCGGTACCAGGCTCACTCAGTCCGTCGGATATTCACGGCTCTCTCTACCCACCCCCCGGAATGAACACCATGCCATCTATTAGGAACATACAGCAAGTTACTGTCACTCAGTAGAATTGAATTTGGACCATCCAACATAACTGAGCACTCCGACACGCTGAAAGGACAGTTCCGCAAGACTTGGCTCCCAATGGATTATTCAGACGTCCTGAAGCACATGTTGTGGATTACGAGAAGTCGAGAAACAAGATGATTTATAATTGCAAAGAAATGCTGGAGGCTCTTCAAATATACATTTTATAGAATAGTTCTAATAATAAAATAAAAACATACAAAAATCAACTTATGGTTCAGAAATGTAGGCTTAATGCTTAACTTGTTTGTTTGTGTCTGAGTTATTGAGATAGGCAATATCCTTTTTTATATGTGATTAGGTGTATAAGTGTTTGTTAATAAAATGAGAAATCAGGTAGGCAATACATTTTATTTTAAGTTTAACTGGACAGAAAATGCATATTATTCATTTGGAGCTTCTGTTTGACAAACTTTTTGCATTTCCTGCTCCAATTTGATTGCAAAGCACACTTCCTTAACCTTTTTCTACAGGGACAAGTGAGGCAGGTTTTAAGAGTGATACGGGTAGAACGTTTGTCTGATGGCAACGTTCAAAATGTAAATAAAATGTGTTTTTTACAATAACGTTATACCGTTTTCTACTTATTTCATTGACTGGAAAAGCATACTTTTGCAAAATTACAGGAATGTGAGTGTGCAAAGGCCTACTGTTTTCTAAAACACTATTGTTGATGTATATATTTGATATTTCACAACCATACAAATTATTTATCAAGAGCTTAATTCATTAAGCGATTACAGTGTACATGCTCTTAAATTGTTTATTACCCTTCTATTTCGTTTTCCAAACTATAAGGATGGGATTAAAGTAAATTCTGACTGCCCAGCATGTGTCAAAGGCAATATTTGATGATGATCTGTTATTGGCAGAGAGGTTTGGAACTCTCTTTCTTATTGGTCTATTAAGTAATTTACAGCCTGGTGATGTCACCAGGCAGGCCAAAACTCCATCCCACCAAAACAGGCTGGTTTCCCCTCCCCACTCAGACCACTCCCAGACAGTCCTAGAAAAATTCTGTCTTGAGAATATGCTCTTTGCTAAGGAGCAATTTTTGTTTCTTTTTGACCATTTTAATTGAAAACAATCACAGTAAGGTACTTAATTGTTACCCAGAAATTATTTGATATTGAGATTTAAAAAATGGCTGCAATGGGCCTCTAAAATTGTCAAAAATAAACATAAATTGCTTCTTAGCAAAGAGCAATTTCTCATGCAAGAATTTTGCTAGGACTATTTGGGAGTGGTCTGAGTAGGGAGGGGAAAACTGAAAACGAGCTATTATAGATGCAGTAAAAAGGTCAATGGAACTCTGCCAAAACAATGGAATTGCCATGGAAACGCATGGAGGATAAGATACTGTGGGGGAAAGATCCCGAGTCTCCTCATTGCCCCCCAGCAAAATTAGCCCACATTTAGGCTATTGTTTATATGTGTATCTCACACTATGTTGAGGTAAAAATCTGAGTATAATGCTTGTATGGATGTCAACCCCAATACATGTTAATGTCATCGTCACCAATCAACTGCATTACAGTTAAAAATGACTGACTACCACCACCGATTTCTCTATACTAGCTATGCTATCAGCTTATACGAGCGGGAGTTAGCATTTGTCACTTCTTCTAAACCTGAAAAGGGACTACTTCTAAATGTTATGCAGCGAAAGCAACCAAATACATCAAAATCAGACTTTAGTAACCACATTGTGGAACTGTTACAATACATCAATCATGGCATATTTGATGAATATCCACTTTGTTAGATCAGATTTGTTGAATGTGCACCAATCCAGCATCCCAATGGGCACACACTGGTTGAATCAATGTTGTTTCCACGTCATTTCAACGAAATTAAGTTGAAACAACATGGAATAGACGTTGAATTGACGTCTGTGCCCAGTGCAGTCCTTTCCTACTTCTATCTCCCACAGTCTGCGTTCCATTGACCTCTTTACTGCATCTATTGGCAGAGAGGTTTGGAACTCTCTTTCTTACAGATGTCACCAGGCAGGTCAAAACTCCATCCCACCAAAACAGGCTGAAATTCCAGGCAGTCTTTTCAAACAGCTCTTACACTAAAATGGCATTATCATAATTTTCACAATTTCACAGTATTATTCCAACCTCATAGTGTGGAAATATAAATAAAACACAGGAAAATCAAATTTTTGAGTGCACTGGGCCTTTAACAATTAAATTGTTTTGTGAAGCTTACATTCAATTGCCACTCCCATGTTGCAATTAGTGGCTGATTTAAGATGAAATCGTCAACCTTGTTATGGTCAACCCTGTTACTTCATTTGGCAGTTAATAGGCACATACTATAGTCATATTTTATTTAACCTCTTGTTTTTTGTGAAGTTGAACATGTGCTCTTTATGACAAAAAGAAAAGGTACCAAATTGGTGGAATGGCCCAGGGGCAATATGGGCATATGCCTAATCTATTTCCATGAAACACTATGAACACTATGTGAGTGTGTAGCAGAGGTGTCATGCCCATAGGGGGCACAGGGGCATGTGCCCCCTCTGATTTGCCCTGTTTAAATACAGTGCCTTCAGAAAGTATTCACACCCCTTGACTTTTTCCCCCCAAAACTGTGTTACAGCCTGAAGTTAAAATTGATAAAATGTTGATTTTGTGTCACTGGCCTACACACAATACCCCATAATGTCAAAGTGGAATAATGTTTTTAGAAATGTTAACAAATAAATAAAAAATGAAAAGCTGAAATGTCTTGAGTCAATAAGTATTCAACCCCTTTGTTATGGCAAGCCTAAATAAGTTCAAAAGTAAAAATGTGCTTAACAAGTCACATAATAAGTTGCATAGAATCACTCTGTGTGCAATAATAGTGTTTAACATGAGTTTTGAATGACTACTTAATCTCTGTACCCCACACATAAAATGATCTGTAAGGTCCCTCAGTCGAGCAGTGAATTTCAAACACAGATTCAACCACAAAGACCAGGGAGGTTTTCCAATGCCCCGCAAAGGGCACCTATTGGTAGATGGGCGATACAGGCGTCCTTCCTAACTCAGTTGCTGGAGAGGAAGGAAACCACTCAGGGATTTCACCATGAGGCCAATGGTGACTTTAAAACAGTTACATAGTTTAATGGCTGTGATAGGAGAAAACTGAGGATGGATCAACAACATTGTAGTTACTCCACAATACAGGAAAGGAAGACCCAGAGTTACCTTTGCTGCAGAGGATAAGTTTATTAGAGTTAACTGCACCTCAGATTGCAGCCCAAATATATGCATCACAGAGTTCAAGTAATAGAAAAATCTCAACATCAACTGTTCAGAGGAGACTGCATGAATCAGGCCTTCATGGTCAAATTGCTGCAAAGAAACCACTACTAAAGGACACCAATAAGAAGAAGAGACTTGCTTGGGCCACGAAATATGAGCAATGGACATTAGACCGGTGTAAATCTGTCCTTTGGTCTGATGAGTCCAAATTTGAGATTTTTGGTTCCAACCGCTGTGTCTTTGTGAGACTGAGAGTAGGTGAACGGATGATCTCCGCATGTGTGGTTCCCACATGAAGCATGTAGGAGAAGGTGTGATGTTGTGGGAGTGCTTTGCTGGTGACACTGCCAGTGATTTATTTAGAATTCAAGGCACACTTAACCAGCATGGCTACCACAGCATTCTGGAGCGATACGCCAGCCCATCTGGTGTGCGCTTAGTGGGACTATCATTTGTTTTTTAACACTACAATGACCCAACACACCTCCAGGCTGTAGAAGGGCTATTGGACCAAGAAGGAGAGTGATGGAGTGCTGCATCAGATGACCTGGCCTCCACAATCACCCAACCTCAACCCAATTGAAATGGTTTGGGATGAGTTGGACCGCAGAGTGAAGGAAAAGCAGCCAACAAGTGCTCAGCATATGTGGGAACTCCTTCAAGACTGTTGGAAAAGCATTGCAGGTGAAGCTGGTTGAGAGAATGCCAAGAGTGTGTAAAGCTGTCATCAAGGCAAAGGATGGCTACTTTGTTGGTTACTACATGATTCCATAAATGTTATTTCATAGTTTTTATGTCTTCACTATTATTCTACAATGTAGAAAATAGTACAAATAAAGAAAAACCTTTGAATGAGTAGGTGTGTCCAAACTTTTGACTGGCACTGTATATATATATATATACAGTGGGGGGAACAAGTATTTGATACACTGCCGATTTTGCAGGTTTTCCTACTTACAAAGCATGCAGAGGTCTGTAATTTTTATCATAGGTACACTTCAACTGTGAGAGACGGAATCTAAAACAAAAATCCAGAAAATCACATTGTATGATTTTTAAGTAATTAATTTGCATTTTATTGCATGACATAAGTATTTGATACATCAGAAAAGCAGAACTTAATATTTGGTACAGAAACCTTTGTTTGCAATTACAGAGATCATACGTTTCCTGTAGCTCTTGACCAGGTTTGCACACACTGCAGCAGGGATTTTGGCCCACTCCTCCATACAGACCTTTTCCAGATCCTTCAGGTTTCGGGGTTGTCGCTGGGCAATACGGACTTTCAGCTCCCTCCAAAGATTTTCTATTGGGTTCAGGTCTGGAGACTGGCTAGGCCACTCCAGGACCTTGAGATGCTTCTTACGGAGCCACTCCTTAGTTGCCCTGGCTGTGTGTTTCGGGTCGTTGTCATGCTGGAAGACCCAGCCACGACCCATCTTCAATGCTCTTATGTATGGGTGGTATGCACGCACGACTTACAGTCATGCGTGCATACATTTTTGTGTATGGGTGGTCCTCTGTAGCTCAGCTGGTAGAGCACGGCGCTTGTAACGCCAAGGTAGTGGGTTCGATCCCCGGGACCACCCATACACAAAAATGTATGCACGCATGACTGTAAGTCGCTTTGGATAAAAGCGTCTGCTAAATGGCATATTATTTTATTATTTACTCTTACTGAGGGAAGGAGGTTGTTGGCCAAGATCTCGCGATACATGGCCCCATCCATCCTCCCCTCAATACAGTGCAGTCATCCTGTCCCCTTTGCAGAAAAGCATCCCTAAAGAATGATGTTTCCACCTCCATGCTTCACGGTTGGGATGGTGTTCTTGGGGTTGTACTTATCCTTCTTCTTCCTCCAAACACGGCGAGTGGAGTTTAGACCAAAAAGCAATATTTTTGTCTCATCAGACCACATTACCTTCTCCCATTCCTCCTCTGGATCCTCCATATGGTCATTGGGAAACTTCAGACGGGCCTGGACATGTGCTGGCTTGAGCAGGGGGACCTTGCGTGCGCTGCAGGATTTTAATCCATGACGGCGTAGTGTGTTACTAATGGTTTTCTTTGAGACTGTGGTCCCAGCTCTTTTCAGGTCACTGATCCCTCACCTTCCTCATGATCATTGATGCCCCACGAGGTGAGATCTTGC
Organism: Coregonus lavaretus; assembly: GCF_964263955.1. Lineage (NCBI taxonomy): Eukaryota > Metazoa > Chordata > Actinopteri > Salmoniformes > Salmonidae > Coregonus > Coregonus lavaretus. The sequence continues at coordinate 14,452,357 of NC_140019.1, forward strand.
ATGGAGCCCCAGACCGAGGGTGATTGACCGTCATCTTGAACTTCTTCCATTTTCTAATAATTGCGCCAACAGTTGTTGCCTTCTCACCAAGCTGCTTGCCTATTGTCCTGTAGCCCATCCCAGCCTTGTGCAGGTCTACAATTTTATCCCTGATGTCCTTACACAGCTCTCTGGTCTTGGCCATTGTGGAGAGGTTGGAGTCTGTTTGATTGAGTGTGTGGACAGGTGTCTTTTATACAGGTAACGAGTTCAAACAGGTGCAGTTAATACAGGTAATGAGTGGAGAACAGGAGGGCTTCTTAAAGAAAAACTAACAGGTCTGTGAGAGCCGGAATTCTTACTGGTTGGTAGGTGATTAAATACTTATGTCATGCAATAAAATGCAAATTAATTACTTAAAAATCATACAATGTGATTTTCTGGATTTTTGTTTTAGATTCCGTCTCTCACAGTTGAAGTATACCTATGATAAAAATTACAGACCTCTACATGCTTTGTAAGTAGGAAAACCTGCAAAATCGGCAGTGTATCAAATACTTGTTCTCCCCACTGTATATATATATATATATATATATATATATATATATATATATATATATATATATATATATATATACTACCAGTACAGTTGAAAAATATATGGCAAATAGAAATCTAATATGGATGGTGTTAAGAGATAGATGGGTGGTGTTGAATGGAGTTGAAGGATGGGACTAATAACAACTAACAACAACTAATAACAACAAGATAACTAATGTAAAGCATACTGTGTCCATAATAAGTATATAGGTTATAGGTTGAGAGCTTTTGTGAAAGAGCACAGTTAGAAAGATATGGCATATAGAAGCAAACCGGATGGACATCATGAAAATGATCGGAGAGGTTGAGGGTAGAGGAAGTTCAGGAGTAAAAACAAACAAAATAGAATATTTGTAAAATTGACTGTGTCCATAAAATGTATATAGTATATATAAGCTGGAAGTAGAGGCCTAAGCATTGTTGTTCACTAGATTACTCCAATTAGGGAAGGGGTGGTGGGGTTGGAAAGTAATAAAGGGAAATATATATTTTTAAAGGATATGTATATATATATGTATGCATATGTATTTATATGTATGTATGTGTATATGTATGTATGTGTATATGTATGTGTATATTTACATTTTACATTTACGTCATTTAGCAGACGCTCTTATCCAGAGCGACTTACAAATTGGTGCATTCAACTTATGATAGCCAGTGGGACAACCACTTTTTTTTATGGGGGGGGGGGGGGGTAGAAGGATTACTTTTACACTATTCCAGGTATTCCTTAAAGAGGTGGGGTTTCAAGTTTCCACCATTGGGGTGCCAGAGCAGCGAATAGCTTTGACTGGGCTGAGCGGGAACTGTGCTTCCGTAGAGGTAGGTGGGCTAGCAGGCCAGAGGTGGATGAATGTAGTGCCCTCGTTTGGGTGTAGGGTCTGATCAGAGCCTGAAGGTAAGGAGGTGCCATTCCCCTCACAGCTCCGTAGGCAAGCACCATGGTCTTGTAGTAGATGCGAGCCTCAACTGGAAGCCAGCGGAGGAGCGGGGTGACATGAGAGAAAATGGGAAGGTTGAACACCAGACGGGCTGCAGCGTTCTGGATAAGTTGTAGGGGTTTAATGGCACAGGCAGGGAGCCCAGCAAACAGCGAATTGCAGTAATCTAGACGGGAGATGACAAGTGCCTGGATTAGGACCTGTGCCGCTTTCTGTGTAAGGTAGGGTCGTACTCTGCGAATGTTGTAGAGCATGAACCTGCAGGATCGGGTCACCGCTTTGACGCCAAGGTTCTTTGCACTCTGGGAGGAGGACACAATGGAGTTGTCAACCGTGATGGCGAGATCATGGAGCGGGCAGTCCTTCCCCGGGAGGAAGAGCAGCTCCATCTTGCCGAGGTTCAGCTTGAGGTGGTGATCCAACATCCACACTGATATGTCTGCCAGACATGCAGAGATGCGATTCGCCACCTGGTTATCAGAAGGGGGAAAGGAGAAAATTAATTGTGTGTCGTCTGCGTAGCAATGATAGGAGAGACCATGTGAGGATATGACAGAGCCAAGTGACTTGGTGTATAGAGAGAATAGGAGAGGGCCTAGAACTGAGCCCTGGGGGACACCAATGGTGAGAGCACGTGGTGCGGAGACAGATTCTCGCCACGCCACCTGGTAGGAGCGACCTGTCAGGTAGGACGCAATCCAAGAGGAACTTATCAAGGCGTCAAGCTCATTGATGAACTCTCCAATGGAACCTGGAGGGCGATAAATGATAAAGATGTTAAGCTTGAATGGGCTAGTGACTGTGACAGCATGGAATTCAAATGAGGAGATAGACAGATGGGTCAGGGGGAAAAGAGAGAATGTCCACTTAGGAGAGATGAGGATTCCTGTGCCACCGCCGCGCTGACCAGATGCTCTCGGGGTATGCAAGAACACATGATCAGACGAGGAAAGAGCAGTAGGAGTAGCAGTGTTTTCTGTGGTAATCCATGTTTCCGTCAGCGCCAAGTCGAGGGACTGGAGGGTAGCATAGGCTGAGATTAACTCTGCCTTGTTGGCTGCAGAACGGCAGTTCCAGAGGCTGCCGGAGACCTGGAACTCCACGTGGGTCGTGCACGCAGGGACCACCAGATTAGAGTGGCAGCAGCCACGCGGTGTGAAGCGTTTGTATGGCCTGTGCAGAGAGGAGAGAACAGGGATAGACAGACACATAGTTGACAGGCTACAGAAAAGGCTACAATAATGCAAAGGAGATCGGAATGAAATTAACTAAACATCTGGGAAAGTGAGAGAGCGGAGCCTCCCTCACTTACGTTTCACTGAAACACTCAAATATAACTCTCCCAACTTCCACTTTAGAAATTATAATTGTTGTAAACTACATTGGTTCAATGTTTTCTAGGAATAGACTCTAACTTAGTTTATTCAGCTAGCTAACTTGGTACAGTATTCTTCCGTGAAAACCGCCCAGGGCACCGTATCCTACGCCATAGCTAACTAGCATGCTAGGTTCCAATAACACGGTTTAGCACCAATACTCGGTTACAACAAACTACCAATAGTGTGTTAACACGCTAAACAGATCATTTGTGTCCGTGTCTAATGTTGTGTAAAGTTATTGGGGTTAGTTTATATATATATATATATATATATATATATATATATATATATATATATATATATATATATATATATATATATATTTGCGAGAAAAAAACAACATATGAGGGATTGGAATTGATGCAGACAATTACATTGATGGAAGTTACAATCTATTTGCAATATTAAAGCTGATCTACCCCCTAAAAAAATATATTAAAAAAAATAAATGTTGGTAGCGGTGCACTGAATAATTATAGCTAGTTGGCTAAGCTCTGATCAGCATGGATCTCCGAAAATGGCTGAGCACTTCCAAGAGCAAATAAACTGAGGACCACCATGTCGAGAGAAATGCCAAGCTCACCACCCAGCCTGCAGGCCTGACCACCGAGGTTGATGAGCCAAGAATCAAATGCCCACCCCCCACAAAGCCTGCTGACCAACAAGATTGAGAAGAGCCAGGGCCTAGCAACATCAGCAACAAGCACCTGCACATCCGTTACCCCAGCAACTAGCACCTGACGACCTGTTGAATCTAACCAAAACGGAACCAGTGGAAGCAGAGTTTGTTGTGGCTTGCACATTCTTGCAAAGTGAAATCGCAACCACAGCCAGCAACAACAAATGGACCCCACTCAGTGTTCTTCAAAGATACAGCAAGCCTTTGTCAGCAATATCGACTGTGCTGTTGGCACTGAAACATGATTAACATTTTTGGGGCATCTACAGCAATGTGCGAAAATTCGTTCTCCACCCTGAAGAACATATTCCGTGAACACAGACTCTGAACACATCAAAGAAAAGCCCAGCTTGGCCAGCTGGCATTTGAGAGGGACCTGACAAGTAAACTTCTCTGGGAAGGAGAATGTAATCAGAAACTTCTCATAAGGTTCAACACAGCATCGAGGAGGCTGCAACTCGTCTAAATGGTAAGCTACAACCTTTTTTAATGTAACCTTTTTGAATGTAATGTATAGTTTAGGCCTTTGCTTTTTACTTCAATGCATATTTTAGATGTATCTGTGATTCTTAATGTCATTACTTCATTTTGCGGGTCTAATTTCTATTCATAGATATTTAGCTTTGCATTATTTGATTGGTATAGGGACAATGACCAATGTAGCCTAATTGGTTGTGCTGTGAGGTGAACCCTGGCACAGTGCTCCTGTTGTCCTGCTTGTCCACTCCGGTGGTGCTGAAATTGGCAGTGCATCTTACATTATCCTTTCACCGTGCTGACTGGCGGTAGCCTTCTGTCCATAGTCCTGAATCGATGGTTATGGTGTGTGCTGTTTTAATTAGTGCATCTTGGGCTACCAGTCTTTGTGAGGCTTCTGTTCAACATGGCGTGCTTTCTTGTGGCAAAATGACAGTTGTGTGTATATGGATGCATTTCAGATAGGCCTCCATTTTGTTACATTTTGTATGTCGCACTAGTAGGACCAATACCGTGTGTAGCCTACTAAAATAAGTAGGCAAATGTTCACTCTGTTATCATTCATTTCCATTACACAGTCGTTGTGTGGTAGGCTACTGTAAAACCGATGTCAATACTATGAAAACGACACATAGCCTACTTTTTCACCCCCTCCCTGCTCTCTTGCTATAGAGTGTGTGTGTGAAACTCTCCCACACAGAAAATATTGCGCACCTGGAGAGGTGGCGGCTTGGTTACGTTCAATGCGAAGATAGCATAGTTTCACATATTTGACAGCAATATAGCCTATAGTTCTAATTATTTAAGTTTAAATCTGTACTGTGCATAAATCGCTCTGCCATTTCCTGGTTGCTAAAATTGTAATAGTTCGCCTAATTTCAGTTTATGTGACAAAACAAGCATGTATAGTGTAGAGAATCATTGTACCATCTAAACCGCTGTGAAATATGTTTTCCATAACCCAAAATATTGTATTTTCAGCTGTTTGAAGCTGGTGTACAAAACTGAAAGTAAAAGACACAAAAACGAAAATGTAAGAAGGGGAAGAATAGAAATAGCGCACATAGAACATATCTACTGCTTCATAAACTTGCTTTCAATTAGAATGATATATCTATAACTCACATTTCTATGTGAATTTGGTGGGTCGCAGAAAAAGTTACATATTACAGCTTTAAACTATGAAGCCTGCAAGAATCTTTGATAGCCTAGTGGTTGGTGCTCATTCTGTCGAGTTGATCTGTGCGTGTTGGTAGTCGCAAATTATGTGTAGGCCTACCGCAGCTACAGCTGCATTTCAGATACACATGTATGTCATAGTGGGGCACATACAGTGGGGGAAAAAAGTATTTAGTCAGCCACCAATTGTGCAAGTTCTCCCACTTAAAAATGTAAGAGAGGCCTGCAATTTTCATCATAGGTACACGTCAACTATGACAGACAAAATGAGAAGAAAAAAATCCAGAAAATCACATTGTAGGATTTTTAATGAATTTATTTGCAAATTATGGTGGAAAATAAGTATTTGGTCAATAACAAAAGTTTCTCAATACTTTGTTATATACCCTTTGTTGGCAATGACACAGGTCAAACGTTTTCTGTATGTCTTCACAAGGTTTTCACACACTGTTGCTGGTATTTTGGCCCATTCCTCCATGCAGATCTCCTCTAGAGCAGTGATGTTTTGGGGCTGTCGCTGGGCAACACGGACTTTCAACTCCCTCCAAAGATTTTCTATGGGGTTGAGATCTGGAGACTGGCTAGGCCACTCCAGGACCTTGAAATGCTTCTTACGAAGCCACTCCTTCGTTGCCCGGGCGGTGTGTTTGGGATCATTGTCATGCTGAAAGACCCAGCCACGTTTCATCTTCAATGCCCTTGCTGATGGAAGGAGGTTTTCACTCAAAATCTCACGATACATGGCCCCATTCATTCTTTCCTTTACACGGATCAGTCGTCCTGGTCCCTTTGCAGAAAAACAGCCCCAAAGCATGATGTTTCCACCCCCATGCTTCACAGTAGGTATGGTGTTCTTTGGATGCAACTCAGCATTCTTTGTCCTCCAAACACGACGAGTTGAGTTTTTACCAAAAAGTTCTATTTTGGTTTCATCTGACCATATGACATTCTCCCAATCCTCTTCTGGATCATCCAAATGCACTCTAGCAAACTTCAGACGGGCCTGGACATGTACTGGCTTAAGCAGGGGGACACGTCTGGCACTGCAGGATTTGAGTCCCTGGCGACGTAGTGTGTTACTGATGGTAGGCTTTGTTACTTTGGTCCCAGCTCTCTGCAGGTCATTCACTAGGTCCCCCCGTGTGGTTCTGGGATTTTTGCTCACCGTTCTTGTGATCATTTTGACCCAACGGGGTGAGATCTTGCGTGGAGCCCCAGATCGAGGGAGATTATCAGTGGTCTTGTATGTCTTCCATTTCCTAATAATTGCTCCCACAGTTGATTTCTTCAAACCAAGCTGCTTACCTATTGGAGATTCAGTCTTCCCAGCCTGGTGCAGGTCTACAATTTTGTTTCTGGTGTCCTTTGACAGCTCTTTGGTCTTGGCCATAGTGGAGTTTGGAGTGTGACTGTTTGAGGTTGTGGACAGGTGTCTTTTATACTGATAACAAGTTCAAACAGGTGCCATTAATACAGGTAACGAGTGGAGGACAGAGGAGCCTCTTAAAGAAGAAGTTATAGGTCTGTGAGAGCCAGAAATCTTGCTTGTTTGTAGGTGACCAAATACTTATTTTCCACCATAATTTGCAAATAAATTCATAAAAAATCCTACAATGTGATTATCTGGATTATTTTTCTCATTTTGTCTGTCATAGTTGACGTGTACCTATGATGAAAATTACAGGCCTCTCTCATCTTTTTAAGTGGGAGAACTTGCACAATTGGTGGCTGACTAAATACTTTTTTCCCCCACTGTATCTTTCTTGTGTTATTCTGGGTGCTTTCGTAAATTCAATCTGGAGTGTCAGAGGGCGCTCATAGTGTGCTCTGGGCATTTGTAAATTCAGAGCGTTGTCAGATTGTCCATTCGTAAATTCAGAGCATTTTGCTCTCGGGGTGTTAAGAGCGCACACTGGACGCTCTGGCGGAGGAGTAGGGTTGATCCGAGCGTTCTGACCTCACAACGGCAGTCAAGCAACGTTGGCTAACTTGCTAGCTACTTCCAGACACAAATGAGAGAACACCTCACTCACTCTGACCATTTTACTCCCCCTAGCAGAGCTGGTTTGGCTTTCATGTTATCCAGAGCGTTGGTGACTGTAACTGTGCTGCTGGCAGCAATTTAATTACGCTTTTTTTGCTAACAACACCGGCAATATTCAATGGGTATTGAGCCTTGTAAATGCATCAGTTATTCTGCGCTCTGGCACACTCAGACGAGAGTGCGCTGAAATCGGAGTAGACAGCCAGAATTAATTTACGAATGCACCCCCTATAAAACGACAGTTGTTGATGTGTAAGGCTACATTTCAGATACATTTTTGTACACTTGAACAGTAGTTGGAGGACCAATCTACCTTGTTTTAATAGGGCTCTAAAGCAATACTAGTTGTGTCCCCCCATGGATTTAAAATGCCCTCTCAGGAATGACATCCTGGAGCAGAGCCTGCAAAAAGCAATTTCAAGCCATCAATCAAGTAGCTAGCTTGTCTAACTATCTTAGCTGGCATGCCTGCTGGCAAGGTTGGTAGACTTCAGAAAGCAAGCAATTACTAAATGTACTGAATAAAACTTACATTCCTTTCAATCTTTTATGCAGATTTTAGAAATGATGCAGAGAAGCATATTTCGTTTCTTTAAAGGCCCAGTGCAGTCAAAAACATGATTTCCTTGTGTTTTATATATACTGAACAAAAATATAAATGCAACATGCAACAATTTCAAGGATTTTACTGAGTTACTGTTCATATAAGGAAATCAGTCAATTGAAAAAAAAACATTAGGCCTTAATCTATGGATTTCACATGATTGGGAATACAGATATAAATATGTTGGTCACAGATACCGTTAAAAAAACGTAGAGGCAAGGATCAGAAAACCAGTCAGTATCTGGTGTGACCACCATTTGCCTCATGCAGCACGACACATCTCCTTCGCATAGAGTTGATCAGGCTGAGGAATGATGTCCCAGTCCTCTTCAATGGCTGTGCGAAGTTTCTGGATATTGGCAGGAACTGGAACATGCTGTCGTACATGTCGATCCAGAGCATCCCAAACATGCTCAATGGGTGACATATCTGGTGAGTATGCAGGCCATGGAAGAACTCTGACATTTTCAGCTTCCAGGAATTGTGTACAGATCCTTGCGACATGGGGCTGTGCGTTATCATGCTGAAACATGAGGTGATGGTGGCGGATGAATGGCACGACAATGGGCCAGGATCGCGTCACGATATCTCGGTGTATTCCAATTGCCATCGATAAAATTCAATTGTGTTCATTGTCTGTAGCTTATGCCTGCCCATACCATAACCCCACCGCCACCATGGGGCACTCTGTTCACAACATTGACATCAGCAAACCGCTCTCCTGACAAATTCTCTAAAATTACGTTGGAGGCGGCTTATGGTCGAGAAATGAACATTCCATTTTCTGGCAACATCTCTGGTGGACATTCCTGGAGTCAGCATGCCAATTGCACACTCCCTCAAAACTTGAGACATCTGTGGCATTGGGTTGTGTGACAAAAATCCATATTTTAGAATGGCCTTTTATTGTCCCCAGCACAAGGTGCACATGTGTAATGATCATGCTGTTTAATCAACTTATTGATATGCCACACCTGTCAGGTGGATGGATTACCTTGGCAAAGGAGAAATGCTCACTAACAGGGATGTAAAGAAAATTGTGCACCAAATCTGAGATAAATATGCTTTTTGTGCGTATGGAATGTTTCTGGGATTTTTTATTTCAGCTCATGAAACATGGGACCAACACTTTACATGTTGTGTTTATCTTTTTGTTCAGTGTATATTTCCACACTGTGAGGTTGGAATAATAGTGTGAAATTGAGAAAATTATTATAATTTTAGTGTAAGAGCTCTTTGAAAAGATCACCTGAAATTTCAGCCTGTTTTGGTGGGTTGGAGTTTTGGCCTGCCTGGTGACATCACCAGGCGTAAATGAGTTAACCAGACCAATAAGAAAGAGAGTTCCAACCATCTCTGCCAATAACAGCTAGTTTTTAGTTTAACCCTCCCCACTCAGACCACTCCCAGACAGTCCTAGCAAAAATTTAGCTTGAGAGAAATTGCTCTTTGCTAAGAAGCTATTTTTGTTTCTTTTTGACCATTTTAATTGAAAACAATCACAGTAAGGTACTTAATTGTTACCCAGAAATGATTTGATATTGAGATAAATATGGCTGCTTTGGACCTTTCAAAAAATAATCAACACTCAGGAGGATGCAGATAGCTGAAGAAGTATGCTTAGATATGCAGAAAAATTAACATATTTTGAACATAGAATTCAGCATAATGATTATGTCTCTAGAGTGCAGGAAAAATATGTTTCAGGGTTTTGGAAAATGCTAAATTCTCCAACTTCCGGACTGGGGGCTTACATACTTTGTACCCCCAGATTTTTGGGTGCATGACGCCCCTGATGTGTAGCCTGCTATTGATATCTGTATTATTAATTAGGGAAGCCTATTTTATTCTATTCTTTCAAAATGATAAGCTTAGGTGATATTAAATTATATCCATCACTTTTCCATACACACTGTGGCACTCCAACACAGGGCTTATGAGAATGGGCGCCGAGGCTGAGTTCGGTCAAATCATGACTTCTGTGATCTTCAGGTCGGAAAGTCGAAGCTCTAGAAAGAGGCCCGAGTTCCCGAGTTGGAATTCCGAGTTGGATGACGGTTCATAAGATTTTCCCCAGTCGGAACTCGTTTTTTTCCCAAGTTCCCAGTTGTTTTGAACACACTGAAGTCGGATGTCGGAGATTTCAGTGTTTCCAGTTCCGAGTTCCCAGTATTTTTGAACGCGACATTACTGGTTGTTGACGTCATGCTGGCAGCGACGAAGACGTCATGAGCGTTTTACCACCCAACATGGCGGATTTTGATACCATCTATGAGTTAGACGAGGAAGATGAACGTGTAGTGAGTGAAGAACACCTTGTTAGATATTGCCCAGAACCTGTGATTATGCGAGGGGCCGGGCACATCACCGTGTAAGCAATTCAAAGCGCAGTCATCATGATTCGTTATGTTGTCCTGCCTCATCAGCTCGCTAGCTAGCCTGCCAACAAAAATGCCTGCTATGAAATACAATTTACTACTAGGCCGTGGCAATAACAGTCAACTGTGTGGTCTTATAGTAGGACAAAACTGTTACCTTTGTCTTTATTGATGAGGCTATGGTGATCTATTGCGTACCTGCTATTCCTGCTTTATAGTTTACTAGCTAGTTCGCATAACTATAGTTGTGCGAACTAGCTAGCTAACGCTTTAGCTAGCTACACTGGTTGTCAGCAAACTAGCCTGACAAGGCATCTGCTGTAACAAAAATGACAAGCCAACATGACAACTACTGTAACTAGTGAATATTTTGACAGGGCTGGCTTATTCAAATGGTGGTGATGAACCAATAGTATTTCCAGCAAGCTTGCTAGCTACCATCCATAGATGTATCATTCTGTGTTAAGATACTCCCTGCTTAAAGCTAGAATCAATTTTGAACTTGGCTATAAATGTATGATATAGCGTTACCCATTAATTATTGAAGAATTTAACTTATAAATGCCTCATGAGTTTAGTTCAACTGTTGTACGCCATCAGAACGCAAAATAAGCTTTGTTTGTAAACAATGTAGCTAAATGTAAACAAACACTGTATAGCCGCAAACATGGTTAAAACTGTAATTTTGATATCATGGATGGTCAGTCCTTGCATCCATAGCTCTGTCTATGCATTTGAGAGTGCTTACATTTCCCCAGGCCCATCCCTCAGCTTTTTACCAAAATAGAGGTGGTGTACCTGCTTTGTTATTGTTTTAACTGCGGATTCTAGCTTTAACAGCTATGGACACAACAAAACATTATTACTTTGCCAAATGATAACGCAATAATAGTCAAGTATACTTCCTCTAGTGTCTACAACGGCATTATGCATATGATGTGTCCTTGTCATCCTATTGAATTGTCTCAACAGGGGAAGCTATTCACATAATGAAACAAATTACAGCTTATTCAGGAAATTCATTTTTTGTTTGTTTTGCTGTCTAGACATTGTAAAGTGTTAGGTACTAGGTCTACATTTGTATAGGTATTTATATTTATTTGTAGAGAGTTCAAAGCGTTTGTTATTCCGTCCCCATTAAAAACCTTGCCAGGTTTCCCTTGTGACAGCCAACAGTCACAGTACAGTACTTTTATAAATGTCCAATGGAAAGTTTGTTTCATCTCTTTACCATTTGTATGTTTCTTTTTGACAGGTTTGGCTTAAGCAACAAATTTGACACAGAGTTTCCCTCAGTTCTCACGGGAAAGGTACAGTAGCCCAATTCATTAGTATCGTCTCATGCACTTCTCCAAAGCAATGTTTTGTGCTTGCCAAATGATTTGGATTGGGATGCGAATTAAGCAATTTAAGCTATTATGGTGGCTCCATTGTTCTATTTGCCCTTTGACAAATCAGACCATCCCTGAATTACCTCTGTCAAGTTTCTTAAGTGCTTTTGATCTGATGGAGCAACACACCACGGTGCATCCAAAGCTGAAGTGAAGGTCTGTCAATGAGTAAGCCGTCTTTGGAGCCCAGTTGGTCAGGGGTCCAGTGTTTCGGAGGACACAGCTCCAGGTGATAAAATAATGAAATAAAGACTGTGCCATGCACAAGAAAGGGCAGCTTCCTGGGTCAGACACTGCAACACAAGAAGGCTGAAGGGATAAGAGCAGGCCGAGGGAAGTGCAGGGCAATAAAAAGTCTCTCCAGTATTGTGGCCCATGGTGACATGATGGAAGAGGTCACAATTATGATGATTGAAGGGTGCAGATCAGCAGGCCCTTATTCCTATTCTGTTTGCAAAGAGACCTTTGCATCCTGTCATAAAAGATTACGACCCCAGTTTTATGGTGTACAGACCCAGAGAGGAATTAGCATCCATTCATGTTGTTTGTATGGCCGCTGCCACAGGCACTGAGCTTATCTCTCCCTTTAGTCCCTCTCTGCCGTGAATAGACAAGAGATTGGTTAGCAAGTTGCAGTCGTACTAGTGAGAGATCCGATCTCTGGATAGCATCTCCAAATATCTAGGCCACCTGTTTGTTTTCTAAGGCTGTTTGATCCTGTAGACTACAGTACAGGTTTTTCCTTTTAAAAAAATTTGTGGAATTTTGCAGGAAATGGTTGCCTTTCTCCTACTTTCCCTTTCAGAAGTCTGTTTTTGGTTCATATTGCTGAGCAATTAGTGCTTTTTGAGGTCGTTTCGATTCAAACAAAATAATCACGGTTTACGATTTTGGTTTTAAACATGAAATGCACTATGCATTATGTGGGTTGAATGCTGCAACAACACAGAATAAAACAATTATAAAGTCCCATGATGGTAGTGACTGCCCATTACTGCTTATCACTTATTAACCAGCATTTATTCACATTACTTTACTTTAATAAAATATTTTATTTATTTGATTACTTTATTATTTCATTCCAAGTCATCATCTCATCTCTAAAGAGCTGCTGCCTATGCTGTCTGACAATATCAACATTTTTGTAGTTCTTCAAAGTATACTGAACAAAAAAGTGTTAGTCCCATGAGCTGAAATAAAAGATCCCAGAAATGTTTCAAACGCACAAAAAGCTTATTTCTCAAAAATGTTGTGCACAAATTTGTTTACATCCCTGTTAGTGAGCATTTCTCCTTTGCCAAGATAATCCATCCACCTGACAGGTGTGGCATATCAAGAAGCTGATTAAACAGCATGATCATTACACAGGTGCACTGATCATTACACAGGTGCACCTTGTGCTGGAGACAATAAAAGGCCACTCTAAAATGTGCAGGTATGTCACACAACACAATGCCACAAGTTTTGAGGGAGCGTGCAATTGGCATGCTGACTGCAGGAATGTCCACCAGAGCTGTTGCCAGAGAATTTAATGTTAATTTCTCTACCATTTCTCTACTAACGTCGTTTTAGAGAATTTGGCAGTCTGTCCAACCGGCCTCACAACCGCAGACCACGTGTAACCACGCCAGCCCAGGACCTCCACATCCGGCTTCTTCACCTGTGGGATTGTCTGAAACCAGCCACCCGGACAGCTGATGAAACTTTGGGTTTGCATAACCGAATAATTTCTGCACAAACTGTCAGAAACCGTCTCAATTAAGCTCATCTGCGTGCTCGTCGTCCTCACCGGGGTCGTGACCTGACTGCAGTTGCTCACCTTCGATGGCCACTAGCACGCTGGAGAAGTGTGCTCTTCACCGATGAATCCCGGTTTCAACTGTACCGGGCAGATGGCATGTTGGTGAGCGGTTTGCTGATGTCAACGTTGTGAACAGAGTGCCCCATGATGGCGGAGGGGTTATGGTATGGGCAGGCATAAGCTATGGACAACAACCACTATTGCATTTTATCGATGGCAATTGGAATGCACAGAGAGACTGTGATGAGATCCTGAGGCCCATTGTCGTGCCATTCTGTTTCAGCATGATTCGGAAAGTATTCAGATCCCTTGACTTTTTCCACATTTTGTGACATAGCCTTATTCTAAAATGGATTCAATTGTTTTTTCCCCTCATCAATCTACACACAATACCCCATAATGACAAAGCAAAAACAGGTTTTTAGACATTTCTGCAAATTTATAAAAAATATCAAAACTTAAATATCACATTTACAGAAGTATTCAGACACTTTACTCAGTACTTTGTTGAAGCCCCTTTGGCACCTTTGGGTATGACGTTACAAGCTTGGCACACCTGTATTTGAGGAGTTTCTTCCATTCCTCTCTGCAGATCCTCTCAAGCTATGTCAGGTTGGATGGGGAGCGTCGCTGCACAGCTATTCTCAGGTCTCTCCAGAGATGTTCGTTTGGGTTCAAGTCTGGGCTCTGGCTGGGCCACTCAAGGACATTCAGAGACTTGTCCCGAAGCCACTCCTGCGTTGTCTTGGCTGTGTGCTTTGAGTTGTTGTCCTGTTAGAAGGTAAACCTTCGCCCCCAGTTTGAGGTCCTGAGCGCTCTGGAGAAGGTTTTCATCAAGGATCTCTCTATACTTTTCTGCGCTAAACTATGAAGAATATTGGCCTGTTGGAAACTCCCTACTACATCGCACAGTTCGGGCTTGATCTGATTTAGCTCTAGAGAAACTGCGCATCGAGCTCACAGAAAAACCCTGAATGAAATAGAATTCCAATAATTTAACCGATATCAGTCAATTAGTCATTTAATAACTGACATTTTGGTTAATTGCTCAGCACTATTGCTTCAGATGAAAAACTATTTTAAGCTCAAATGATTGAAAACAATTATGAGCTGATTTGTCTCGGAGAGAATGACCAATTACAAAATTTCAACCACATTTCCTCTGTCTGACTCTTCCTATCCATGTCTTCCTCCCTTCTCCCCCTTCTCCAGGTGGCTCCAGAGGAGTTTAAAACCAGCATCAGCAGAGTGAACGCTTGTTTGAAGAAGAACTTGCCTGTCAATGTGAAGTGGCTTCTTTGCGGCTGCCTGTGCTGTTGCTGTACGGTGGGCTTCAGTCTGTGGCCCGTTATATGCCTCAACAAGAGAGTAAGTCTCAATCAGCTCTCGTGTGATGTGTGCTGCACAGTCCCACTACCTAAGTCCGCAGGCCCACTCATTACTCATGGGCTAGTTTACAAATCCAGCCGTATTGGTCTTAAGGGGGCAATAGGGCAATAATAACCTGTGTGTAAAAATTGTACATTGCACCACTGAAGGCCAGTCCAGCTGAAGGGTACGTCACTGAAAGGTGGTGCCTCGACCCAGTGTTATTCTAAAGTGGAAATTACAAGCTGGTAAAAGTACGAGTTCAGTCCATAAACATGTATCTTTGTCTCATAATACTGTGGTTGCTGTTATTATCATTTGTAAAAGAGTGTGAAGTCAAGGTAATTACTAGAAAATATTTCAATCTTGCATGTGCATATGTGCTCCTTTACCAACAGGCAAACAGATCTATTCAGAAGTTGTTGGAATGGGAAAACAACCGACTATATCACAAGGTAAGAACAAATTGCATATTAGCACTTGTCTGAAAGACCATAACAGTTATGTCATTTGTGAAGGGTTAAAGATGCAATCGTTAATGGTGAAACAGCGATGTCCATTTGCGATATTACAACAAAGACGTTACTGCAAACAACGAACACTGTTTTTTCCTTCTCTGACATCACACGCGCGATAGAAGAGCACAATATGTACTGCAATATTTTTGGCCATGCTGGAGGACGCTCCCTCAGCTCGGAAACAAAAACAATAACAGCGGGGTGGGGCGGTCAGTGGCACTGTTTCCCCCTACTGCGCATTCCGTCTTTAAGCGATGTTAAAGTAGCAGGGTTAAAGTCCGGAGACTGAGATGGCCATTGCAAAATGTTGATTTTTGTGGTCAATTAACCATTTCTTTGTGAATTCTGATTAGTGCTTGGGGTTACTGTTTTGCTGGAAGATCGACTTGTGGCCAAGTTTCAGCCTCCTGGCAGAGGCAACCAGGTTTCTGGCTAAAATGTCCTGGCACTGGGTAAAGTTCATGATGCCGTTGACCTTAACAAGGGCCCCAGGACCAGTGGAAGCAAAACAACCCCATAACATCAACGATCCACAACCATTTCTTACAGTCGGTATGAGGTCATTTTCTTCATATGCTTCTGTTTTTCAACACCAAACCCACCACTGGTGTGCATGGCCAAAGAGCTCTTTTTTTTTTTGTCATCTGACCATAGCACCGGTTCTAATCCAAGTGCCAATGCCGTTTATCAAACCCCCAGGTGCTATGGTCAGATGACATGAAAATACAGTGGTGGGTTTGGCGTTGAAAAACGGAAGCATATGCAAAAAAGAACCTCATACATACTGTAAAATGTGGTGGTGGTGCATCAAAATCCACAAAGAAATGGTTAATTGACCACAAAATCAACATTTTGCAATGGCCATCAGTCTCCGGACTTGAACCCTGCTACTTTAACATAGCTTAAAGATGGAATGCGCAGTAGGTGGAAACAGTGCCACTGACTGCCCCACCCCGCTGTTATTGTTTTTGTTTCCGAGCTGAGGGTTGAATTGAAGAGGGCAGTCCATAAGCGCAGACGAAGGATATGAAGGATCTGGAAAGATTCTGTATGGAGGAATGGTCTAAGATCCGTCCCAATGTGTTCTCCAATCTCATATAACATTTTAGAAAAAGGCACAGTGCCGTTATCCTCGCAAGGGAAGGGTGCAGGAGAATTGAAAACCGCGGCCTATATTCTGACCCCTATCTTTTTTTAGATGTTTTTGTATTACGTGTTAAACAAATCTATTTCATTGAGCAATCGTATAAGTATAAAATAATATAATCTTCCAATTTTTGGACCATACAATATCACTCAGTATTTGTATTATGTTTTATAAACCTTTATCAAGGTTGCCAATAATTATGGACCACACTGTAGTTTTAAAGCCTTTCCTAAATTCCCCTCACACTAGGGGATATCTCAGACAGATTTGTTAACCAGACGGGATGTGGGTGTCTGTGCGGTGTTAAGTCTGTCCTTACTTTCACCTCTTCTATTTAGCTGGGCCTGCACTGGAAACTCAGCAAAAGGAAATGTGAAAGCAGCAATATGATGGAATATGTAAGTATGATGCATTCATGCTCCCCTAAAGCAGAATATGATTCTTGCCAACATATTATGGAGTATTACAAATCGCAAATCGCAACAGACGCAAAATATATGGTCATTTATGCAATGTACAATAGAGCAGTGCCTACTGGAAAAAGAGCGTCTGCTAAATGACTTAAATGTAAATGGAAAGATTCATTTCTGAAAGAAAAGTGTAAAATGAAATGAATTAACTTTTCCCTCCACAGGTAATTCTTATAGAATTCTTACCCAAATATCCTATATTCCGACCGGACTGAGCTGAGGAGGCTGTTGGGAGACCTGCAGTGTGGGCCCTTGACTCCAATCCGTAGTGCCTTGTATATATGTTGGAATGAGGGTCTGCACCGGTGTCTAGAGATGTCCCTTACAACTCCCAGTACCCTGTACAATAGAAATTGCAACACTGTCACTTTGCTTTAGAGCAGATTTTGCACAGTTCCTTTCGAAGTATAAAAATGCCCCCTTTTGTTGTGTAATACAACTAGTGATTGCACAAAAATATATTGTTGAAAAGTGCATTTATCCCAAAGAGCCAACATCAATCGAGCCTATGTATCATATCAGTATTGCTTTGGAAAGAATTGGACACCACCTAGAGCATCATTGCCTTATGTAAAACAATAAACCATTTTATATATAAGACCGGAGGAGACGAGCATTTTGTAGCCCACCAAGTTCAAATTCTGGTTATTGGGGTTACTTTCCTCAATTCAATTCTTCTTTTTAACAAAAAGTAGATGGGATGCTTGATTTGCCTAACGTACTATTTAACAGCATCATGTGTTTCTTTACTTTGGAAATGACCCTCTGTACAGGAGAAGTTACAAAACCAACCTGTAAATATGTTAGGAGAAACTGTACAGTGGTATGCTGTTGTTTACGTTGTTATTTAGATCTTTGATTTGTTTTTGCCAAGATAATGCTGTACCATAGTTTTGTTTATGAAAGATGTCTCTTACCAGTTTATATGGACCTGTTTACCTAGTAAGCCATATCATTTACAATGTATGTGATGCCAGAGTTAGGACAGAAAATTGCACTTAAACTTGTCAGGATTTCAGAGGATGGTCAAACTGAGGTTAGGAGTAATTTTACAATGACACTAGTGATGCATGTTATTTGTGTGGTTTTGCCAACTAAGGAGAAAAAGGTAAAAGTGTCATCCAGTTTAGCGTGAGATGGCTACTTATCTTTATGATGTACTGTTGGAAACAAAGACTCCAACTTGGTACTACCATGTCAAATTTTTCGTCAATCTTTTTATTGCAGCTTTGTTCATTTTATCATTTTGTATTTTCCTATAATGTGTTTTGTCCTTGTTGTTAAAAAACACATACAGCCTAGAGAACATTACATATTGAAATAAATGTTTCCTTAGTTATTCATTTTGTTCAGAGTTAGGGCTCTATTCAATCCGCATCGCTGAAGTTCAGCTTTACAGCGTGATTGAAATTTAAAGGCAATGTTTCCACTTTAGTGGAGACAGCATTCACAGTAACACTGCATATGCCAGCTCAATCTGAAATGACCTTTGAATTTCTATCGCGGAATATGTAACCCTTCAGCTTTACATATTGAAGAGAGGCCTTAGTGTTGTGTCCTTCACTTGTAGCTGAGAGTTTTGCTGCGTTATAGTGCCACTGGAATGTTCGATGAACCACAGTCAGAGAACTGGTGTACTGGTTGACATATGCTCACTTGTATTGTGGAGTATTGGCCCTGTTACAGAGTACTTGTAAATGTTTGTCATGACAACTCAATCCCTATGGAAAGCTAAAATAAATTGTTGATTTTGAATTTTCTCCCAGAGTTTTTTTTTATTTTTTATTTTTATTTATTTATTTATTTATTTTTTTTATTTTTTTATTTTGTCATTTAGCAGACGCTCTTATCCAGAGCGACTTACAGGAGCAATTAGGGTTAAGTGCCTTGCTCAAGGGCACATCGACAGATTTTTCACCTAGTCGGCTCAGGGATTAGAACCAGCAACCTTTCGGTTACTGGCACAACGCTCTTACCCACTAAGCTACCTACCTTACTGCCATATGGTAAATTCAGTATCATTTGTTATACAGATCATCTTATTTCATCTGTGGTAATGTACTTTACCCACAGCCTGCTACTGAAACCTGGCTGTTTGTCATGTTTAACAAGGTGCTGAATCGTTAACTTAAGATGGCCTGTAATTACTTGACACATTTGGAATACTATTACCATAAATAGCTAGCACATTTAGGGCATGGAACTGTGGCCCCTGAGTTTGTGGCCAAAATCTAATAGGTTACTATATCACAACCCCCATACATACACTGGAGTGGTGGGCTTCGTTGTAATGAGTAGAGGTTTGTTTTATAGACCCCCTTTGTTCTTGGCTTTATTGTTCACATTGTCCTGTTGGAAGTTGGGATGAGGGAATAAGGTCTAGAGCACTCAACTCTGGACCTCAAAGCCAGTCCCACTTCATCTTTTCATTGTTGCTCTCTAATCAGGGACTGATTTAGACCTGGGACACCAGGTGAGTGCAATTCATTACCAGGTAGAACAGAAAACAAGCAGGCGCCGGACCTCATAGGGTAAGAGTTTAATACCCCTGGTCTACAGGATCAAGGGAAGTTGGCTTACTTTACTCTACCCCTACTGTATTAAGCACCCCTCCAATCTAACGGAGTACCACTTTGGGTTATGTAACTTGTAGCATCCTTTGCAAAAGCATAATATTGATGTCAAAGATCATACACAATCAATTGAGGGGAGTTTGACCATGAAGAGGTGGAGATGGGTGAATGGGTCTCTCCTTCCCTGTCCTCCAGAGGGCAGACTGACACACCACGATGGGAGAGGAGCTGTGAGTGTTATGTAGTGTACAGCTGGTCTAACCATTTTGGATTCATGTAATTCAACTCTTGGTTTAATCTCTGTCACATCTCGGCTAAATTGTCTTTTTGAATAAAACCCTTATACATTTCCAATTTTCCTGATACCAGTATGAGACGAAGAAGTGTGGGCCAATATTCACCCACAAACATAAATAATAAATAATAATATGCCATTTAGCAGACGCTTTTATCCAAAGCGACTTACAGTCATGCGTGCATACATTTTTTTTTTGTGTATGGGTGGTCCCGGGGATTGAACCCACTACCTTGGCGTTACAAGCGCCGTGCTCTACCAGCTGAGCTACAGAGGACCACATGATTTATATGCTATCACATATTGAGTGTTGAAGTTAATTGATTGTACTTGCAATCACATTATTATGTAACAAATGCATCACATTACTTGTGGGGAAAGAGAGGGATTGATTTTGCTATGGTCCAGCGGCATTATCTAACCAAGAATGTTGGTCTCATTTCAACTGAAACGCTTGCATTTTAGGTATTCAATGATCGAAAGCTAAGGGAATAACTGTTTCTGTCAGTGTCTCCGTATGCTTGCACAACAGCTGTTTCTCAACATCCTCTGCAGGTGCCAGCAACCACCCATAACTCCTGATTATGTTTTCATTAGGTTGCAGCAGGGGCGATGTGTTCAATAGGGCGATATGGGCGACGCACTGCCAAACGGGAAAAGGAAGGGATTTTTTTTCTAATCAATTATATCACGGCAACAGTAGTTATCAGTGTTGTAATCTAGACGTCTGATCTGCCACAGTGCCACTAAATGTCCAATCAGGCTAAAGTCGTGCTTCAAATGCCCCCCCCCCCCCCCTTTTGGGGCGATTTCAGTCAGGTTGAAAATCGCCCAAAAGTCTGTCATAGACTCCCTTGTAAAATCTATTTTTTTCAAATATCAGAGCTTTCAATACAATCTCTATGGGTTTCTGAGGGCTTGCACTTACGCGCTTTCGTCATACGTAACATAATCATGAACGTAACTAAGAAAAGAGCGGGTAGCCTCATCAATCAATTCACTACTACTGTGAAAATGGCTAGGCTTCAGTGCAACTCGATTGTGTCTTTGAAAGAAGTTCCTTTTTGTCGGCGAACAAATGAAGATAAATTGGCAACGAAACAATTAGGACCTCCCAGACCAAATTTAATAATTCAACAGGTTTCTACTAAAGGGGGGAAGTCCTACACCCGAGGATTTTCCAAAAATTGGTACGAACGAAAAACCTGGCTAGCAGGCTGCGATGTAGCTAATGCAGTCTTCTGCTACCCCCTGCTTACTCTTTCACCCTGAAGGCGGCACGGCAGACAGCACCGCTTGGACAGCGACTGGTGTGTAACGGACATGCACCATCTTTCAGGAAAGATTAAGAAACATGAGCTGTCAAAGACCCACATGGATAGCTGTTTGAGATTGTCTGCTTTGGGGAGAGTGAACATTCCCACTCAACTGGATGAGGGATACAGGCTAGCTGTCCGCCGCCACAACGATGAGGTTAGTGTTGATAATCACAAGTTTACTGGAGAACTGAAACTGACAAGGCTGACAAGATAGGACCCTTTTGTCCATTGTTATTGGATAGGAACAGAACTTATAACCAGCTCCTGACCTAAATAGATCTTAGCACAACATTTTACTCAACATATCATATTCCATATTCACTATAACAAATATATTTACTACGACATTAGCAAGAACCGCCACATCCTCAGCCGGCTAATCCAGTGTGTGAAGTTTTGCGGAGTGTTTGAGTTAGCTTTGCGAGGCAAAGATGAAACTGAGGGCTCCACCAACCCTGGTAAGCCAACACTTTTGAGATCAGTCAATAAATGCTTCTGGTATTGACTTATATGCTGCCCCTGTCTTCATGTTGTTGCTGGACATATATTTTTTAAAATGTGTGTAGGTCACCTAAATCATCAGAAAAATTGCCCCCCCTGAGAATTTTTTCAGGAGCCGCCACTGGGTTGCAGTAATGATACGAAACAAGAGACAAGTATAAGCAATTTATTTTTCAATATAGATATTAATATAACCGTTTCTAACCAACCATTTCATCCCTTATATTTTTGACTGAGCTGAAATTGAGGCCCTGACCCTTGCTGGAAATCCAGGGATGATTTAAAGCTGTCATGGAGTCCTCTGCTGCTTGCTCTGTGACTCCACCGTCCTCATTTCCATTCTTCCTAAAGCTCTCCTGTGGCCACACGCCTGGCCCACTCCCCCTCATGCCACTCCAGATGACTGATATCCCCCCCAGCCACAGTACAGCCAACAGTAAAGCAAGGCCCATTGAGAGGATAGCATGACAGGCACTAGGCCCCAGAGCCTGTGGAGGAACAGACATGGAGGAATATACTTGTTTTTTTAAAGTGCTGGACTTTAAAACACACTCAATCCCATGCTTTAAGTGCTTTGTAAATATTATGTATAAAATACAAAAGACACAGATATTATTTGAGGTTTTAGAACATTATGAAACTGGGGATGGTCCATTACACAGGATAAAATGCCTACACTTCTCTTAAATATTAAACTATACAGAGGGCTTCCATCACATTCACAGTGTTTTATGACACCCTGAAAAGAATAGTGGAATTAAATCTAAAACTCCAACTAAGGCCAGCAGCTCTGATCTCCTCCTGGCTCTTCCTGTGAACATTATAACTAAATTGTGCTAAATAACATTGAACAGATCGTCCCTCCGCTTTCTCATTGGTAAGAAAATGAGGTGGGAGCTTTAAGAAAAAAATAAGGTTGTGGCAATTAAGGCAAGTGTTCGAACTTTGATTTGTCCTTCAACATGTACAAGGCACCCACATTAATCAAAGACATTCGGTATGAGGCATTGCACAAAAATGTAAGAGATTATTACAGTACAGTTAGGAAATAAATCATTCATAAAAACCAGAAGCCACTAGAACATCCTAGTATATATATGGATAAAACAACACAGTATCTGTTATAATCTAAAGGCTGAAGGTGTTGGAGAGGATGGGTACATGTGACTTTGGCATCTTTCTACATAGTCAACTGTCACCCTTTCCTAATCAATTTGGTATATTAAATCAATTTTCTTATTTAACTGTGGAATTATAGAGATATGTTTCATAGCCTAAAATAGGCCCTTTTCACATGAAATTTGAAATCTACAAATATATCCCATCATTAACAAATATGGGGGGGGAAACAAATGGGCATTGAACAGGTAAGCAAAATCTGCTAAAAACTAATGTTTAAAGCGTTCAAGACAGGGTAAAAACAAGAATTCCAAAACAGTAAAGATCCTTCCAGTTTACCCTTAAAGATGGAATCCGCAGTAGGGAAAAACAGCGCCACTGGCCACCCCACCACCGCTGTTATTGTTTTTGTTGTCAAGCTAAGGAGTGTCGAGCAGCATGGTAAACAATATTGCAGTACATGCCATTCTATCGAGCGTGCAATGATGTACGAGGGGAAAAAAACAGTGTTTGTTGTTTTTAGTAACTTCGTTGTAATATCGCAGATATACACTCACCTGGACAGTTTATTAGGTACACCCGTCTAGTACCGGGTCAGAGCCCCCTTTGCCTCTAGAACAGCCGGAATTCTTCGGGGCATTCTACAAGGTGTCGGAAACATTCCACCGGGATGTTGATCCATGCTGACGCAATGGCATCATGCAGTTGCTGCAGATTGGACGGCGGTACATGCATGCTGTGAACAGGCCGTTCCATCTAATCCCAAAGATGGTCTATTGTGTTGAGGTCTGGGGACTGTGCAGGCCACTGAAGTAAACTGAGCGTTCTGAGATGCCATTCTGCACACCACTGTTGTACTGCGACGTTATTTTTGTCTGTTTGTGGCCCACCTGTTAGCTTGCACGATTCTTGCCATTCTCCTTCGACCTCTCATCAACAAGCTGTTTTCTCCCACAGGACTGCGGCTGATTGGATGTTTTTTGTTTGTCACACCATTCTTGGTAAACCCTAGACATTGTCGTGCGTGAAAAGCCCAGGAGGGCGGCTGTTTTTGAGATACTGGATCCGGCGTGCCTGGCACCGACGATCATACCACGCTCAAATGTCACTTGTTTTGCCCATTCTAACGTCCAATCGAACAGTAACTGAATGCCTCGATGCCTGTCTGCCTGCTTTATATAGCAAACCACAGCTACATGACTCAATTTGTGAACGGGGTGGTGTACCTAATAAACTGGCCAGTGTGTGTGTGTGTGTATACATACATACATACATATACACACAGACATATATACATGGATGTGGCTGTTTCGACCATTAAGGATTCCAACTTTTAATAGTTCATTGATTGTCAATTCATCCTTCACCCTGATAAACCCAATTTGTTCAGCCAGACAATCAATGGCCCTTTTGAGTAACAACAACAATAACCAAAGCAGTGAAACAAATCAAATGTGAAATTCAGTCACACTAGTCAGCTAGAGCAATGTGCAAATTGACAATCTATATTACAATCCACATCAGAAGAGATTATCTAGTGAAATTAACAATAAATCGGAGAAGTAACCATCTTTCCAAGAATGTCACAAATGAGATTCTAGGGTGTTGTGTGCAGAGATGACAAGAGGCTCAGTGGAGACAGGAGCAAGGCAGGGTGTGCGTCTGTGTGTGTGTGTGTGTGTGTGTGTGTGTGTGTGTGTGTATCTTTGTGTGTGTGTGTATCTACACCAGGCTCCCCGGCCAGGACACCACAGTCAGTGGAGACAGGAGTAAGGCAGAGTGTGTGTGTGTGTGTGTGTGTGTGTGTGTGTGTATCTACACCAGGCTCCCCGGCCAGGACACCACAGTCAGTGTGACTTTATTCTTCTGCAGCTTGAGCATGGGTATGAGGGATGAGTTGTTCATGCCCACCGTGGTGGCTCCGTTCA
This sequence comes from Coregonus lavaretus, assembly GCF_964263955.1. NCBI lineage: Eukaryota > Metazoa > Chordata > Actinopteri > Salmoniformes > Salmonidae > Coregonus > Coregonus lavaretus. The sequence continues at coordinate 14,477,050 of NC_140019.1, forward strand.
CAGCTACAATCTCATCACCACACCTGGAGACAACACAGAGGGACAGTCCGTAAACATGGGGCACAGAGATGGGCACAATACATGTAACACAATGACCTACCCTCCACCATAATCATTCTCCTAACAGCTGTGCAGTAAGGTCTAAATATGATGGCCTTCTACAGGGGAATCACATCTAATGAGCACTGGATACCAGGCTGGCTCCATCTCTGCTCTCAGTTTAATTAAATGGTAACACCAGGTATTTCTGTTAAATCCTGTCCTTGGGGAGGCAAGTTTGCACAAAAGGGAGTACATGCCTTATCAAAGAACAGGGCAGACTTACCAAAACATAACCCCCTTCTCACTGCTCCTACACTTCTTCAACCTCCCAGATAGTAACCACATGTGTTTTCTCACTGAGGTTTATGATAATAAACTAGCACTGCCAGTGTGAAGCAACTCACTTGAGGCGTCCGTCGAGGTGGGTGGGTGTACCAGGCACGATGGTCTTGATGAAGAAGGGCTGCTGTCCATGGCTCTCCTCGTAGCCGCCCACAATGCTGAAGCCCCAGCTCTCCTGATTGGTCTTCAGCAACACAATGTCACGGCACCAGTGCATGTGACTGTAAGGAAGAGGAGAGGAAGTTACACTCAAAAGTGTCTGTGTGATTTCATAAGCACAAATGTAAGACCTCCATGTTTTAAATGGCCGCCTGAAACAAGTGATAGGGTACTTTTCCGATGCAACAGACTAGCTGTACTCATGACACAGATGGATTTGAAGGAATGCAAAGTTGAGGTCATGCAAACTTGAGGCGAGTTATTTTCCAACCAATGATTAGTGTGTGTGCTTACCTGGGCAGGCCCAGCCAGCGGGTCCACTGTGGGGCCCAGTTGGCGTCATCCTCCCTTGGGTTCTCCACAGATTCCATGGCATCCTTGGTGGCCTCCCCCTCGTCCTCTGGCTCCTCTGAGATGGTCTGGATGACCCTGAGGACCACTTGGGCCTGAGCCGTCTGAGCCTTCAGCACCGACACCGCCTCATTGTAGGTCAGCTGGGTCAGATCCACGCCGTTGATGCTCAGCAGGACATCCCCTGGGCAACAGAAACCAGAACCATGTCAAGAAAACCTAGCCTCTGCATGCAAAGCTGGCCTTACTTCAAAAGGTCTTCCCGTTAAATGTGCAAGAGGTATGCATTGTCTACCCCTTCACTAACAGAATTATCCCCTTAGGCATTTAAATCTGAACATTAGCCATGCTACATGGGGTCAACGTATGGAATGAAAACGGTAATGTCCTATCAAAACCATGACTGATAATGGTCACTGGTTTGGTGGTTGTATGAAAGCATTTATCCCAAGTGTACCTTTTTTGATAGTGCCGTCTCGGTGTAGGCAGCCGACAGGCTGGACACTGGTGATGTAGACGGGCAGGCGACTGCGGCAGTCCCTCCCCCCAGCGATGGTGATGCCCAGGGAGAGTCTTGGATCCTTCTTCAGACTCACCGTCTTCTCCTGGCTGGAGAAGCCCCCTGGAGGATCCTGGGAAACACCAGGAAGAACACTTCATTTGCTTTCCATTGATGAGGAGCAGTAGGCTATTTAGATTTACTTCCTGTTCTTAAGACCAAAACGACTTCTTAAGAATTATTTCTGGTCATCATAGAAAAGACTGCCATCAAAGAAAACTAGCACTATATGCCTAACTCGGCATTCCTTCTCGGCTATGCTGCCCATCATCTTCCCCTCTCCATTTCCTAGAACTGAGAAGGATCTTTTGACCTAATTGATTCCTCGTGAAACCGCTTGTCCAAACCAATGTAAGCAGCAACATCTCAGATGCAGCTGCGGACTCAAACCCAGAGGATCGACACTCGGCTCTCTGGTGCACGTGTCGAAATCCACAGCTCCTTATTGTTTTGCTCTGGAGTCTGTAAACCTTCAGAGGGGGCTGGGGAGGGGAGGAGGAGCGCCCTCCCTCTTCCTCCCCCCAGCAGGGAACCCTTCACCCCCAGCAACACTCAAAGCCTGGGCTCTGCAGGTGAAAGCTAACCATCACCGGCTTTGATCCTCTGCCACCCGAAGCTATAAACAAACAAAACGTGGTAGTGGCCCCGCAGCGGCAGAGGGAGGCAGCACTCTGGGCCTTTTGATCAGGAGTGAGCAGGCCCCAGAGAAGGGCTTTTATCTCTGGACCAGGGACACGTGTCGGTCTGCTCCCAAGGCCCCTTTCACCTCTGTCTGAGTGAGGATGGCTTCTGTGGACGTGCTAGGTAGCCTGGACTGGTGACAGAGGGCTGGGATGGGACTGATCGATCGTGGTGCCATGATTACATTATGTAAACATGACAGGCTTTTAGGATCATGTGTGCACACACTAACATTACATTACATTTGAGTCATTTAGCAGACGCTCTTATCCAGAGCGACTTACAGTTAGTGAGTGCATACATTTTTCATACTAACATACACTAACTGAGATATACAGCAGTTTGTAGTAAGTTCTAAACATCGGGGGAGGAGATTGTTTACCTTCGTGTAGGTGGAGGGGCGTCTGAAATTCTGGGGTTCTGGAGCCCTCCTGGCCACTCGGCCCTCCCCCGCTCCACCGCTGCCCCCCTCCTCCTGGGGCTCCGGCTGCCTCATCACCACAAAGTTCACCCGCACCTCACTGGCCTGCAGACACACACATTATACACACACATACTTCGGGCCTCACATTCATTACACAGCCAGCAAATATACCCTGGGAACCTCTGCTAACATGAAAGTCAATGTTTCCGTAAGAGATTATAATGAATCCTATTTCCATAATGTCTCGTGCTTTGGTCTGCATGGAATAGCCGTGCTGTAACTTGTCTACTATAGAAGACATACCTGTATGATCTGTGCTGCGCTCTCTGGGGTGCCGTGTCTCAGGTCCTGCCCGTTGATTGCCAGCACCTTGTCATTGTTGCATAGTTTCCCGTCCTTGGCCGCCAGCCCCCCCGCCAGCAGGTCCAGAATGAAGATCCCCGTCTCGTCCGACTTGCGGATCAGTTTGATGCCCAGCGGCTCCGAGCGGTCCCTCTTCACCAGCGTCACCTGGATCACCGTACCCTGGCTGTGAGCGGTGCCGTGGGGACTGTGAGTGGGAGGGGAGGCGGTGGCCGTGATGGTGGAGGGGGGCGTGTGGTGCTCGAGGCCAGGGCGTTGCGGGTGACGGGGGTTGAAGCCCTTCTCCTGCATGACGATGAGTCTGAGCAGAGGGCATGGCCGCCGCAGCGCGGAGATGGCCCGGCCGTGTGGGATAGACGCCAGGCTGACGTCATTCACCTAGAAACACAACACCACACGGTCAGCAACACTGTCAATGATACAGCAGCCCTCTGGAACACTGCAGGTGGACTAAATATACACAGAGTATTGACAGCTGTGGGAAGTGACTGGTCCCTGCCTTGATGGATAGCCAAATTAAAATACTTTCTCCTGATCAAGATATAATTATGTAGAACAATACATCATAGGATGGAGGTGTAACTCTAGTTCCTTTTAAACTGGTATTGATTGTTTGGCCTCATGGAATCACCGTTTTTAACAATAAGAAAATCAATAGAAGTAGACATACAACTTTGAAAAGAGTAAGAGCTGTGCCTCCATCTTTGACATGTACAGCCAAAAACCACAGGTACCTCGACTCATGTTGGTCGATGCATTGTATTGATGCATTGTATTGAGGCATTGTATCGACCTTTGGTAGAGTAGGTGTAAATAATTGGACCCATTTTAGACCAATTCCAGCTTTACAAACCTAATCTGAGAGAAGCCCTTCTTAAAATCAATACATCGACTCAGGGGGAAGCGAGGGATTCAATTTCAACAAATTAGGAATTCAATCTCCGCTCTGTCACACATATCTCTTTACAGCCACTAGCTGTCCACAAAGGACCCCAAAAAGTGAGCAGTTATACAGTGGGGAAAAAAAGTATTTAGTCAGCCACCAATTGTGCAAGTTCTCCCACTTAAAAAGATGAGAGAGGCCTGTAATTTTCATCATAGGTACACGTCAACTATGACAGACAAAATGAGAAAAAAAAAATCCTGAGAATCACATTGTAGGATTTTTTATGAATTTATTTGCAAATTATGGTGGAAAATAAGTATTTGGTCAATAACAAAAGTTTCTCAATACTTTGTTATATACCCTTTGTTGGCAATGACACAGGTCAAACGTTTTCTGTAAGTCTTCACAAGGTTTTCACACACTGTTGCTGGTATTTTGGCCCATTCCTCCATGCAGATCTCCTCTAGAGCAGTGATGTCTTGGGGCTGTCGCTGGGCAACACGGACTTTCAACTCCCTCCAAAGATTTTCTATGGGGTTGAGATCTGGAGACTGGCTAGGCCACTCCAGGACCTTGAAATGCTTCTTACGAAGCCACTCCTTCGTTGCCCGGGCAGTGTGTTTGGGATCATTGTCATGCTGAAAGACCCAGCCACGTTTCATCTTCAATGCCCTTGCTGATGGAAGGAGGTTTTCACTCAAAATCTCACGATACATGGCCCCATTCATTCTTTCCTTTACACGGATCAGTCGTCCTGGTCCCTTTGCAGAAAAACAGCCCCAAAGCATGATGTTTCCACCCCCATGCTTCACAGTAGATATGGTGTTCTTTGGATGCAACTCAGCATTCTTTGTCCTCCAAACACGACGAGTTTAGTTTTTACCAAAAAGTTATATTTTGGTTTCATCTGACCATATGACATTCTCCCAATCCTCTTCTGGATCATCCAAATGCACTCTAGCAAACTTCAGACGGGCCTGGACATGTACTGGCTTAAGCAGGGGGACACGTCTGGCACTGCAGGATTTGAGTCCCTGGCGGCGTAGTGTGTTACTGATGGTAGGCTTTGTTACTTTGGTCCCAGCTCTCTGCAGGTCATTCACTAGGTCCCCCCGTGTGGTTCTGGGATTTTTGCTCACCGTTCTTGTGATCATTTTGACCCCACGGGGTGAGATCTTGCGTGGAGCCCCAGATCGAGGGAGATTATCAGTGGTCTTGTATGTCTTCCATTTCCTAATAATTGCTCCCACAGTTGATTTCTTCAAACCAAGCTGCTTACCTATTGGAGATTCAGTCTTCCCAGCCTGGTGCAGGTCTACAATTTTCCTACAATGTGATTTTCTGGATTTTTTTCCCTCAATTTGTCTGTCATAGTTGACGTGTACATATGATGAAAATTACAGGCCTCTCTCATCTTTTTAAGTGGGAGAACTTGCACAATTGGTGGCTGACTAAATACTTTTTTTCCCCACTGTATTACTGCTACCAAGGCAGCCAGTAGAGGTGAGATGAGTGTTTTCATTCCAAATGTGTGATTGGTCAGCCCAGAGGAAGAGATGGGCTCAGGCACCCCTGCCATACAGCTGGGGGAGGAGAAATCCAAGGAGGAGAGAGGGAGCAGGATTGTGGGAAGAAAGGAAGCTGTATCTTTGTGAAAGCCCTTTCAAAGATATACTATCTCTGTACCCTAGTTCTACCCTCTGGATGGAAACCAGGTTTGAGTTTATTTTGGATTTTTACAGGAACAGTGCACATTAAATCAAAGTTTCAGTAAATGTCCCTGGGCAAGTTATTTAAAGCAATTACAATACAGACAGACAAATAGCACATGCAGAGCAACATAGGACAAGCAACACGGAGCACGCAGACAGACAGAGCAACATGGAGCACGCAGACCATCAAGCGAGTGGACTCATGTGTTGAGACTTCACCAGACACCCTCACCACTAGCATTTCATCTTGCTTAGCCTTTTGGCTAATTTACAACCAGGACCATAGCCAAAAGGTCACTAGACTACGTGTCATAATCAGCCCTTTCTGTCCAAGAAAAAGAAAACATTGAAGAAAACTAGACAGAGCCTGTCTGCAATCATGTGAACTTTGGCCTTCCAGAAGATGGGGCTCGGCCTGAAGGGGCTCGGCCTGAAACAGTGTTTCATGGGCCTGCTTGGACAACAGAGCTCTGCCACGCCTGTTACCATGGAGCCAGAGACCCGTTCATCCCGAATATCTGCTTCCCCACCAACAAATGCCTCTATTTACTGAGGATCATGGGAACCAAAGGGAATAGGGTGTTTGTGTGGAATATCCTGACTGCATAGGTCAAAGCTTCTCATAAAGCACAATCTTCACAAAGTGCAGCCATTACCATCGTCAAGGTGGTCATTTGAAAGTATACGGCTACAGCACTAAAGCTACATAAGAGGATGGGAAGGAGGGTAGAGGACTGAACATATTTTTCAGGTGACCTATCCCTCTATTATTTGCAGTGAAGAACCTGTCTCACCTCCAGAATGTGGTCCCCTGGGGCCAGCCTGCCGTCACGGGCCGCCAGTGAGTCACGGATGATCTCCTGGATGACTATGTTCCCCAGGGGCGTGTCCTTTCCTCCCACAATACGCAGGCCCAACTCCTGCTCTTCCCGAAACATCTCCACCACATTGGCCTCGGCCACCAGGCTGGACCGCAGGGGGGTCTCTGTGGGGGGAGAGAAGGGGGCAGACAAGGGCATGATGATTTTGGAGGTACATGTTTACATAAACAGAGACAAACAACCTGACGCGCGCACACACACACACCGAGATTCATATATGCTCAAACATATATCAATGGTCCATGGTTGCCTGTTATTGTGTGTGCAATGCCAACACACACCCCTGGTTCTGATTCATGTAGGGCGAGTGGCAACCTATTCCCCAAGAATCACTCATGATGAGCTAATCATTTCTGTGATAACAATCACCAGTATTGCCAGGTAACTTTGTTTTGATGGACTTTGTTCCACAGTACTGGATTACAAAATGTCAGGAGGGGTTCTAAGTCTAGACCAGACAGAGGTTAGGTTGATACCAGAGGAGGCTGGTGGGAGGAGCTATAGGAGGACAGGCTCATTGTAATGGCTGGACTAGAATGAAAGGAACGGAGTCAAACACATGGTTTCCATATCTGGTTGATACACGTTCTGAAGGTTCAGACGAGGTTTTGGCCTGAGTGTCTGAAATCCTAAGCCCCCAGCTAAATGATCAGCACTCCTCTTCTCCAGGTCTGGCAACGCTCTTGCCAGGGATGGCCACATCAAAGGGGCTTTGGGTTTTCCCTAAAGTTAACACAGCTGACAGACTGTTTCCTGTCCCGTCCTTTCCCCGGGTGCTTTCCCATTCTTAAAAAGTATCGTCTTTTTTCAATGGGAGCTCACTGCTATTCACTTAGACTGACAGACTATCATTATCATCCACCTATAATCAGACTTCAGACATAGTGACGTTAGTGTGACGTCTATCTGGTTTGTGTTGCGGGCGGAGTAGGACGTGAGTGACGTGTGACATCTTACCGTCCTCACTCTCTTCGAAGGCAGGGTTGATGAGGCCAGGCTCGGGCAGGACGCCCCGGGTGGGGGTACGGGTGTGTTTGGTATCAACGCCCGACTCCCCCTCACCCCTGTTCCCCTTAAGCTCATTCCAGGGGGGTCTCTTCCTCCTCTCTGCCTCCTCCCTCAGCCTTCTGAAAACAGGACATCTGAAAGAGGGAGGAGAGGGAGAAAGAAGGAGAGAGAGGAAAAGAGTGAGAGAGTTAGATCAACAATCCTCCTTTTAATTAACCCTCATGACATTCATCCAAAGCTGTCCATGAAGGTAACCTAAAATATCGTGAGTGAGCACACACCACCTACATTTCTTTAGATTCTGTGTGACCAGCAAAAAAGGGAGTTCGATCAATGTTCATTCATTTGTTTCAGTGAGGAGGAGGAAAATTCTAAAAAGCTAGAGGTGTGGGAAATGGGAATGAATAGATTGAGTGACTGGTGAGGGAGTCAGAGAGAGTGAGACTATGAGAAGAGGAGAAGAGCTATGCAGATGAGGAGGCTTTTTTACTGCATTGCAGGGAGACTGAGGGGGGGACAGGTCGAGTGTGATTAAGTCAGAGAGAGAGCTACTGCTGCTGGTCCTGCTGTCTGAACTCTGCCTCCTGTCTGTTTGCACTGGACGGATGGCAGCAGCATGACCAGCTATCACAACATAACCTTTACCCACTACTGACTGCGTCATAGCTGCTAGCTAACCACTAAGACGATAAGCACCATACCACATTGGCCACGTGAGGAAAGGGAAGGCTAATCCACAAATTACAAAGATCTCGGGGATATGACATTTGAGACTGAACCTCTCCTTTGAGTCCAGGCACTATGTAATAAAAGCTATTTCATGGGAGACTCTAAACCTGATTGACTTATGTTCTGTGAATCCATGTTAGGTTAACATTTGACCCATTAACTCAAAATGTATTGCTAAATTCAGGCATAGGAAAATAAATAGACCAGCCAAATATAAACTACAGCAAACAGACAGGTACTATTTTGGCTTACTTACTCTTGTTGCAAAGCAGACATTTTAAGCTCAACTAAACTTTCCCATCTCCATCTCCCTCTTCCCCGGCCCATCACCCCGGTGCCCCGGCCATAACCCTCTTTACCTGTTGTGCAGGTGGGGCTGCAGCTCGCAGCGCTGCATCTGCTGCTGGCACTCAGCTTGGTGTGGGCAGAGCACGGTCAGCTTGTCCAGCAGGTTCCTGACCAGCAGGCTGGAGGGCCGGCACTGGTGAAGCTGCAGCTGCTGGCGGTCCACGGGACAGAAGTCCTGCTCCTTCAGGAAGCTGCTGAGGCACTGGAAGCAGTAGGTGTGTCCGCACGGCGTGTCCATGGGCTGCAGCAGGGGCTGCAGACAGATGTGGCACACCAGCTCGTCATCTACCTCATCCTGGTACTCGTACAGGTGGTTCTCGTGGCCCCCCTCGTGCTGCTGGCCACACTCCTTGCACATCTTTGCCCATGTCAGGCCAGCACTGCTGCTGCCACTGGGGACCATGGGCTCAGTCATGGCCACAGGCTGGAGTACCTAGCTAGCAAGTCCAACTTCCTTTGTTCCACTGTCCTACTTCCTCTGTGCCCCCCTCTCCCTGAAAGGATATGCTTCGTTTATTTCATAAGGGGGCAAACATTCCAAAGTTAAGGTGAGGTTGAAACCCTGATCCACCGCGTGTCCTCTCCTCCTCATGTCTTCATCCTGGATTTCTGTTGAGGGGAGCACAAAAGAGGTCTGCCGTTAGAGTTGGGACTTTTCCTACTCATATCGACTGGCTCAACAGGAAATGACAAATCCACAGAGCGGCAACAATATGGAGGCCGCAGCAGCTGTTTCCTCTCAGACGGTTTCCTGAGGGATTGAAGGAATTCTCCTTTCGGCTACGTGTCACTGTGCGCTTCATTAAAATGGGTAAACCCCCATGAAATGAGCTGAGAAAGGGCCAAAAATGACTAAAAGTAAAAACCGTGCTAATGGGAAGGAACAGACATGGCACTAGAAGAAAATGAGAACTGAATGAACTGGGCAGAAATGCAATCCCCATCACTAATGACCCCCTCAGCAGAGGTTCCTATCTCTCTGTGAGGCATCTAATCTCTCCACTAATTCCCTGTCTTTAGCAGAGGCTGACTATAAATGCATTCTTCGCTTTTAGCAACATACTCTACACATGTGCAAAGAAAAGGAGCTGATTTGTAAGCTTCAATCAAAACTCTTGTCAAATGTATCGTAAAACCAGCAAACTGCAGCACAAACAAACAAGTATACATGAGTGTGGCGTGAACATCTCACAAAGTACACTGAGGAGGAGTATCTAACCAACATTACTGATGCAAATACTGAGCTGTTTGCGTGCCACCTTTTCTCATTCCCCTTTGTCACATGATAAAAACCCAGCCAACAGAATGATGTACACAGACCAGCTTCCCTGCATTCACTCACCAGTCCCTGCACTACTCTCTGACCCCAGTCGAGCGGTCAGCAAGGCAAAAGAGCAGACTGATTCTGTATCTTGTTTGTCATTAGCTTTGTTCCACCTACCTGAGAAGCTGATATCAGCTTTGCCAGGGGCCCCAGCCAGGCGGCAGCCACCGCATGCAAACAAGAAACTCAGAGCCAACAGCTGTGCTAGCTGCCTGCAGACTGACTGAAACCAGAGCTCTACATCCCCGACACACAGTCAGAGGATCTGTGTGTGTGTGTGTGTGTGTGTGTGTGTGCCCAGCACTGCACCGGCTGTGTGGCAAACTGAGGGGGAGTGGTGTGACTAGGCTGGGGGGGTGGGGGGGGACTCAGACTGCTGATGTTGCACTAGCGCAGGCAAAACACTGAGGCCAAACCCAAGGCTGAGCAATTACACCAAGGCAGTAGTGTACACACACACACACACACACAACCTGAGGTCAAACAGGACAGCCCACTCTCTCACCGCCTTTCTTTCTCGTTACTCAAGTGATCTTGTAATGGATAAGGGTCACGGAGCCCCACTTCTTTGGGAATTCACATGACCAGACTCAATGGCTCTACAAATATTCAATCTGATCTGAGATTACTTCAGAAGATGGATGATGAAGTCAAGTGTGTCCCATAATTGGAATTCTGTGTAAAACAAAACAAACACTTGACTGGAGTAGATGGAATGCCTCCTTATCAGCACATGCATGTTTAGACTTGCCTGGCCGAAACAGAGATTAGCCTAAATAAAATTCCTCCTAATCTTTGGTATGCATATTTGTCATAGCATAAAAGCACATAGTCTATAAATGTTTAATAGGAGAGAGCTGGACAGAGAATGTGGCGGAGTGGAAGGGTCCTTTGAGTTTCATTGAGGATGCAGCATGGGTAGTTATTAAAGGCAGTGGGCTGCTGAGGAGCCAGGCAGGCAGGGACCTTGGATGTGAGACTAGCGACCATACAGCATCCCCTGATTAATTCTACTGCCTTTACACGTCCCCTGGTTCTACGTAGGCCTTTCCTTGGTTCTTCTTTCAGAGGATAGCTTTATTAAGTCTGTTCAACTACTTATCGCCTAAAAGGGCATGTTCACATGTATAACCCATTTAATGTTCCATTGACCTTTAATGTTTAATTATATTAATCAATGTTTCATATCATATAACAAAGACATGAATCATATATTTTAATCAATGGTTTCTAATGCCTGGAGGAAATAACTAGGAGGAAACTGCTTTGAAAATAATTCCCAGTGGTATTGATGTCTTCAGTCAATCATTATCCCGGGCTAAACATGCTTTGATAGCAGTGGTATGCAATGCTATACATTGTAACGTTGGCAACGTTGCATTGTTAAGTACTGAACTTTTCATGTGTAGTTCTGGTATAAGGCGTGTTCTAAAGATGACAAGGTGACCTTAACGGGGGAAATACCTCAACATCAATGTGTAATCATGTGACATTCAAAGCTTTCTAGGAAAAATGTCTTGGCTCAACATGAAAGATTAGCCTTCCATGTGCAGGTGGCATTGGAACAGTCACTCATAGACAGGTGAGCTTTTAAGTCAAACAGGACTGCCAGCTGTTCACTTACTGTGGTTATGACAGACAATAACCTCACCTCACCAATGTTTCCATTGTGTCTCCACAACAGCAGAGGTGAGTCACATTTTCCGCACACCCTCGTTAAAAGTGAAGGCAGGTAAATCCATGAGGCAGACAGAAAAGAGAGATGTATTAGATCAGCTAAAAGGGGGGTGTCCTGACTGATTTGACTGTCCGTTATGATTGACTGAAAGTGAAAATACAGGGAACGCCAAAACAGTATACTTGCCCCCTAAAGTTCACATTGCTTCATAATCTACCCACTCCCTTTCTACACCAGACAGTTGTATGATTGCTAGCCAACCTGAAGCCTTGAGCATGGTACCCATTGGTGCCACAGTCTCCACTACAGAAACCCATCCAGGCTAAAGTCACAGGCTGTAATCCTCCCACTGTTCAGCAGCAGACCACTGTCAGAAAAGTACACACCACAATGGGCTCCAGAAACAAGGCATCAACTTCTGATCAGGAATATCCATCAATGAATAGAGATATGGCCTCCATAGTCATTGGTCACATAAAGCTCCTTAGGTCTGCTATTCAATACAGAGAGAACGAAGAAGAAAAGCAGTAATTATGATCCATTATTTAAAGGAACGTACCTCTTCCAAACCAAGTACCCCTATAGCCTATGTCATTTGACACAAACAACCTCTTGATTTAGGCTCTTGGGAACATGACACCAGTTTCCCATGGAGCAGAGCTCACCACTAACAATAAAACAGTCATTAGCCAATAGTCACTACCACCTCAAGATCAAATAGGACTGTCTGAACTTGACATGCACATCCAAGCAATATACACTCAGTGGCCAGTTTATTAGGTACACGAAAATGGTTCGCTCCTACAGACAGTGAATCATGTGGCTGTGGCTTGCTATATAAAGCAGGCAGATAGGCATCAAGGTATTCAGTTACTGTTCGATTGAACGTTAGAATGGGCAAAACGAGTGACCCAAGTGACTTTGAGCGTGGTATGATCGTCGGGACTAGGCGCGCCTGTTCCAGTATCTCAGAAACGTCCGGCCTCCTGGCCTCTAGGGTTTACCGAGAATGGTGCGACAAACAAAAACCGTCCAGTCAGCGGCAAGTCTGTGGGCGAAAACAGCTCGTTGATGGGAGGTCGAAGGAGAATAGCAAGAATCGTGCAAGGTAACAGGCAGGCCACAAACAGGCAAATAACGGCGCAGAACGGCATCTCGGAATGCACAACTCGTTGGTCCGTGTCACAGATGGGGTATTGCAGCAGACGACCACACCGGGTTCCACTCCTATCAGCTAAAAACAAGAAGAAGCTGGTCCATTGGGCACGTGATCACCAACACTGGACAATTGAGGAGTGGAAAACGTTGCCTGGTCCGACGAATCCCGGTTCCTGTTGCATCATGCTGATTTCAGAGCCAGGATTTGGCATAAGCAGCATGAGTCCATGGCCCCATCCTGCTTGGTGTCAACAGTACAGGCTGGTGGCGGTGGTGTAATTGTGTGGGGAATGTTTTCCTTGCACACATTAGGTCCCTTGACACTAATTGAGTAATGTTTCCATGCCCCGAAGAATTCAGGCTGTTCTGGAGGCAAAGGGGGGTCCGACCTGGTACTAGATGGCTGTACCTAGTAAACTGACCACTGAGCATATATTGGTTGTATGAGCAAATCTTCTGTTACCTCTCTATTCATATGATGTGCCATTGCAATACTCAGTATAATTTCAATAATCACTGTCAATGACATGGCTTTGTACTATAGAATAAAACCTAATCATATTCTATAATTCTACATCATTCACCAGAAAGTGCCCACTTCTAATGCCCGACACACAGGCTTTAGCACTATGGTGTTACTGTAGAAAAGAGGCCATCATTGAGGGCTGGTCTATTCCTTGGTCAGAAACCATAAATAATCCAATGTCCCCACTGACACTGACAGCTGATGACGAGGTTAACAACCGAGCAAACTTTCCCCCTTCATTCAAATATGCATTGCACACATGCGCGGTAAATCCATTGAGTGTCACTCCTCCTATACATTTTATGGCATATTACTTTGTTTACTCACGTCACTGGAAAATAATGCTGAGAATTCCGCACTCTAAAAACAAACTTCTTGACCATATTACTTCTCACCTTCAACAACACAACCTGAGATATGTTAGGCTTTAATTGGTTGGAATGTGTTAGACTAAACTGTATCTTCATACACTTATGTTAATGGTAGGCTGTATAAAATGTGTGAAAATACACCTAAAAAGTGTAACACTATTTGACGAGAGAATAGAATATACAGGAGCCGAGCCATCGAGATGGCCGAGACTGAAACTCGTCTTCTTACCTGTGTGAAGGGCTTTTTCCGGAATAATAAAACAAATACGGTCGTGAACTCGTGCTATGACTAAAGTAGCCTATAGTATCGACAAACTCCGATAATAAAGCGAGAAACGATTAATATAATCGTATACGTTACATGTCTGGGTGAATAATACAGCTCATTCTTCACAGGGCGCCGACTCAGTTGTTGTTAGACGTACAGGTAATATTCCTAACTTCGAACAACAAAACAACTATCCTAGAATCTGACGTCTCTAGAGGAAGTCCATGCAGGTGATATTCAAACTAGGCAGGTTACTTTCCAACACCCCACGTGGATTGCGTGATTCACTGCATAGGCATTCATTCATCCTTTAATTATTGAACACTTGGCCTATATGTGTCATCATCTGCATTTCACGATATTTTACAATGGGCAGTCCCTTCTTCAGTTTCGGTTTTTACATAGTAGCAGCCTACACTACCGGTCAAAGGTTTTAGAACACCTACTCATTCAATGGTTTTTCTTAATTTTTTACTTTGTAGAAAATTAGCGAAGACATCAAAACTATGAAATAACACATATGGAATCATGTAGTAACCTAAAAAGTGTTAATCAAATCAAAATATAAAGATTCTTCAAATAGCCACGCTTTGCCTTGATGACAGATTTACACACTCTTGGCATTCTCTCAACCAGCTTCATGAGGTAGTCACCTGGAATGCATTTCAATCAACAGGTGTGCCTTCTTAAAAGTTAATTTGTGGAATTTATTTCCTTAATGCATTTGAGCCAATCAGTTGTGTTGTGACAAGGTAGGGGGGTATACAGAGGTCCATATTATGGCAAGAACAGCTCAAATAAGCAAATAGAAATGACAGTCCATCATTACTTTAAGACATGAAGGTCAATCAATACAGAACATTTCAAGAACTTTAAACGTTTCTTCAAGTGCAGTCGCAAAAACCATCAAGCGCAATGATGAAACTGGCTCTCATGAGGACCACCACAGGAATGGAAGACCCAGAGTTACCTCTGCTACAGAGGATAAGTTAATTTGAGTTACCAGCCTCAGAAATTGCAGCCAAAATAAATGCTTCACAGAGTTCAAGTAACAGACACATCTCAACATCAACTGTTCAGAGGAGACTGTGTGAATCAGGCCTTCATTGTCGAATTGCTGCAAAGAAACCACTACTAAAGGACCACAATAAGAAGAAGAGACCTGCTTGGGCCAAGAAACACCAGCAATGGACATTAGACCAGTGGAAATCTGTCCCTTGGTCTGGTGTCCAAATTTGAGATTTTTGGTTCCAACCGCCTTGTCTTTGTGAGACGTGGTGTGAGTGAACGGATGATCTCCGCATGTGTATTTCCCACCGTAAAGCATGGAGGAGGAGGTGTTATGGTGTGGGGGTGCTTTGCTGGTGACACTGTCTGTGATTTATTTAGAATTCAAGGCACACTTTACCAGCATGGCTACCACAGCATTCTGCAGCAATATGCCATCCCATCTGGTTTGTGCTTAGTGGGACTATCATTTGTTTTTCAACAGGACAATGACCCAACACACCTCCAGGCTGTGTAAGGGCTATTTTACCAAGGAGAGTGATGGAGTGCTGCATCAGATGACCTGGCCTCCACAATCCCCTGACCTCAACCAAATTGAGATGGTTTGGGATGAGTCGGACCGCAGAGTGAAGGAAAAGCAGCCAACAAGTGCTCAGCATATGTGGGAACTCCTTCAAGACTGTTGGAAAAGCTTTCCAGGTGAAGCTGGTTGAGAAAATGCCAAGAGCAAAGGGTGGCTATTTAAAGAATCTCAAATATAAAATATATTTTGATTTGTTTAACACTTTATTTGGTTACTACATGATTCCATATGTATTATTTCATAGTTTTGATGTCTTCGCTATTATTCTACAATGTAGAAAATAGTCAAAATAAAGAAAAACCCTTGAATGAGTAGGTGTTCTAAAACTTTTGACCGGTAGTGCTATACTGTAGCCTATGAAGTAATAAACACATTTTGGCAAATATTTTATTTTAACTAGCAAAATAAACAGGTAATGTTAAATTAAAAGTGAAGACTATTTTATGTTAAATTAAAAGTGAATACCATTTTTCTGCTAGTAGCCTACCATGTAATTATCAATTAAGGATGAATTGAGGATGAATGATCAATTGAGGATGCTTAAAGACTCCAGAGTTTGTGTAACAGTTTTATGAGAGAAAATTGTAACTATGTGCATTTCAATTGTAATTACATTATCAGTTTCTCTCAACTCTCCTTGCATTAGATGGTGAGAAAAGTGACACACAATACAGTATTTGTAAGCTATGTTTTCCCTTCAGTTTCTCCCTTCCCTGATTTATTGGTAAGACTTATATTGAATACAAAGGAGCCATCTGAATGGTGCCCAATAAAGTAATAATACTTGCTTTGGGACCCTACCAGTTAAAAGGCTTTTGACACATGAACAGTGTTAGCTTCATACCCCCTGCAGGATGGAAGGGAAGTCTCTGCATCATAAAACCTCTCTGTTAGGGCCTGTTCCCCTGTGATTTATAGGCTTGCTAAGGAAAAGCTACAGCCAAAGACTGACATGTTGTGCCCACTGGATGTGTAACAACGCTTCTATCCAGGAAATGTCTACATTTTAGTCATTTAGCAGACGCTCTTATCCAGAGCGACTTACAGGAGCAATTAGGGTTAAGTGCCTTGCTTAAGGGCACAGACAAATTTTTCACCTAGTCAGCTCAGGGATTAGAACCAGCGACCTCTCGGTTACTGGCACAACGCTCTTACCCATTAAG
The DNA here is from genome assembly GCF_964263955.1 of Coregonus lavaretus. Taxonomy (NCBI): domain Eukaryota; kingdom Metazoa; phylum Chordata; class Actinopteri; order Salmoniformes; family Salmonidae; genus Coregonus; species Coregonus lavaretus. Next base: position 14,493,614 of record NC_140019.1, read on the forward strand.
CTACCTGCCGCCGTCTAGTGTCCTACTTCTCTCAAACCTTAATTCACTGTCAATATCATGTATTTCTGAACAGTTTTATGATAACATCACAGCCTCCTCAGAAAACATTTATAACACTGTTATTAATTGTAGCGTAGATCATTTTTTGTTTCTTACCACCAACAGATCCAATGGAAGAGACCTAGATATCTAAATATTTAGAGATTTACGTGATAGGGTACAATTGCAATATCCAGGAGCAGGAGGTATTCAATTGTAAGTCACTGTGAAGACCACCGGAATTGAACAGAGCCCCTTGTTAAGACTGTCACATTGCTTGAATCTAATGAGCTTTGATGAGTAAGAGTGACACCATGTGGTCAATTGTAGCATGACTAACACAAGTTAATGACCAAGTGTTGCTGTTTTGCACTGAACCAAGGAAGGGTACCTCTCTAAAGGATATTTTGGTTGAACATAGGATATTTTGGTTGAACATTTGGTCTTTTTGAAGGTGTTATACATTTTCACAAGTTACTGCGAGACTGAAAGTTGTTATGCACAAATTACTGCATGACTGCAAGGTGTTATGAGGACTAAATGGCAATCTTATTTTATTTGAATGAATTCATCTGTTTTGCTGCTATTAAAAAGCTCTATGATGAACCACACCAAAACCCACGGGACAATAAATCTGGCATGGCAGCTGACGGGAAATGGTGGAAGTAAAGAGAAGGTGGTAAGGAGGGAAGAAAAAAGAAAGAGACAAGATAAACAATGCAACACATCCTCTCTCTCTCACAGAAATTAGCCACGGCCCTCTGTTTGAGCTAGGGGGCCCACAAACAAGAATGAAGCTGTTTGTCTTTCCTGAGATCGGTAAACATCCTCAACACAAACACTTTCTTGGCCGCACCGCCAGCGAGAGAGGAGAAGCTCACACCGTCAGGTAGGGCAGCTGCACTCTCACTCCACCAGGGCCTTTGATGTCTTTAGGACAAAGCTGATCATTAAGGGCCCTTACATCTTAATCCTTTTAAGTGGAGCTTGGCTGTTATAAATTGATACGCCACGTCTGTAATGGGATACTGTACGTCTTTTAAACGGGCCAAATAGAGTACACAGAGCACAAGTCTATCTGGTTCTGTCAGTTACTGTTAAATGGTGTTACATATGGAGTTAAGGGAGATTTGTAGGCTGGCCTTAGTGGCCTATGAATTTGCCTTTAGATTAGGGCAGTAAAATGCAATGTGTACTGTTGTATTCAGAAATGTACGCTCCGAAGGAAAGAAGATGGTAGAATGTGAGTGATTCTGTCTCTAGACTGTTTTACACATAGGAGGATGTCTGCACACACACACACACACACACACACAGACCTAGGCACAGGTGCAGGGAATATCTCTCTATTGCTTAACTGTTGCTAGGGGGAAACTGAGGGCACATTAACTTCACATGCAGCCCCCTACCCCCGCTCCTCCTCCCCTACCCCTGGGCTAGACAGCAAGGCATCTGTTTCAGGCCACAGCTTGCACCCCCGACCCCAGGCTCTGTCTGGCCTCCACATGCAGGCCCTAAATCAGTGACCACAGAGAGACTACAGAGGTCACCCCCCCTCACCCCCCACATGGCCATATTGTGACGTTCAAGTGTCGCTTCAGACTTGTGGTGTGTGGAGTCGGCTCCTGACTCGTGGACCGTGAGACAGAAATACTGCCTTCATTTCCTTGTTCTTGACATTTTTCGACGTCTGTTTGTGTGTTTCTCCTCCAGCTTTATGAAGACCTATAGAAAACAATGTAGTCATTGTTCATGCAGAGAGGTTAACCTATACTGTGGAAAGTTGTGTGCATACCGTGTTAAGCATAATCCTTTTGGTGCACAGAGCCCCTAAAGAATTTGCTGTTACAGTGTGTGTGTTATGAGAGAGAGAGAGAGAGAGAGAGAGAGAGAGAGAGAGAGAGAGAGAGAGAGAGAGAGAGAGAGAGAGAGAGAGAGATGTGTAAAACCTCACTCTCCCTTAATTTGACCAGTGACCCAGGAGTATGCCCTGTGTAATTGTTTGCTGTCCTCAGAGCCTGCTGAGGGGCCCTTAGAGTGCTTGTTTGTACCTGTCATGTCGCTCTGCTCGTCCGCCCAGCATGTCACTCTGTTACCCCTCAGAGATTGCTATCAAGTAATATCCCTCTCCTCCTCTCCTCCTCCCTTCTCAATGCAGCCTCCCTCACAGCACTGTGTTGACCTGAACTGCCCACGCCGCTCCTAGTGGCACTTTGACCTTTTCCTCCTCTTATCAATATGAAGGGCTTGCCTGGATAAGGTAAGCAGTCCCTCCTAAGGAATGAGGGTGCTGCCCTTTCCAAACTAAATAGACTCCTTCTCCGTATTTATTTGGACAGTGAAGCTAAAACGTTTAATTTGGCTCTATACTCCAGCATTTTGGGTTTGAGATCAAATGTTTCATATGTGGCGACTGTACAGAATGTTGTTGATCCATTTGCAGTTTGTTTTGGTTGTGTTTCGGATTATGTTGGGCCAAATATAAATTAATGGTAAATAATGTCATTAATGAGAAAGTTACAGAGGCATACATTTCATACCCCCCCAAAGATGTTGGGAGGATATGATCTTTGTGCCTCTGTAACTTTCTCACTCATCATTATTCCCTAATCATTCATGATTATCTGTAATAATGGTAGCATCCAGTAGTGTTCAGAAACATATTATATTCTTATTTACAAAAAAAAATGTGACTCACAAATGACACAATACATTATTTACCATTAATTTCTATTGGACACAACATAATCCGAAACACAACCAAAACAAACTGCAAATGCATCCAACAATGTAGTCATTGCGTGCTAGGAATATGGGACCAAATACTAAACTTTTGACTACTTTAATACACTATAAGTGAATTTGTCCAAATACTTACGACACCTTCAAATGGGGGGACTAGATACATAAAGTGCTTTCATTTCTAAACGGTAAAACAGATATGTACGAAAATACCCTTAAATAAAAGATGACATTCTGTACTGTCACCTCATACAAAATGTTTGATCTCAACTCCAAAATGAAGTAAGTAGCCTTGAGCCGGAATGGCTCATAGGAGCAGGAGCCTATCTCCTGTTTCTTTAGCTTGAGGCAGCTTGATGTACAAGTACACCCCCTGGACAGGACACTAGTCTATCGCAGGGCCTTACCCCAAATCTCCTTAATGCTGAGTGCCAAGCAGATGCATCTGGTCCCATTCTTTGTCTTTGATATGACTCGTGCCGGGGATCGAACTCCCATCCTTCCAATCTCAGGGAGGACACTCTAACCACCAGGCCAAATAAATACAGAGGGGAGAGTAGTTGGGCCTATATTTCATGTTATCTGAGAGGCTATCTTAGACCGGTAAGTCTGGTTGTATATTTAAGCAATAAGGCCTGAGGGGGTGTGGTATATGGCCAATGTACCATGGCTAAGGGTTGTTCTTATGCACGACGCAACGCGGAGTGCTAGGACACAGCCCTTAGCTGTGGTATATTGGCCATATATCACAAACCCCCGAGGTGCCTTATTGCTATTATAAACTGGTTACCAACGTAATTAGAGCAGTAAAAATACATGTTATGTCATACCCATGGTATACGGTCTGATATATCACGGCTTTCAGCCAATCAGCATTCAGGGCTCGAACCACCCAGTTTATAATTTACATTCTATAAGTACAATTAGAGCTTTTGACATGTCTCTCACTTTGACCATGCAGATTCAAGGAAGACCCAGACGTGATCTGCCCTACCATGCCTCTCTACCAGATGAACTCAATGCATTTTATGCATGCTTTGACAATAACAACACCTTGCCGTGCGCGAGGGCCCCCACCGACCCAGAGGACAGTGTGATCTCGCTCTCCGAGGTCGATGTGAGTAAGGTCTTTAATCAGGTTAACACTCGCAAGGCCACGGGGCCGATCGGTATTCCAGGGCGCGTTCTCAGAGCATGAGCAGAACAGCTGGCAGGCATATTCACGGTCATTTTCAACCTCTCCTTGTCCCAGTCTGTAATCCCCACAATAACTCTAAGGCTTCATGCCACAATGACTACCGCCCTGTAGCACTCACATCTGTAATCATGAAGTGCTTTGAAGGCTGGTTATGGCACACATCAACTCCATCATCCCAGACACTCTAGACCCATAGACGACGCAATCTCAATTGCACCACACTGCCCTCACCCACCTAGATAAGAGGAATACATATGCTAGAAGGCTGTTCATTGACTACAGCTCAGCGTTCAACACCATTGTCCCCTCCAAGCTCGTCACCAAGCTTAGGACCCTGGGACTGAACACCTTCCTCTGCAACTGGATCCTGGACTTCCTGACGGGCCACCCCTAGGTTGTGAGGGTAGGCAACAACACATCCGCCATGCTGACCCTCAACACGGGGGACCCACAGGGGTGTGTGCTTAGTCCCCTCCTGTACTACCTTTTCACCCACGACTGCGTGGCCATGCACGACTCCAACACCATCATCAAGTTTGCTGACGACATGACGATGCTAGGCCTGATTACCAGCGACGATGAGACAGCCTACAGGGAGGAGGTCAGTGACCTGGCAGTGTGGTGCCGGGTCATTAACCTCTCCCTCAACGTCAGTAAGACCAAGGACCTGATCGTGGACTACAGAAAATGTGGGGGGAGCGAGCACGCCCCCATCCACATTGACAGGGCTGCAGTGGAGCGGGTCGAGAGCACGCCCCCATCCACATTGACAGGGCTGCAGTGGAGCGGGTCGAGAGCCTCAAGTTCCTCGGTGTCCAAATCACTAAGGACTTAAAATGGTCCACATACACTTGCACAGTCGTGAAGAAGGAGTGACAGCGCCTCTTCCCCCTAAGGAGGTTGAAAAGGTTTGGCATGGGCCCTCAAATCCTCAAAAGGCTCTACAGCTGTACCATTGAGAGCATCTTGACTGGCTGCATCACTGCTTGGTATGGCAACAGCACCGCCCTGGATCGCATGGCGCTACAGAGGGTGGTGCGGACAGCCCAGTATATCACTGGGGCCGAGCTCCCTGCTATCCAGGACCACTATATCAGGCGGTGTGAAAGGAAGGCCTGGAAAATCGTTAGACTCCAGCCAACCAAGCCATACACTGTTCTCTCTGCTTCCGCATGACAAGCGGTACCGGTGCATCAGTCTGACAACAACAGGCTCCTGAACAGCTTCTATCTCCATGCCATAAGATTGCTAAATAGCTAACTAAATAGCTAACAAAATGGCTACACAGACTATATGAGTTGACCCTATATATTTGTTTTTTTGCATTGTCTCTATGCACACTCTCAGGACTCTAAACACACACACATACATACACACTTACACACACACACACACACCTAACATGCACACACATTTATACTGACTCTACACACACGCACACACACACACACACACACTCACATACAATCATCTTATTCGCTGCTGTTACTCTGTTTATCATATATCCTGATGCCTCACCTTACCCCTATACATATCTACCTCTATCACTCCAATATCCCTGCACATTGTAAATATGGTATTGGAACTGACCCTGGAACTGACGCTGTATATACACTACCATTCAAAATGTTGGGGTCACTTAGAAATGTCCTTGTTTTCCATGAAAACATACATGAATTGAGTTTGAATAGGAAATATAGCAAAATGCATAGGAAATGTAGTCATTGACAAGGTTAAAAATAATGAATTTTAATATAAATAATAATTGTGTCCTTCAAACTTTGCTTTTGTCAAGGAATTCTCCATTTGCAGCAATTACAGCCTTGCAGACCTTTGGCATTCTAGTTGTCAATTTGTTGAGGTAATCTGAAGAGATTTCACCCCATGCTTCCTGAAGCACCTCCCACAAGTTGGATTGGCTTGATGGGCACTTCTTACGTACCATACGGTCAAGCTGCTCCCACAACAGCTCAATAGGGTTGAGATCCGGTGACTGTGCTGGCCACTCCATTATAGACAGAATACCAGCTGACTTCTTCTTCCCTAAATAGTTATTGCATAGTTTGGAGCTGTGCTTTCGGTCATTGTCCTGTTGTAGGAGGAAATTGTCTCCAATCAAGCACCGTACACAGGGTATGGCATGGCGTTGCGAAATGGAGTGATAGCCTTCCTTCTTCAAGATCCCTTTTACCCTGTACAAATTTCCCACTTTACCACCACCAAAGCACCCCCAGACCATCACATTGCCTCCACCATGCTTGACAGATGGCATCAAGCACTCCTCCAGCATATTTTCATTTGGTCTGCGTCTCACATTTACATTACATTTACGTCGTTAATTTTTGGGGGGGGGGGGGGGGGGGGGTAAGGGGGGGGTAGAAGGATTACTTTATCCTATCCCAGGTATTCCTTAAAGAGGTGAGTTTCAAGTGTCTCCGGAAGGTGGTGAGTGACTCCGCTGTCCTGGCATCGTGAGGGAGCTTGTTCCACCATTGGGGTGCCAGAGCAGCGAACAGTTTTGACTGGGCTGAGCGGGAACTGTGCTTCCGCAGAGGTAGGGGGGGCAGCAGGCCAGAGGTGGATGAACGCAATGCCCTCATTTGGGTGTAGGGACTGATCAGAGCCTGAAGATACGGAGGTGCCGTTCCCCTCACAGCTCCGTAGGCAAGCACCATGGTCTTGTAGCAGATGCGAGCTTCAACTGGAAGCCAGTGGAGTGTGCGGAGGAGCAGGGTGACGTGAGAGAACTTGGGAAGGTTGAACACCAGAATGGCTGCGGCATTCTGGATGAGTTGTAGGGGTTTAATGGCACAGGCAGGGAGCCCAGCCAACAGCGAGTTGCAGTAATCCAGACGGGAGATGACAAGTGACTGGATTAGGACCTGTGCCGCTTCCTGTGTAAGGCAGAGTCGTACTCTCCGAATGTTGTAGAGCATGAACCTACAGGATCGGGTCAACACCGGGTGTTGTCCAGGTTCACGCCAAGGCTCTTCGCACTCTGGGAGGAGGACACAACGGAGTTGTCAACCGTGATGGCGAGATCATGGAACGGGCAGTCCTTCCCCGGGAGGAAGAGCAGCTCCGTCTTGCCAAGGTTCAGCTTGAGGTGGTGATCCGTCATCCACACTGATATGTCTGACAGAGATGCAGAGATGCGATTCGCCACCTGGTTATCAGAAGGGGGAAAGGAGAAGATTAGTTGTGTGTCGTCTGCGTAGCAATGATAGGAGAGGCCATGTGAGGATATGACAGAGCCAAGTGACTTGGTGTATAGCGAGAATAGGAGAGGGCCTAGAACTGAGCCCTGGGGGACACCAGTGGTGAGAGCACGTGGTGCGGAGACAGCTTCTCGCCACGCCACTTGGTAGGAGCGACCGGTCAGGTAGGACGCAATCCAAGAGTGAGCCGCGCCGGAGATGCCCAGCTCGGAGAGGGTGGAGAGGAGGATCTGATGGTTCACAGTATCAAAGGCAGCAGACAGGTCTAGAAGGACAAGAGAGAGAGTTAGCTTTAGCTGTGCGGAGAGCCTCCGTGACACAGAGAAGAGCAGTCTCAGTTGAATGACCAGTCTTGAAACCTGACTGGTTTGGATCAAGAAGGTCATTCTGAGAGAGATAGCAAGAGAGTTGGCTAAAGACGGCACGCTCAAGAGTTTTGGAGAGAAAAGAAAGAAGGGATACTGGTCTGTAGTTGTTGACATCAGAGGGATCGAGTGTTGGTTTTTTGAGAAGGGGTGCAACTCTCGCTCTCTTGAAGACAGAAGGGACATAGCCAGCGGTCAAGGATGAGTTGATGAGCAAGGTGAGGTAAGGGAGAAGGTCACCGGAGATGGTCTGGAGAAGAGAGGAGGGGATAGGGTCAAGCGGGCAGGTTGTTGGGCGGCCGGCCGTCATAAGTCGCAAGATTTTATCTGGAGAGAGAGGGGAGAAAGAAGTCAAAGCATAGGGTAGGGCAGTGTGAGCAGGACCAGCAGTGTCATTTGACTTAACTAACGAGGATTGGATGTCGTCAACCTTCTTTTCAAAATGGTTGACGAAGTCATCCACAGAGAGGGAGGGGGGGGGGGGGGGGAGGAGGATTCAGCAGGGAGGAGAAGGTGGCAAAGAGCTTCCTAGGGTTAGAGGCAGATGCTTGGAATTTAGAGTGGTAGAAAGTGGCTTTAGCAGCAGAACAGATGAAGAAAATGTAGAGAGGAGGGAGTGAAAAGATGCCAGGTCCGCAGGGAGTCTAGTTTTCCTCCATTTCCGCTCGGCTGCCCGGAGCCCTGTTCTGTGAGCTCGCAATGAGTCATCAAGCCACGGAGCTGGAGGGGAGGACCGAGCCGGCCATAGAGAGTCAAAGGATGCAGAAAGGGAGGAGAGGAGGGTTGAGGAGGCAGAATCAGGAGATTGGAGGGAGAAGGATTGAGCAGAGGGAAGAGATGATAGGATGGAAGAGGAGAGAGTAGCGGGAGAGAGAGAGCGAAGGTTGCGATGGCGCATTACCATCTGAGTAGGGGCAGAGTGAGTAGTGTTGGAGGAGAGCGAGAGAGAAAAGGATACAAAGTAGTGGTCGGAGACATGGAGGGGAGTTGCAGTGAGATTAGTAGAAGAACAGCATCTAGTAAAGATGAGGTCAAGCGTATTGCCTGCCTTGTGAGTAGGGGGGGACGGTGAGAGGGTGAGGTCAAAAGAGGAGAGGAGTGGAAAGAAGGAGGCAGAGAGAAATGAGTCAAAGGTAGACGTATGGAGGTTGAAGTCCCCCAGAACTGTGAGGGGTGAGCCATCCTCAGGAAAGGAACTTATCAAGGCGTCAAGCTCATTGATGAACTCTCCAAGGGAACCTGGAGGGCAATAAATGACAAGGATGTTAAGCTTAAATGGGCTAGTGACTGTGACAGCATGGAATTCAAATGAGGAGATAGACAGATGGGTCAGGGGAAAAATAGAGAATGTCCACTTGGGAGAGATGAGGATTCCTGTGCCACCACCCCGCTGACCAGATGCTCTCGGGGTATGCGAGAACACATGGTCAGACGAGGAGAGAGCAGTAGGAGTAGCAGTGTTTTCAGTGGTAATCCATGTTTCCGTCAGCGCCAAGAAGTCGAGGGACTGGAGGGTAGCATAGGCTGAGATGAACTCTGCCTTGTTGGCAGCAGAACGGCAGTTCCAGAGGCTGCCTGAGACATGGAACTCCACGTGGGTGGTCCACCAGGTTAGAGAGGCAGCAGCCACGTGGTGTGAGGCGTTTGTATAGCCTGTGCGGAGAGGAGAGAACATGGATAGACAGAGGCATAGTTGACAGGCTACAGAAAATGGCTACAATAATGCAAAGGAGATCGGAATGAAATGAACTAAACATCTGGGAAAGGAGAGAGCGGGGCCTCCCTCACCACAACACCCAAATATAACTCTCCCAACTTCCACCTCAGAAACTATAATTGTTGTAAACTACACCGGTTCAATGTTTTCTAGGAATAGACTAACTTAGTTTATTCAGCTAGCTAACTTGGTACAGTATTCTTCCGTGAAAATCGTCCAGGGCACCTAGTCATAAGACGCCACAGCCAGCTAGCATGCCGGACTCCAACAACACGGTTTAGCACCAATACTCAACAAACCACCAGTGTGTCAACACGCCAAGCAGATCATTCGTGTCCGTGTCTAACGTTGTGGGTTAGTCCCGACAGCTTGAGCGAGTCCGTCATCAACTTATTCAGCCAGTTAGTTAGCTAGAATAGTTAGCATACTAGCTAGCCATTGCTTTCAGTCAAAGAAGAAACCCCTCCTTTCACGGCACAAACACACAGAGAGAGCCAAGCTAACGTTAACTAGTCACCCATGTTCCGAATTCCCTTGAACGACTCTGGCTACCAATATGTAAAAACAAAACACAAATGTAGGTTATAACTTACCCCTAGCAGCTACTGTTAGCTAGCCAAGTGCAAAGCTAGCCACTGAATTGACTCAGCCAGTTCGCGTCTGTTCGCTAGGTCGTTCCAGCTATTGTTTACTAGTAGCTATCCAGGTAGCAACAAGCTAGCTAAATTTCAAGCACAGTAGCCACTTACTACCTAACGTTAACGCTTCAGACAATGAGGTTAGAAAACAGATGAATGGTAGGCATTGTTGTATGTAATTATTGTAGGCAGCCAGCTGGCGTAATTACAGGCACTCTCAGGCGTGAAACAACTATCCACCGTTGCTAATAGTTGCCAGTAGCTACCCGCTAGCTAGTCCAGGTAGTGGGTTAGCTAGCTAGCTTAGCTAGCTAGCTTCGTGCTTCACCGGGCTCAGCCGAATACAATACTAACCTACAATAATTACATACAACAACCCACGATAACTACCTACAATACCTAACTACAATCTAAATACATAGTTTAAGCTTTACTCGACAAAGCCCAAACTATGTATAAAGCCAAGCTTACCTTCCGCCAGAGAGAGACACAACCTCACCCGACGACCTCCTGCTCCACAAATAGTCTTCTTTGTGATCCAAACACCTCAAACTTTGATTCGTCTGTCCATAACACTTTTTTCCAATCTTCCTCTGTCCAGTGCCTGTGTTCTTTTGCCTATCTTAATCTTTTATTTTTATTGGCCAGTCTGAGAAATTGCTTTTTCTTTGCAACTCTGCCTAGAAGGTCAGCATCCCGGAGTCGCCTCTTCACTGTTGACGTTGAGACTGGTGTTTTGCGGGTACTATTTAATGAAGCTGCCAGTTGAGGACCTGTGAGGCGTCTGTTTCTCAAACTAGACACTCTAATGTATTTGTCCTTTTGCTCAGTTGTGCACCGGGGCCTCCCACTCCTCTTTCTATTCTGGTTAGAGCCAGTTTGCGCTGTTCTGTGAAGGGAGTAGTACACAGCGTTGTACGAGATCTTCAGTTTCTTGGCAATTTCTCGCATGGAATAGCCTTAATTTCTCAGAACAAGAATAGACTGACGAGTTTCAGAAGAAAGTAATTTGTTTCTGGCCATTTTGAGCCTGTAATCGAACCCACAATTGCTGATGCTCCAGATACTCATCTAGTCTCAAGAAGGCCAGTTTTATTGCTTCTTTAATCAGCACAACAGTTTTCAGCTGTGCTAACATAATTGCAAAAGGGTTTTCTAATGATCAATTAGCCTTTTAAAATGATAAACTTGGATTAGCAAACACAACGTGCCATTGGAACTCAGGACTGATGGTTGCTGATAATGGGCCTCTGTACGCCTATGTAGATATTCCATTAAAAATCAGCAGTTTCCAGCTACAATAGCCATTTACAACATTAACAATGTCTACACTGTATTTCTGATCAATTTGATGTTATTTTAATGGACAAAAAAAAAGATTTTCTTTCGAAAACAAGAACATTTCTAAGTGACCCCAAACCTTTTAACGGTAGTGTAGCTTCTTACTTTCTCGTGATCTTCTTATTTCTTATTTTTATTTCTCATGTATTTTTGTTCTACCTTATGTTATTTTTAGTCCTACGTTGATATTAATTACTGCATTGCTGGGTTTAGAGCATGCAAGAAAGGCATTTCACTTTCCTTGTGCACGTGACATTAAAACTTGAAACTTGAACTGTGACACGGCTATTGACCCAAGAGGTATTCAACCATTCAACCAAGTCATGACCCATGGGTTTATTCAATCATTTAGGTCATGTTGTATGTGGTTGACCTCCTAAATGCTCTTAGAAAGGCATAAAGGTTATCGATATTACTTGACCAGTACCCGTGTGTGAAAAAGACATTTCATCATGTTTTCATTCCTTTTCTCCTCAGTCTTACAAGGCACACAAGGGGTTAAATAGTTACCTTTTCCCAGTAAGATCACAACAGTCCATCTGGCTACCGTTGCGTGTATTTATGGGCGTGCAGACCGCACAGTCAGACAGGAAGGACTTGTGTCCAAAGTCACGACGTAGTCCTGACCTGAATGAAGGAAATGGTCACGCTGCTCAAGACAAAGCAGGTTGGGAAGAGAGTCTGAGGGGCTGGGCGGTCGAGCTCTAACAATGGGGGCTGCGCACTCAGACTGTGGGCCACACAAAGGCCAGGGTAGCCCCCTCCTCCCCGCTCACACATTGCAATAGAGCTGGCATTTCACACTGGCCTGTGAACAGCCATTCAAACAAACTACTGTTTAACCTGACCTCTGGCCTACACAGAAATCAAGATGAGTCTGGCGTGATGCATTTAGTAAGGTCACCTCATCGACGACCCCCCTTTCCTCCCACCCCCGCAGCCTATACCCTCTACACTATCTTTGCTAAATCAAATCAAAGTTTATTGGTGTGCACAGGACATGGTACAGTGAAATGCGTACTTGCTAACTCTCCTCAACAATGCGGTACAATATCAATTTAAATCAAGGATCAAATGCCAAATGCTATGTCAAATTATGATGACTGTTATATACAATTAGTAAAGTGAGAAGTGACTTGGTATAGCAGCTTAAATCAATAGCAATAATAAAAAGTAACAGAAGTGGTGACCGTGGTGACCGTGGTGTGTGTGTGTGTGTGTGTGTGTGTGTGTGTGTGTGTGTGTGTGTGTGTGTGTGTGTGTGTGTGTGTGTGTGTGTGAGTCAGTGCAAATAGTCTCTTAAGGTGCAGGCGTGTAGACCACTAAGGTTTAGCTGTTCAGCAGTCTGCTGGCCTGTTGGTAGAAGCTGTCTCGGAGCCTGTTGGTCCGAGACCCAATGTTCCGATATTGTTTGCCAGTTGGTAACGGAGTGAACAGTCCATGCCTCAAGTGACTGGAGTCCTTGACGATCATCTGGGCATTCCTCACACACCGCCTGGTGTAAATGTCCTGGAGGGCAGGGAGCTCGCCCCAGTGATGTATTGGGCCGTCCGCATCACCCTCTGTAAAGCCTTGCGGTTGATCACGGTGCAGTTGCCATACCAGGCGGTGATGCAGCCATAATAATTAATAATTTGGGGGTGCTTGTATTTGTCTTGTACAAGGGTGTAATGAAAATGTATTTCTTGCATATCCCAACTTCACCGGAGACACCGGCAGGGAGTGGTGTCACGGCCATGGTCACCATTGTCCAGCGCCCCCTAGCCAGACAATATGCTCTAAATAGGGCTCCGACGGGCCACGCCCTTCTTTCGTGGTTGTGGCTCCGGAACTGACACGGCCACTCATTTTTAGCATACACATTTCAACAACATGATGGTTATCGTGGTTCCAAACATTGAATAGGTACAAAAATCTCCGGGGTGTACCATTAATTCAAAAGATTAGAAATCGCCTTAAAAAAAAAAAATATATATATATATATATATATATATATATATATGAAAAAAAAGTCAAGGGTGCAAGACTGTGTAGTGTAAATACCGGAGTTAGGAGGCAAACAAACGACTCATCCCATACAGCATTGAGGTCTGTGTTGTCCAGTCACAAAGCAGATGCAAGTAACATGATCTGTTGGTGAGCACATGATGCCGCTCGATAGCTGCTGTATTGTCCAATCACGGGGCAGATGCAAGTGACATGACCTGTTGGTGAACACACTTGTTCGCTCACGGATTACGTGACTTGTATCTGCTCTGTGATTGGACGACACAGAGCCAAGGCTCATGGTTAGTGTCGATTTTGGTGCTCTTTTCACTAGAAACTGACAGTAAAAACACGACTTCTCAACACAGAGGTTGAAACATTCATAACCAATGGGCACTACATCAACGTATGAATTGTCTTGCAATCTCGGGAGAAAATAAAACGTCTACGTTGCACAATAATATCACTATCGCTAATATTTATTATCACATCGGGTGATTGCATTGATAAATGACTTCCTGGAACCGCTTGGTGGACTCAGAGAAGCCAATTGTCATGGTAACTGAGTATCAGACAGGCAAAGAGTGAGATACTATACCTTATTCATTGAGTATAAAAGTATTGACTGCAGAGTATTTAATGAGAGCTCATCTGAATATGGCATCTACACAGGCATGTACAGTATGTACTCAACAGGGCAGCCTTACATAGCTTGAGGTAAGTGTGAGGGGGCCAATTGCACCCTAGGGAATGAGAGGCACCGCCAGACCCCTCGTCTGGGTCAACTGCCCTTTGGCCAGGGCTGTGGAGAGACCACAAGCCCCCTCTCCTCTCAATGGACTGCTCCTCCCCTCTCTACCTGTCCACGGCATGGATCATAGATAGATAATGGAGGAGATGGCTGCCGTTTTACGGGCTCCTAACCAATTGTGCTATTGTGTGTGTTTTTTATTTTATTTGTAACTTATTTTGCACATAATGTTTCTGCCACCATCTCTTATGACCGAAAATAGCTTCTGGATATCAGGACAGGGATTACTCACCTCGTACTGGAAGAATATTTTTTCTTTAATGAGTCGGACGTGAAGGATTTACTTCAGACACCCGAAAAGGCCCAAATTCCCGTCATTCGCAGGAGAAAGAGACAGAGATATCGGGACGTAGGTCGGGGTGTCTTGTAAGGATCCGACGGCGAGTGGGTCATCTGCCTCTACCATCAGTCCTATTAGCCAACGTACAATCATTGGATAACAAAATAGACGAGCTATGATCACGAATATCCTACCAACGAGACATTAAAAACTGTAATATCTTATTTTTCACAGAGTGGCTGAATGACGACATGGATAACATACAGCTAGCAGGGTTTAAACTGCATCAGCAAGATAGAACAGCTGCCTCCGGTAAGACAAGGGGTGGCGGTCTGTGTATATTTGTAAACAACAGCTGGTGCACGAAATCTAATATTAAGGAAGTCTCTAGGTTTTGCTCACCTGAGATAGAGTATCTCATGATAAGCTGTAGACCACACTATTTACCAAGAGAATTTTCATCTATATTTTTTGTAGCTGTCTATTCACCACCACAAACTGATACTGGCACTAAGACCGCACTCAATGAGCTGTGTAAGGCCATAAGCAAACAGGAAAACGCTCATCCAGAGGCGGCGCTCCTAGTGGCCGGGGACTTTAATGCTGGGAAACTTAAATCAGTTTTACCTAATTTCTACCAGCATGTTAAATGTGCAACCAGAGAAGAAAATAAAACTGGATTACAGGCAACATCCGCACTGAGCTAAAGGGTTGAGCTGCCGCTTTCAAGGAGCGGGACTCTAACCCGGACGCTTATAAGAAATCCCGCTATGCCCTCCGACGAACCATCAAACAGGAAAAGCATCAATACAGGACTAAGATTGAATTGTACTACACTGGCTCCGACGCTCGTCGGATGTGGCAGGGCTTGCAAACTACTATGAGGCAAGCAACACTGAAGCATGCATGAGAGCATCAGCTGTTCCGGACAACTGTGTGATCATGCTCTCCGTAGCCGATGTGAGTAAAACCTTTAAACAGGTCAACATTCAAAAGGCCGCAGGGCCAGACAGATTACCAGGACGTGTACTCCGAGCATGCACTGACCAACTTGCAAGTGTCTTCACTGACATTTTCAACCTGTCCCTGACTGAGTCTGTAATACCAACATGTTTCAAGCAGACCACCATAGTCCCTGTGACCAAGAACACTAAGGTAACCTGCCTAAATGACTACCGACCCGTAGCACTCACATCTGTAGCCATGAAGTGCTTTGAAAGGCTGGTCATGGCTCACATCAACACCATTAACCCAGAAACCCTAGACACTCTCCAATTTGTATATCGCCCCAACAGATCCACAGATGATGCAATCTCTACTGCACTCCACACTCCGCCCTTTCCCACCTGGACAAAAGGAACACCTACGTGAGAATGCTATTCATTGACTACAGCTCAGCGTTCAACACCATAGTGCCCTCAAAGCTCATCACTAAGCTAAGGACCCTGGGA
Organism: Coregonus lavaretus; assembly: GCF_964263955.1. Taxonomy (NCBI): domain Eukaryota; kingdom Metazoa; phylum Chordata; class Actinopteri; order Salmoniformes; family Salmonidae; genus Coregonus; species Coregonus lavaretus. The sequence goes on from NC_140019.1 coordinate 14,509,400, forward strand.
CTAAACACCTCCCTCTGCAACTCGATCCTGGACTTCCTGATGGGCCACCCCCAGGTGGTAAGGGTAGGTAACAACACATCTGCCACACTGATCCTCAACACGGGGGCCCCTCAGGGGTGCGTGCTCAGTCCCCTCCTGTACTCCCTGTTCACCCATGACTGCATGGCCAGGCACGACTCCAACACCATCATTAAATTTGCCGACGACACAACAGTGGTAGGCCTGATCACCGACAACGATGAGACAGCCTATAGGGAGGAGGTCAGAGACCTGGCCGTGTGGTGCCAGGATAACAACCTCTCCCTCACCGTGATCAAGACAAAGGAGATGATTGTGGACTACAGGAAAAGGAGGACCGAGCATGCCCCCACTCTCATTGACAGGGCTGTAGTGGAGCAGGTTGAGAGCTTCAAGTTCCTTGGTGTTCACATCACCAACAAATCATCATGGTCCAAACACACCAAGACAGTCGTGAAGAGGGCATGACAAAGCCTATTCCCCCTCAGGAGACTGAAAAGATTTGGCATGGGTCCTCAGATCATCAAAAAGTTATACAGCTGCACCATCGAGAGCATCCTGACTGGTTGCCTGGTATGGCAACTGCTTGGCCTCCGACCGCAAGGCACTACAGAGGGTAGTGCGTACTGCCCAGTACATCACTGGGGCCAAGCTTCCAGCCATCCAGGACCTCTATACCAGGCGGTGTCAGAGGAAGGACCTAAAAATTGTCAAAGACTCCAGCCACCCTAGTCATAGACTGTTCTCTCTGCTATCGCACGGCAAGCGGTACCGGAGCGCCAAGTCTAGGTCCAAAAGGCTTCTTAAAAACTTCTACCCCCAAGCCATAAGACTCCTGAACAGCTACCCCATCCCCACCCACCCCCTCTTTTACGCTGCTGCCACTCTCTGTTTATTATCTATGCATTGTCACTAACTCTACCTACATGTACATATTACCTCAATTGCCTCGACTAATTTATCAATTTTTTACTTAACACTTATTTTTCTTAAAACTGCATTGTTGGTTAAGGGCTTGTAATTAAGCATTTCACTGTAAGGTCTACACCTGTTGTATTCGGCGCATGTGACAAATAACATTTGATTTGATTTGATTTGATAAAGGTGTGAGGCGGGATATCAAACAGGCCTGTGCCTTTGATGTGGATGGAAACACAAACACTGATTTGACCTGAGTCGTAACATCTTATTTGTCCCCTTTAGTCATTCATGGTCTCCTTTGTTGAATGTCTGTGCCTTCACAGGGCTTTCTTCCATGGGCCGGTTGTACACTAGCCATGGTGGCTCTGAGAGGGCTCTGACCTGCTAGGTCAAGGAGGTCTGGGGCAATGCCATCTGGCTTCATGTTCCTTAGATTTTATATTGATTTAATGATCGTACATATGAAGATAGCAGGACATCAGCTGCCAGCTGCCTTTTAGTTCTACCCCTACCCAGCCTCCTCTTCACAGATAGACAATGGGCCTCTTCATCTGCATCCTTGAAGACACAGCCAAGTCTCAGAGTGTAGTGAGTTACACAGTAATACATAATATCTAGTATTTTTCAAAGCATAGATATGAATTATTTTGCCTAATATGCGAATGGACACGTTTTGCCACCAGGAGATGGAAAAAACTGTTTGGCATGTCATTTCTCCCTGAATATTACCTAAACAAAAGAAAATTCTGGAAAGTCAGCCAAGGTTTTATTAGATTTTGAAAAGCTATTAGACTGTGCTGGTCTGGTTGATGTAAAATGTCACATATTTGAATGTGCAGTGTGCAGTAATAAATATAAAGAACACTTTGTTCATCACTACTGAATTGCTGTGCTGTGTGGGTCATTGCTAATAGTTAGTGGTAAGCTTTCACAGTTAACCCATTACTGAAACCATTAATTTCAAAAGTGGGCTTCTGTGCATAACAACTCTCTCCTTCCTGTGAAGTGGGTCAGAGAGTGTGTCCTGACTCCTGAGTCTTTCTACTGTAGGCCGGAGGTGTCGACACAGTGCATAAGTTATACTTATCCCTCATTTCTCCCACCATTTCATCCCCCACCCAACCACACCCCTCCATCCCCACCCCATCCTCTCTCTCCCCTCATCCCACATCCTCCCCTCCCTTCCCAACACAGGCCTGTGATGTGGCTGTCCCAGATAATGAGGTGCGAATTGTATTGCAGTAGTCTCTGGGCATGGCACCAGTCTGTGAGGAGGAGGGGGAACCCCAGTCTGCCTGGTGCAATTCCCCAGCAACATCCCAAATCACAGTTGCAGTTCCTCCAGCACTACCACTTCAAAGTGGGAGATCAGGGGTAGATTTGCGCATGACATGCCAGGGCATGACAATGCCCCACCCAGCCTCCTCCTGCTGCTATGTGCCAGGCCCTGGGACGTGGAGACGGTGGACAAAAAGAGGCTGGTGGCTCTCAGAGTGGAGAAAATACTTATTCAGGGAGAGGGCTGGGCAAGCAGGAAGGCAATAGGTGTAGACATACAGGACAGAGCCAGTGCTCTATCCCTATCCCATACAAAGGGCTGTGGGTGATGACATTGTGAGTGAGGGGGAAATAAGGGACACCAGATGACACGGCGGTCCAGGCATCGGAGACTGTGTGGCAACACATACACTGGGTGTCCTGTGAAATCACTCAGGCACTAATTGATAAGATGCAGCACACACACTTCACACCACTTATCTTTCAAGAAAGCCAGCCCATTATCTTGTATTAGGAACCACATGCATATGACAGTGAGATCAAAGGGGTCTTTCCTAGCACTTTCAAAGGAAGCACTGGGTCATTTATTGCTCTTGGGACCAGGGAAAATTCTCATTCCCACTCTGACATTCTTCAGTTAGAGCAAGGTGACACAGTTAAGAGGAGAACCTCTGAAACTGAGCGCCTTCCCACGCCTAGACGTCATTTGAGTGCGAAAATATTTCAAGCATGACTCCTATCGATCTCCAACAAAGGCACTTACCGCCTGTAGAAATTAAAAGAGTTTATGTTGACTTCATAAAGGCCTTTGGATACTTGTTATCGGTTCCCTACTTAATGATATGAGCCAATTATACACTACATGACCAAAAGTATGTGGACACCTGCTCGTTGAACATCTCATTCCAAAATCATGGGCATGAATATGGAGTTGGTCCCCCCTTTGCTGCTATAACAGCCTCTACTCTTCTGGGAAGGCTTTCCACTAGATGTTGGAACATTGCTGCGGGGACTTGCCTCCATTCAGCCACAAGAGCATTAGTGAGGTCAGGCACTGATGTTGGGCGATTCCAATTCATAACAAAGGTGTTTGATGGAGTTGAGGTCAGGACTCTGTGCAGGCTAGTCAAGTTCTTCCACACCGATCTCGACAAACCATTTCTGTATGGACCTTGCTTTGTACACAGGGGCTTTGTCATGCTGAAACAGGAAAGGGCCTTCACCAAACTGTTGCCACAAAGTTGGAAGGACAGAATCGTCTAGAATGTCATTGTATGCTGTAGAGTCAAGTTTTCCCCTCACTGGAACTAAGGGACCTAGCCCGAACCATGAAAAACAGCCCCAGACCATTATTCCTCCTCCACCAAACTTTACAGTTCTCCTGGCATCTGCCAAACCCAGATTAGTCTGTCGGACTGCCAGATGAAGAAGCATGATTCATCACTCCAGAGAACACGTTTCCACTGCTCCAGAGTCCAATGGCGGCGAGCTTTACACCACTCCAGCTGACGCTTGGCATTGCGCATGGTGATCTTAGGCTTGTGTGTGGCTGCTCGGCCATGGAAACCCATTTCATGAAGCTCCAGAAGAACAGTTCTTGGAACTCGGTAGTGAGTGTTGCAACTGAAGACAGATGATTTTTACATGCTACACGCTTCAGCACTCGGCGGTCCCGTTCTGTGAGCTTGTGTGGCCTACCACTCCGCGGTTGAGCCATTGTTGCTCCTAGAAGTTTCCACTTCACAATAACAGCACTTACAGATGACAGGGGCAGCTCTAGCAGGGCAGAAATTTGACAAACTGCCTTGTTGGAAAGGTGGCATCCTATGACGGTGCCATGTTGAAAGTCACTGAGCTCTTCAGTAAGGCCATTCTACTGCCAATGTTTGTCTATATAGATTTCATGGCTGTGTGCTCGATTTTACACACCTGTCAGCAAAGGGTGTGGCTGAAATAGCCGAATCCACCAATTTCAAGAGGTGTCCACATACTTTTGTATATATAGTGTATTTCTCTATCTACGATGTTTCCATAGCAATATGAACAAGTGAACCATTTTACTTAAATTGATCATTCATAATCTAGGTTTATCCTCTTTGCCCCCATTTTCATCAAGATTAGTAGCTCAGCATTTAACGGTAAACAGCATTCCCACTCACCCACACACCCAACCACACCCTGCCCCACCCCCCGTGAAGACCCAGAGCGAGGAGGAGCAAGAGGGGGACAAACCTCTTTTGGACAGGCTGTCATTTCCTCTGGAGGGTTCTGTTATTCCAGTAGCCTTTGTGAATGAGCCAAGTGGCCCAGCCACCGACAGGAGGTGGGCTCTTCACAGGCAGCTGAGGTTGTCAGCCCAGCAGGGGAGGGAGGTGCTCCTAGCAGGTAGACACAGGCAGAAAACAAACATGGACCTTAACAGGAAAGGAACTACAAGACCCTGCTGGTAAATAGGAGAGAGAGATAGATGAGGGAGGGTGGGGGTATATGTATGGCCCAACTAAATATGAAAATGGGAATGTCTTGCACAATCATGAACTTTTCACCTTCAATTACATTTACATTTTTACATTTTAGTCATTTAGCAGACGCTCTTATCCAGAACGACTTACAGGAGCAATTAGGGTTAAGTGCCTTGCTCAAGGGCACATCGACAGATTTTTCACCTAGTCGGCTCAGGGATTAGAACCAGCGACCTTTCGATTACTGGCCCAATGCTTTTAACCACTAAGCTTTCCTACCTAAACCCAAATAAGAATTAATGTAGAAAGTAATCTCATGATATTTCTATGACATGCATGGTCAACACATAAGGAGAGGGTTATTCATAAAACTTCCACCACAGCAAAATTGGTACCATCCAATTATACTGTACTAGATTATATTGATGCATGCCATACTCAGAATATAAGAGAGTAAACTGTTAATAATCTCATGGATTTTCTGGAGTTTTGGGAATGGCCTCCTGTCACCAGAAAAATATTTTATCATATAGGATTGTATGCTCTGAGTGCGCCATCTTGTGACAAAAACAAAGAACAGGGTACTGTGCTTTTGGGACCGGGGATAGAACCATGCAACCTGTCATCTGGTGCAAGTGACACACTGCATTGAGTTCCACTGCATAAGGTTACTGGGTTTAGATCACCCCCTAGTGGTCTATTAAATAAATACATGAATTGATCATTGGTGGAAGATGAACGCTTTCCACTAGTTACCACAGCCACAAATTCAAAATTGGCTATATCTTAAAAATTGTTGAAAACAAAAATGTGCTTTTTGGTCTTCATTTAAGGTTAGGGTTAGGCATACGATTAGCAGTGTGGTTAAGGTTATAGTTAAGTTTAAAATCACATTTTAAGAAGATAAATTGTAGAAATAGGTGGGGTTTATGACTTTGTGGCTGTGTTAACTAGTCACTAGCAAACTGAACCCCTTCATGAATCTTATTTGTTTCCTGTGAACAATGGAGTTTGTGGCTCACTTAACCCTAAAAGCAACAACAGGGGACATTTCTGACCCCAAATTGGAAATGATGGCAAAAATACACTTTCTGTCAAACAGTAACACATTTTCTTCAATTAACATTTTGTAACACAAGTAAATGGTTTCAATTCCCCAAAATATGCATATATTTAAAAATCTTCACACATTTATATAAAAATGTATGTTTCAAAATATACGTTTTTGTATGTTTTTAACAGATACTACCATGGCCACTTGTAATGAAAATTCATTCAAAGTGCGGTTGCTGTGACACTCAAGAGGCTGAGAAATTGGCTATTGAGCTAATCTGACATACCAGGTACGACCTAAAATGGCCACCGATATGGTCACTGATATAGTCAATTTAGGCAATATGGATGCCGGTGCCATCAGACTTTATACTTTGGAATGCCATGGGCTATCAACTCAGTTCCAATTGCATCTACACTGAACAAAAGTATAAAGCAACATGTAAAGTGTTGGTCCCATGTTTCATGAGCTGAAATAAAACATCCCAGAAATGTTCCATACGGTCAAAAAAGCTTATTTCTCTCAAATTTTGTGCACAAATTTGTGTACATCCCTGTTAGTGAGAGTTTCTCATTAGCCAAGATAATCCATCCACCTGACAGGTGTGGCATTTCAAGAAGCTGAATAAGCAGCATGATCATTACACAGGTGCACCTTGTGCTGGGGACAATTAAAGGCCACTCTAAAATGGGCAGTTTTGTCACACAACACAATACCACAGATGTCTCAAGTTTTGAGGGAGCGTGCAATTGGCATGCTGACTGCAGGAATGTCCACCAGAGCTGTTGCCAGAGAATTTAATGTTCATTTCTTTACCATAAGCTGCCTCCAACGTCGTTTTAGAGATTTTGGAAGTATGTCTAACCAGTCTCACAACTGCAGACCACGTGTAACCACGCCAGCCCAGGACCTCCACATCCGGCTTCTTCACCTGTGGGATCGTCTGAGGGGGGTGGGGGTGGTGCTGAGGAGTAAATGATTGGTGAAGAAGCCGGATGTGGAGGTCCTGGGCTGGTGAGGAGTAAATGATTGGCTGGGCCTAGCTCCCCAGTGGGTGGGCCTGGCTGCCAAGTGGGTGGGCCTATGCCCTCCAAGGCCCACCCATGGCTGCACCCCTGCCCAGTCATGTGAAATCCATAGATTAGGGCCTAATGAATTGACTGATTTCCTTATATGAACTGTAACTCAGTAAAATATTTGAAATTGTTGCATGTTGCGTTTAAATTTTTGTTCAGTATAAAATATAGTCTCTCAACTTGGTGTGAAAGTTACAGACGCACAAATATCATCATACCCCCAAGACATGCTAACTTCTCACCATTACAATAATAGGGGAGGTTAGCATTTTTGGGGTATGATATTTATGCTTCTGTAACTTTCTCACTCATCATTATTCACGATTCATTCAGGATTATCTGTAATCATGATAGCATCCACATTAACGTAGAAGTTTTTTGAAACATATTACATTTTTATTTACAATACAAGTGACTCCGCATCCAACAAATGTGTATAGTCACAAGCTTGAGGTAGTCATTGCGTGCTATGAATATGGAACCAAATACTTAACCTTTCACTACTTTAATACACATATAAGTGAATTTGTCTCAATACTTTTGGTCCCCTAAAATGGGGGGACTATCTATGTACAAAAAGTGCTGTAATTTCTAAACGGTTCACCCGATATGGATGAAAATACCCTCAAATTAAAGCTGACAGTCTGCATTGTACCATTTCAAATCCAAAGTGCTGGAGTACAGAGCCAAACAACAAAAGATGTGTCATTGTCCTAATACTTTTGGAGCTCACTGTATACCTTTCCAGGATACATACATCTACCTCTGTGCCAATAAGACATTACATCTATGATCCTCTTGGCTTGACATATTTTAGGGCCATACTAGGGGCAGTTAACTTTGACCTACTACCACGTGCTCATGTTTTCATGGCTTTTTAATTCATACAAGATAGTAAAGTAGCCTACAGTAGGCGACATGTTCGTGCTGCGGGTTGACTCATAAAGCGCATAACCGGGGCTGGCGGGTTTAGGGTAATTAAATATTGTGTGGATGAAGGGCGGGTTGTCATTCTATCGATTTATGACATTATTCTGGTGAGCAAGGGTTTATTTAGTCTTCTAGGGCCAGATATAATAACAGATGAGAAGCTGCATGTTACTAGGCTATAGACAAGTTGACTAACAAATAGCCTACAAAAATGTCGGAAATTATAAGCGGAAACATATCTACAGTAAATCAGGCAACAGGCAAAACATCGTTTCGCCGTCTCTGACTGTAGCCTACAGAGCATTTTCTAAATTAGCGGGTTAGGGTCGGGTGCAGGCCTTAGATTTTCACTTTATCACATATAGGCGGTTGCGGATGGGTTATTAGCCATTGCGGGTGAACGAACACCTGACCCGCGCACCACTAGTAGCCTACATGTATACATTAATAGCTACCAGGGGACAACATTTTTCCTGGAAAGAGAACCTTAGATGTCCCCACGCCTCCCGTGTCCAGTGTACTCAGCACCACCTCCCCTCAGAGCAACGTGACAGGATACCGGATGACTGTGCCTGTGGGGCTTGCTTTCAATCATCATTTAGATAAACAAGCCCTGCTGCTGGTCCTACATACAATATAGATCTACCGATGAGGTAGCAGAATCGGCTAAGACAAGTTTGTTACATACATATCTAGAGTAATAATGGCAACAGTTAAACCAGATGACAGACTGACAAGATCTCAGGGCTTCATGTGCGTTGGTTTTGCGGGAGTTTTCAGTAAAACTGTTACGTCGCCCCTGGAGGTGGTGAAAATTAAGAGTCAAGTGGGCACATTTCACTGTAAAAAAGGCTTTCTCCACAGCTTTCTTTTTGTCTACCAGAATGAAGGCATACGAGGATTTTGGAAAGGGAACCTCGTCTCCTGTCTCCGCCTGTTTCCTTACAGTGCCGTCCATTTGGCAACATACAAACAGTGAGTGAATAAGCAATTTGGTGTGTTGTTTCTGAGTTATGATAACATTAATCTTAGACAAGTAGCTAGTTTGCTACTAGCTAACTATAACGTTACAGCTAGCTAACAGTATAGCTAATTTAATTACCATGCTAGTTAGCGATAACCAACCAGGCTGATAGGGCATGTTTGGAACAAAAAGCAGCACGTCTTTTTACTGGGTTGACATTTTTGCAAATACATTTTATGAATACTTCGACGTCGTCTGCGGAACTGGTATAGCTAGCTAGTTAGTTAGTAAATAAAGAAATAAAGCTAGCTAGTGTCACACATTTCCATCCAACTCACTTCCGTTTCTCTAAAGATTCCTGTTGGACACGCCTTCTATCATTGTCCAATCAGACGGCTCTTAAAACTCAGCCGAGTATGGTGTCACTTCATAGCTAAACAAATTGATAAGTAGGCATGCCTAACTTCTCGATTTTTATGGTCACATTCGACCATGCCATGATAGCTGAGGAGTTCTGGTACATAGTGTTTTCTATTCTAGCGTTGACAGTAAGACCTCACGCGTCAGTGCATGTGCACATGTAAACACGACCCCTGCCCCGCACGCCAGGGAAATGTTCTGTACATCGTGTTCCACGCAGGGCTTCCAAGAAGAGGGCAGCTCCTCTCCTTCCTTGACTTTCAGTAAATATATATTAAATCAAGTTTGTCAGATTAATAAACAGCCATAAAGTATCAGATTAGATTTACTGCAGCTCTACTTCGACACCATCTTAATTTTCTGACGTATGATGGTGGATTCTCAATGGTTTAATTTGCATGGTATGTTTACTCTCTATGAAAAATTACAACTGTTCTTGAATTAGATACTCAGTCTGTTACAGTTAGTATGTTTACTCTCAGAAAAATTTGAACTGTTCTTGAATTAGATGCTCAGTCTATTACAGTTATGTAACATACAGTTACTTACTGCTAGAATTTCCAGAAGCCATAATCATACATAATAATAATAGTATTCACTAGCTGTACCTGTCTCATGAATAACGTATGCATTGATTAAAGTAAATATATTTTCAAAATAGGTTCCTTTATAAAGATAATTAAGAACCAAAACATTGACCTCTGTGTTCTTGACTTTCCAGGATTGTTCACCTCCACATGGATGAATTGGGCTACATCTCTCAGTGGAGGGCAATTTTTGCTGGTGGGCTAGCTGGTATAAGTGCTGCGCTGGCCACGTACCCTCTGGAGGTGGCAGAGACTCGCCTCATAGCTCAGAACTGCAGAGAGCCTACCTACAGGGGGGTGGTCCACACGCTTTCTAAGATATACCAGACCGAAGGCCTTCGAGCACTCTACAGGGGCTTCTCTCTCACAATCCTAGGTACACACTTATGTCTGTATACTACAGAAATGTGGATTAAGATATTCCTAAGAAAAGCCACACAATGATTTAGGATAACTCTATATAAAGTTTGTCCAGTCTGCTTACTTGTGAAACACCCTTTCTTACAGCTTATAGAGCTTTCATTGTTGTTTGAAATTTGGAACAGCCAAACAGAGAATATTTATATCATGATGATATGTTGTTCTATTAGGCAGTGTTGACATAGCTAGTAACTGTGGATCTATTCTGCTACAGGTGCATTTCCCTTCTCTATTGGTTGCTATGCAGTCTACATCAACTTGGACAAGCTGTGGCAGGAGCCCCAATTCCGGTTCACTCCCCTACAGAACTTCATCAATGGCTGCATAGCTGCAGGAGTGGCCCAAACACTCTCCTACCCCTTTGAAACTGTGAAAAGGAAAATGCAGGTAAGCGCACTCAACTCATTGGGCCATTTTATGAGACACAACTAATTTGGTAATACCACATCCATCCATAGGGTGGTGCATTTGTACACATTTGTACCGGTATCTCTGACCAGTACATACCGGTAGTAAAACACTTGTCCTTACACAGCAAAACACTTGCCCTTGATAAAGTAGCCTACGAGTGCATGCGTTTTTTTCTACTTTCTAAACAAAATGCAACATAGAAGCTTAGAAATTAGCCAAAAAAGATAGTCACGCTTTGAAAGTTTTACACTAAGATGAATAATACAGTTTCTTCATAGACTTTAAACTACAATAACTGACCATAGTTATTGGCAAATACCATACATTGGGCTGATGTATGAGTTAATGTCTCCCCTAACATGTCCTTCTCTGTATGAATGAGAGGACACATAGGGTTCAATAGGACTTCTATGAAGGACGGAATACTACATCCGTTTTTATCAATGTATTATTAGTGACCACAAGGTGCTGCGGCAGCTGAGAATGTGAATGCTGTTCAGGGTCTGCCTGCGCTCTAGATAAGTTCTCTAAATATAGCTGACAGCTATCACACAGTGAACAAGCACAGTCTCACTCCAATTGAGAAGCCCATAAAACAAACTGCACCTCTCTTTAATGCCCTCTGCCTAGTTTCAGACACACAGAATTAAGAAATATATTTTTTGTTCCCGTTTTGTATAGAAGTTTATTAGATTTTTTTGGCCAAAACAAGAACTTCAATTAGAGACGGATGACACGACCCACAAGCAACATTTTTTAAGGAAGCTTAAAGCATGGGTGCAGTTCTTGTTTCACCAGCCAGCCAGTAGCATTTCCTTAACAAACTCAGCCTTTGAGATCTGTCAAGGCCTCGTCACTGGAAGTGTGTTGTCTTTGGGGGATGGTTATTCTCATGGATTAAAGTGCCCTCTAACATGCGAATGCATCCAAGGTGGAGCCAGTCAAGTGGTTCATGCTTGACAAAAGGAAAGCACAGTTTGTTTTGGGACATGTAAGATACTGATGTCCTGTCTGTGAGAGTACTGAGACCACACCCACATTTGCTCAGTTAATTTGGTTTCACTTATATCAAATTGGTGAGTGAAGAGTCATCGTAATGAATGACTTCTGTGCTGCAGTCAGGATATAGCTAGTCATGTGGCATCCAAGTTATAAATGTCCCTTAGCACAGAACCCCGGTTTGAGCAATTATCGTAAATGTCAGGAATTTCCATTCATAAAAATCATTCCATTCATTCCATAGTCTCTCTCCCTACATAAAAAAATACTAAAATGTTATAGTAAACTGTAGTATACTGTAGAATACTATACTACACACTTGTATCCCTCATCACGTAGTGCTTTCTTTCACATTTTTAGATTGATTGGACTGCTAGATAGCGTTGTCGTTGCAGAAATTAAGTCAAACGGATTTAAGTTTTTCTGCATTAAAATCACCAGCTACTAGGAGCACTGCCTTTGGATGAGCATTTTCTTGTTGGTTTATGGCCCTATATTGCTAATTGAGTGCAGTCTTAGCTATACATCTCAGCGCCATTCTTTATACTACAGTCATGTCCACAAAAACACTACAGTAAATACTACAGTATACTACGGTCGTGTCCACAAAAACACTACAGTAAATACTACAGTATACTACAGTCATGTCCGCAAAAACACTACAGTAAATACTACAGTATACTACAGTCGTGTCCACAAAAACACTACAGTAAATACTACAGTATACTACGGTCGTGTCCACAAAAACACTACAGTAAATACTACAGTATACTACAGTCATGTCCGCAAAAACACTACAGTAAATACTACAGTATACTACGGTCATGTCCGCAAAACACTACAGTAAACACTACAGTAAAGTCTGCAAAAACACTACAGTGAATACTATAGTATAAAAATATAGTAATACTACAGTATTTAGACCATAGTATTTTTTTCATGTGGGTCATTACTTGGATCACACACGCTTATGAGTTTGTCCCAAATATCTGTCATTAATTGATCCTAAATGCATTTATTTTATACTGGTGCTCTCTAGGGTCACTTTCCTAGTAACTGGTCTAACTGGAAACCTCTCTCATTACATAACTGTCATGACTCATCTAATCAGGAATTTTTGTCCTCCTCTCTCTCGCCAGGCCCAGAATCCTCGCCTCCCCCATTATGGCGGCGCTGATGTCCACTTCACTGGAATGCTGGACTGCTTCAGGCAGGTGATCAGAAGCAAGGGCATCCTGACACTGTGGAGTGGCATCACAGCTAACATGGTCAAGGTAGGACCACCTAAGTCATGTTCCCATAATTTTTGTTATACATTAGCCTATTACCATAATGATTTATTGCGCTCTACCCCCAACCCTCTACCAGTCCTCCTCAGTCTTGTCAGCTGTAGATATAGTGCAGTAATAGATATAGTAATATACAGCCAATGCACATTTATCAAACCAATACCATTTTTTATATCAGTGTGAAACAGTAGAATGGCCCAGTCCTTGGGAGAGGACCTTGAGAGAGATGTGCTTTGTGGGTAATTTATAACAGGGTTATTACAAGCTGGCAGATGTGGGTCTGATCCTTGAACAGCATGCACTGCTCTCATCTTTCATCTCCAAATGGCTTTTCATGATGGCAGTGGAGTTGTTTCTTTTATTGGTGTAAAATCTCCTCTCATGAACAGTCTACCAAGTAAATAGTGTACTTTGTGGACAGGAAGATCATAACCAGGTCCTACTACCAGGGCAGATTTTAACCTACCTCTTCACATTTTATACAGAGACACTTCAAAAGCAATTGATCTATTGAGCCCACTGACATCTTCCCTGTTTGTCCTCCTCAGATTGTCCCCTACTTTGGCCTTCTCTTCAGCTGCTTTGAGATGTGCAAGCAGGTCTGTCTGTACCGCAACGGGTACATTGTGTCTCCATTGAGCTATAAGTTGGCACCAGGCGTGGACCAGAGCATGGGCCCTACTGAGGTGGAAGAGGTGAAGCGGTACCTGAAGAATAGGAACTTTCAGTCACAGCAAGGAAGTCGCTGGTGAAACTGGTGTAACAACAAATCCTGCACAAGGGGATGATGACCATTAGTATAGGAAAGTGTCTGAACTATCAAAAAGAGTCAGGAATATTTGTTGGAATTCAATACTTTGAAGATGACAATTTGGTTGATGTCAGGTCTGATTTCAGAATCAGAGGTACATCTATTGATAGACATTAATCATGCTGTATTGTATTTTAAAGTTGCAATGCAATCATAGGAATTGCACTTTTATACTTGACACATGGAATATTTTTTTTACTGTATGTTCAGAGCAAGGTTATGGTATTTTCTAACGTTGTTATACAGTTTTTTTTTTACTGTATTTGATACTATTCCACTCATTCCGCTCCAGCCATTACCAGGAGCCCGTCTTCCCCCATGAAGGTGCCACCAACGTTCTGTGTAATATGGTCTTGGCCTTACATAAATGTCATGAAGTGGAACACAAAACACACACCTGTTATAAGATGACATTAGCTTACTAATGCCAATTAATGCTTTTCATTATGTTCATTCTGTTATCATGACTATTTTAACAGACTTGGGTATATCATATTTATGTGCCTTAAGGTTTCCTTATTTATTATAAGGCTTATTTCACTGACTGTTTTAATTATGCCTGGTAGTTATGTAATTATTCACACAAAGGATCTGATTGAGTCCCAGCCACTAATCAGTCACTAACTTTCATAGCACATACTGTATGTATCATTGTGTGTTGTGAATCTAGCAATAAGATTGTAACTGAAGCACACCAATGTGCTTCACCAATGTGCAGGTTAGGTGTATACGGTATGTAATACATTTGATTGATGAAACTATGCAAATCTATAATTAATTATTTTAGATTGAGATGATTGAGAATCATTGAAGTGAAATGTACTTGAACAGTCATTGTAATGGTTGATATTGACTGTGGCTGACGTGTGTACTGTACACAATTAGAGAAGTGAAAGAGGCAGGCCAAGAGAAGCTGACGTGCGGGCACCCTGACAAAACTACACTATTTACACTGAGGGAAAAAAGAATTTGATCCCCTGCTGATTTTGTACGTTTGCCCACTGACAAAGAAATGATCAGTCTATAATTTTAATGGTAGGTTTATTTGAACAGTGAGAGACAGAATAACAACAACAAAATCCAGTAAAACACATGTCAAAAATGTTATAAATTGATTTGCATTTTAATGAGGGAAATAAGTATTTGACCCCCTCTCAATCAGAAAGATTTCTGGCTCCCAGGTGTCTTTTAAACAGGTAACGAGCTGAGATTAGGAGCGCACTCTTAAAGGGAGTGCTCCTAATCTCAGTTTGTTACCTGTATAAAAGACACCTGTCCACAGAAGCAATCAATCAATCAGATTCCAAACTCTCCACCATGGCAAAGACCAAAGAGCTCTCCAAGGATGTCAGGGACAAGATTGTAGACCTACACAAGGCTGGAATGGGCTACAAGACCATCGCCAAGCAGCTTGGTGAGAAGGTGACAACAGTTGGTGCGATTATTCGCAAATGGAAGAAACACAAAATAACTGTCAATCTCCCTCGGCCTGGGGCTCCATGCAAGATCTCACCTCGTGGAGTTGCAATGATCATGAGTACGGTGAGGAATCAGCCCAGAACTACACGGGAGGATCTTATCAATGATCTCAAGGCAGCTGGGACCATAGTCACCAAGAAAACAATTGGTAACACACTACGCCGTGAAGGACTGAAATCCTGCAGTGCCCGCAAGGTCCCCCTGCTCAAGAAAGCACATATACAGGCCCGTCTGAAGTTTGCCAATGAACATCTGAATGATTCAGAGGAGAACTGGGTGAAAGTGTTGTGGTCAAATGAGACCAAAATCGAGCTCTTTGGCATCAACTCAACTCGCCGTGTTTGGAGGAGGAGGAATGCTGCCTATGACCCCAAGAACACCATCCCCACCGTCAAACATGGAGGTGGAAACATTATGCTTTGGGGGTGTTTTTCTGCTAAGGGGACAGGACAACTTCACCGCATCAAAGGGACGATTGACGGGGCCATGTACCATCAAATCTTGGGTGAGAACCTCCAGGGCATTGAAAATGGGTCGTGGATGGGTATTCCAGCATGACAATGACCCAAAACACACAGCCAAGGCAACAAAGGAGTGGCTCAAGAAGAAGCACATTAAGGTCCTGGACTGGCCTAGCCAGTCTCCAGACCTTAATCCCATAGAAAATCTGTGGAGGGAGCTGAAGGTTCGAGTTGCCAAACGTCAGGGTCGAAACCTTAATGACTTAGAGAAGATCTGCAAAGAGGAGTGGGACAAAATCCCTCCTGAGATGTGTGCAAACCTGGTGGCCAACTACAAGAAACGTCTGGCCTCTGTGATTGCCAACAAAGGTTTTGCCACCAAGTACTAAGTCATGTTTTGCAGAGGGGTCAAATACTTATTTCCCTCATTAAAATGCAAATCAATTTATAACATTTTTGACACGCGTTTGTCTGGATTTTTTTGTTGTTATTCTGTCTCTCACTGTTCAAATAAACCTACCATTAAAATTATAGACTGATCATGTCTTTGTCAGTGGGCAAACGTACAAAATCAGCAGGGGATCAAATACTTTTTTCCCTTACTGTATACAAAAGTATGTGAACACCCCTTCAAATTAGTGGATTCGGCTGTTGAGCGCACAGCCATGAAATCTCCATAGACAAACACTGGCAGTGACTTTCAACGTGGCACCGTCATAGGATGCCACCTTTCCAACAAGTCAGTTAGTCAAATTTCTGCCCTGCTAGAGCTGCCCCGATCAACTGTTAGTGCTGTTATTGTGAAGTGGAAACGTCTAGGAGCAACAACGGCTTAGCCACGAAGTGGTAGGCCAAATCAACATGCGCGCCGAGCCAACATGCGGGTCGAGAGCTTCAAGTTCCTCGGTGTCCACATCACTAAGGATCTAGCATGGTCCACACACACCTGAGAACGCCTCTTCCCCCTCAGGAGGCGTTGGTATGGTAAATGCTTGGCATCCGACTGCAAGGCGCTACAGAGGGTAGTGCGTTCGGCCCAGTACTTCACTGGGGCCGAGCTCCCTGCCATCCAGGACCTCTATAATAATAATAATAATAATAATATGCCATTTAGCAGACGCTTTTATCCAAAGCGACTTACAGTCATGCGTGCATACATTTTGTGTATGGGTGGTCCCGGGGATCGAACCCACTACCTTGGCGTTACAAGCGCCGTGCTCTACCAGCTGAGCTACAGACCTCTATACCAGGCGGTGTCAAAGGAAGGCCCTAAAAATTGTCAAAGCCACCCAAGTCATAGACTGTTGTCTCTGCTACTGCACGGCAAGCGGTACCAATGCACCAAGTCTGGAACCAACAGGACCCTGAACAGCTTCTACCCCCAAGCCATATGACTGCTAAATAGTTAGTCCGGGTAGGTATTTGGTTAAAGTTCAACTTTTTGGGCAACCCCACAAAATTCACATAGAAATGTGAGTTATAGATCTATCATACTCATTGAAAGCAAGTCTAAGAAGCGGTAAATCTGTTCTATGTGAGATATTTCTATGCTTCCCGTTCTTAAGTTTCGTTTTTGTATCATTTACTTTGGTTTTGTACACCAGTTTCAAACAGCTGAAAATACAATATTTTTGGTTATGGGAAAATATATTTCAGATGGTACAATGATTCTCTACATTGCTTGTTTTGTCACATAAACTGATATTAGGCAAACTATTAGAATTTTTGCAACCAGGTAATTGCGGAGCGATTTCTGCATAGTGCATCTTTAACTGCATTGACCCTTTTTGTACTAACTTTTTGGACTCATGCTGACCAGACCGCTCGCGTGCGTCTGCGTGCATGTTGATTTTGTCCACCCACACCAGATGAGATCAGGACACGCTGGATGAAATATCAAAACGAACTCTGAACCAACTATATTAATTTGGGGCCAGGTCGAAAAGCATTAAACATTTGTCAATTTAGCTAGCTAGCTTGCTGTTGCTAGCTAATTTGTCCTGGGATATAAACATTGGATTGTTATTTTACCTGAAATGCACAAGGTCCTCTACTCCAACAATGAATCCACAGATAAAAGGGTAAACCAAGTTCGTTTCTAGTAATCTCTCCTCCTTCAGGCTTCTTCTTATTATTTGGACTTTATATGGCGGTTGGCAACCAACTTTAAGGTGCATTACCACCACCACTGGACGAGTGTGGACATCAATTCATCTTTCGATTACCCACGTGGGTATATGCTCCTAAAAATCAATGAGGAGATGGGAGAGGCGGGACTTGCAGCGCGTCAAGTGCAGTGTTGGCAATTTAGCGACTTTGTCGCTATAGTTAGCGAGTTTTCAGACCCCTCTAGCAACAAATTTTTTTTAAAGCGACTAGCGACAAATCTAGCGACTTTTTCTGGTGTTATTGGAGACTTTTGGAGACTCTGACGTGAAAGCACATATCGTTCTTACTCTTCTCAACGAGCAGCGGGTGCTGCCGTGGGCCCCACCCAGGCCCCACCCCCATCCCAAAGCACTCACAGGCGGCCCAGTCCTTGCGCAGCAGTCCCTCCCAGCTACAGTCAGAGCAGGAGATGTTCACCCCTCCGCGTCCAGACTGCAAATGAATCACGCATGAGGGAAGCCGCCGCTGGCTGATCCCGCCCTGGCTTACATTCAGGGCGGGAAGTAAATGTAGGGTGTTTTTTACTCACTTTTTGTCTCTCCCACAACGTTATTCCTATCTCCTACAGCGTCCATCACAATTACATGCACATGGCCAATTATGCAAATTAGGTGAAGCCGTCATTTAGCGACTTTAAGGACAACCAATAGCTACTTTCCTTACTGAGGAGTTGACAACACAAGCGTCACAAATAGAACCAAGTTCTATTTTAGTGCCTGGCTACTATGCAGACGCTCGTTGACGTGCGCGATCAGTGTGGATGCAATGATTGAATAACATGTATGTGTACATTTATTTTGCGACGCGAGCGGTGTGGTCAGCATGTCATCGCATACGGTGCTGGTACTGTTTTATTATCTATCCTGTTGCCTAGTTACTTTTATTCCTAAATATATGTACACATCTACCTCAATTACCACGTACCCCTGCACATCAACTCAGTACTGGTACCCTGTGTATATAGCCACGTTATCGTTACTCATTGTGTATTTATTATTACTTTTATTATTATGTGTTATTACTTTTCTGTTATTTCTCTATTTTCTTTCTCTGCATTGTTGGGAAGGGCCTGTAAGTATTTCACTGTTAGTCTACGCCTGTTGTTTACGAAGCATGTGACGATTAAAATGTTATTTTAATTAAATTCCTTTGCTAAACAAGGTGTGGCTTTTCTGAATATGGGTTGACAATGTATGAATGACATCACAACTGTTGTTCGGACTTATACAAAGGATCTGAATGGAGCAATTGCTCCATCATTATCATATTTGGCAGGACACTACATTCAGGAGAACGTCTCTGATGGAAATGCTGAATACAGATTACAGATTGACTGTACACATGTAGTTCTTTCATGATTTCTATCTCAAAGGCTCTGAGCGGTGCACTCTACCGAGAAACCCCTAGTCTGGTGACTGTAACCTGATCTGCTAGTTCCCCTAGTCCCAGCTGACCCCACCACTACCACCTTACTACAGTAGGCTAATGTCATACAAGAAAGACAGCAACATTTTATTTTCCCAAAATATGTAAGTTGTTAAATGGATATTTGAGGAGCAGATGCATTCTTTTTTTGTCCCAAGGAAGTTTGATCACAGGACTGACTATCATTATCCTTATTTTCACTTAACTGTAGGACACAAGATAAGTTGTGTCAATATCATAATAATATAACATCATTATGCCAATTATATCAATTATAATATTATCATTATCATCTGCTTGACCATGGTATTTAATCTAAAAGGAATTTTATCTCAAATCAAATTGTATTGGTCACATACACATATTTAGCAGATGTTATTGCAGGTGTAGCGAAATGCTTGTGTTCCTAGCTCCAACAGTGCAGTAGTATCTAACAATTCACAACAATAAACACAAATCTAAAAGTAAAATAATGGAATTAAGAAATATAAAGATCTTGTGATCCTCTTGTGAGAAATTGCAGAGTCAAGGACATTTTAACCTGGTAGTGAATGGGATGACCTTTTCCCCCCTATATCTAAGTGCCCTCTCACAGCCGATCATTAACTCAGAGTAGACAGGAATTTCAGCCAAAGATGGTGGATCACTCAGGCCGTTTACCATTGAAAAAATTGTCAGTTCCTGTCTACTTAAGGGGGTGGCTCTCCCATAGACACCAATGCAGTTGCAGCTGGGTCTGGTATACTCAGGCTGCTTTTACACAGGCAGCCCGATTCTGATATTTTTTCCACTAATTGGACTTTTAACCAATCAGAGCTGATCTGATTGTTGAAAATACCAATTAGTGAAAAAAAATATCAGAATTGGGCTGCCTGTGTAAACACAGCCTTCCTCTTGTGTCTCTGTTTCAGCTACTCCAAGCTGCCATGCTTTTCACATGACCTTGGGTCCAGAACTCACCAACCAAAAGCTTGGTTGGTAAGGCATAATCAAGGTGTGTCATTCACAACCATGTAGGCCTACTTAACCAACAACCTATTGAATGACATCAACTCAAAATTAGCTATTTTAAACCTTGGATATAACTTTCATGTTATCACATTTAATATTATAGGCCAGTCTTTCATGTATGATATTAATTAAATTTTTATTTTGAAATAAATAAATACTCTTGAGCACGGGCGAACAACACAGCTGAATTCATGAAGACGGGACAAATCTCTCAGGCTAGGGGACGTTCATAAAAACATAGTCTCCGCCCACTAAATCCACCAGCGCACCAATGGCATACCGCCTTTCAGCTCCCGCTTTGTCTCGCGAACATAGAGGCATTAAATCCGCTCTCAATTAAACGAATCGGCCATTTCGACTGAGCCGGCATATCTCAGCAGTCCTTGGCTGAAGGGGAAGGTTTCCTTGTATCAACGTCCTCGATAACAACAAAAAATGAATGAGACCGTCATCTCGTTCGGTAAGGACTTCTTGGCTGGTGGTATTTCCGCTGCCATCTCCAAAACAGCTGTAGCCCCTATTGAAAGAATCAAGCTTCTACTTCAGGTAAGTTTGACTGGCTTTTCAGAAATTAACTGTTAGTTTCTAGCTACAGTCCAGTACTAACGTTAACACGGATGAGAGGGGTTCGTTTGGTACTAACAGTAACTGGCTAAGTTACTAACGTAACTCCTCGCCATATCTTTTTTTGGGGGTGCTTTTTTAAACTGGGTTACCTAGCTATCTACTGTAGCTTACTTAGCTAATGACATTTCATTGGTGCCTTGCAAGGTTGAAAGGATGCGAGTAACTCGTTCATTTTGGTTCCTCGTCGCGTGTGATCAACTTGGAACTGTCAGTTCAGCAGCAAACCGGTGTCCGAGTCTTGTTTGGGAATTTGGCTAACGTTAACTAGCTAACTAACTCTTAGTTTGCTTGCTGCAAATGACTAACGTCATTGTTGTATAAGTTTAAAGACTCCGTATATGTGTTATGCTCATTGGCATCCCTACTAGCTAGTTACTTTGTTCACTAGCTAGCTTGGACATTGAACATCGTTGTGTCCTCTGACATCAAGTATTACGTAACTAGCAGTTACTAGGCCCGAGAAGTTGCCAAGGTCGCAACAAGGGGAGGCTTCATCCTGTGTTTAGCTGAGGCCTAGCGAGAACCAATCTAGTGAGGAGGAGGCGGGTCCTTCTACATTGTGAATGGAACGTTGAAAGGCGAAGTGCTTGGTGATGCTGACTAACGTTACCTAGCTAACTTCTTGTCTACATGATTTTAGCCACTGTTAGCCATGTATCCACAATGTTGCCAACATTGAATTACTATGAATAGTGTTGTTAGGGGTGTTGGCTTATTTAGTTGGCTAAGGAAATTGAATGCTGTTGAGACACTTTTATTGATAAAGTAGGCCATGTCCTCTGTATCTTTGTCATTAAACTGCCGTTTCCTTTTCCCTTTGAAGTTTTATAAATATATTGTATAAAGACTGAGCATTGGCTTTTGATGTGTTTGTGAATACAGGTGCAACATGCTAGCAAACAGATCACCGTTGACAAGCAGTACAAGGGTATCATGGATTGCGTCGTCCGTATCCCCAAGGAGCAGGGCTTCCTGTCATTCTGGAGAGGCAACTTGGCCAATGTCATCAGATACTTCCCCACCCAGGCCCTCAACTTTGCATTCAAGGACAAATACAAGCAAATCTTCCTGGATGGCGTGGACAAGAAACAGTTCTGGAGATACTTCGCTGGTAACCTGGCCTCTGGCGGTGCTGCTGGCGCTACCTCCCTGTGTTTTGTGTACCCCCTCGACTTTGCCAGAACCCGACTGGCTGCTGATGTCGGTAAGGCCGGTGCTGGGCGTGAGTTCAACGGCCTGGGTGACTGCTTGAAGAAGATCTACAAGGCTGACGGTCTGAAGGGCCTGTACCAGGGCTTCTCAGTGTCGGTCCAGGGCATCATCATCTACAGAGCTTCATACTTCGGCGTCTATGACACAGCCAAGGGTGAGTCCATGGACTGCTCTGAGCACAGGCCTCAATCCTCATGTCTGAGTAGAACTGCAAGTGTCTGTTTCACAAAGAATCTTAAAGCCTGCTTTAATCCACTTGCATTTTCTCTGTAGGTATGCTGCCAGATCCCAAGAATGCAAGCATCTTGGTCAGCTGGGCCATCGCTCAGTCTGTGACTGCAGTTGCCGGTCTTACATCCTACCCCTTCGATACTGTCCGTCGTCGTATGATGATGCAGTCTGGACGTAAAGGAGGTAATTGTCAACTTTTGAACACTTGTCTGTATTTTAGTATCAAGTTGTATATTCACCATCATGCTGTCCACCAACAGTGGGCTACTGCTTGTGCTTACCATTCAGCCAAGGCAAAGGTATGACCTGTTTTGCTTGTTTTGCAGGTGACATCATGTACACTGGCACCATTGACTGCTGGAAGAAGATTGCGAGGGATGAGGGTGGCAAGGCCTTCTTCAAAGGAGCCTGGTCCAACGTTCTCCGAGGCATGGGAGGTGCCTTCGTGCTGGTGTTGTACGATGAGTTGAAGAAGGTCCTCTAAACTGTTTTTAGATGTCTCCCAAAAAATGTTTAAACTGTAACATAACTTGTACATTTGGAAGGACTGTCAAATTCCGCCTTATTTATAGGGACCAACTAGTATGTTTGTGCTAGTTGTACTGGAGAAATCTGTTTTGTGCTTTTTATTTTGCCCAATGTTTGTTTCTGTTTGCCCCTCACCAGAATGTAATTCCCATTTTAAAAAAAGTTACAATGCCAGGTCTTCAAATGTCAACCTGTTTCATCCAGATGGTCTGTTTCTAGTCAATACTGTAAAAATAAAGGCAACCTACTGAATGAACCTACAATGAGCTTTTCACTTGGTTTGTGTGTTTCCTTGGCAGTAGCAACACTGAATGGCATGTAGTGTTACTCCTGGCTTCTCCCTGGTGTGGTTTCTCTTGAGAGCCAGCTGGTGTCTTATTCGTTGAGGTGTAACTTTAAGAGCTGGGTTGTCCTTGACAGTTGTGGTTGGGCTCCAGCCAAAGTCAGCTGACTGGAACTTGGACTGGGTGGGTGTAATCTATACAAGCTGGTGAGAAGGTACTAAACAGGGACGGTGTGAAAGAAACAACTACAGACGGTCTTGTGGCTTGTTTTTACCTGACGCAAAATGCATGTTTGAGCACAATTTACTCATTCATATAAACGAAGTAACTGACATCTGGTGCTGAGAGGAATGCTAGGATTACCTGTTGCAAAGTGGATTACTTCAGGCTTCTAAATTTACTCTATCTCTCAAGCCGCTTCCGTCTCGAACTGGTGAGTTGCTGGACCGTTACCTGTATGTGGGGCCAACTAGATAAAACCACAATCCTGCTCAAAGATCTCGATGTTGAACCTGTGCGTTTGACTGGGTGCCAATCCACATTGCTCCAGTTAATAGACTGCAGAGAAGCAAACTCAACCCTCCATTTTAGAGAAGTTAGCTGGAAAACTTATGTTGGGTGAATGTTGAAATAAAGTACTATTAGGAAATAGTCTGTGTGTGCTGACATGTTACCTCTGAGACTTGATCCTGCACTAGTGACATGGCTGAGATTCCTCCAGATACATGATCGTGGCAGCAAAAAAAGAAGGAATGGGAGCCTTTCCAAGCTCATGTCATCAAGAAGAGTGAGGATGCGCCTTACACTTTTCACAACTACACCGTTAAGACTTCGGTACATCAGTGCTGGCTGCAATATATCAGGTTGTAATCCCTGTCCTTGGGTTACCTTCACCAGCCAATGTCAACTACCAGAGTAGGCAGGCCTATGTCGTCATGAGCTCTTTGTAGACCTAGTATTGTCTACGACGCTCTACAATGGAGGACACTCTTAATTTAGCTCTCAATGCCTTTATCAGATTACACATGATTTACCCAGCAGGATATGGAGTATCTGTAATCGTCCTTGGGCTGTGTGGGAGTTATAGGAAGTAATCATTGCTTTAGTGACACACCAGAATTGATCCTGACTGGTGATCTACCCAAATCGTTAGTAACTTGTCATGTTTCAGCATGCCGTTTCCACCTCTGCATCATTACAGCTGAATTAGGAGGCATTCAAGTAGATTTGTGGCTTAGGTAACACCCATTTGAGGTCATTGGCGAGAGCTCAGACGAGCACGCTTTCAGTAGTACCACAACTTTGAACTGTTTAGTAGACTTTAGTGTCTTAAGGTGTATTGCAACTTGAAAGATATAAAACTGCACTAAGGCCAATATTACAATAACTCACAGTATGGGCTGTTTTTATGTAAAATGTTGATTTTTGCAGTGTAAGTTATTATTTACAGGTGAAACTGGTTTGATCTGCCCTTAACTGGTGACAAGCTAATGTCAAAGAACAGATCCTGCTGATGGATCACATGGCTTTAGCAGATTACTCATCACCACTGGGGGCATGCGTGGCATGCCCTGCTGCGGTTTCATAATCCTGACCTGTTGAATGACGTCATTTACACACCCCCAGCCACGTCTCAGCTCGTCACTGATATGAAAGGAATGTGATTATGGAACCGCAGCATTGGTTTCAAATCAGATCAGTGACTTTGATTTTTTTTTATATAGCCAATTAGCTGCATCACTACAGCACCTTAGACTTAAGTATATACCTACTAAAAAAATACATTTGAGAGAAACACCGGAAAAGAGCCAGGGGTTGCTCATTTAGACTATACTTAGTTCATATTTTAAATATATTCCATATTTAAAATGGCACTTTGAATGTTTAACATCACATAGGATCTGAATGTCTTTTTATACACTGTTTTACCACCACCAGTATGGTTACCTGCCAGCTCATAGAAATGCAGAGAGTGTCATGTGGTGAATCTGTTATTTGCATTTTATCTATTCCCTTTACACACCGTTAGCATAGCACCAAAGAGTGGGTCACCAACAACAAAATAGTAAATGATGGAGCAAAAGCATTCCTTGACATTTTCACACTTTATTTCTATGATAAATATGTAGTGCTCAAGAAATGACATTCCATGAGAGCATTATTAATTTTTTAAAACATGATTTCTATCATTTGTTTACAAAGTCTCATATGACAACAAAACATAAACAATTGTCCTTTGTTTTTTGATTATGATGAAGTAAGAGGTGTCTTATTAAGAAAGGTATAGTCAGTGTGTAACAGATACCCAGGATTTTAACTTGTGTCCACAACTATATTTTGCAGCCAAGAAGCTTACCACATTTTAAAAAACATGCAAACTTTGGTTGGCCTGGTGATCAGTGGCCTCCTTCAGGTTTCTGGGAAGCTTTACTTGTACAACTGTTATTGTAGCCATAACAAGTAATTGTTTTCATGGGTCAGCCTGTCCTTAGGCCAGACCAGTGCCCAGTTCAGGCCGCACATCCTGAACAGTCTCAGGTCTCTGTTTGGCACTACACTTGCAATTTGTGGTTAATTAAACAAAATACAGCACAAGCTTGGATCCACCAAGGAAAAAAAGTGTCATTATGGTCGTAATATCAAATGAACTTGATGGGAAAACATTAGGATATTTGGGGAAAACAACCAAAGAGATGTTATCCCCCCTGTATGTGAATGTACACATTGACTTATATGGTATTACAGCCTCTGCCTAACCGAGGTAAAATTAGTTTTATATTGGATATTCGGGTTTTCTCTCCTCAATAGCTATTGAACCAAGCATGCCATGATTATGAAGATGGTATATTCTGAATCGGGTGGATGGAGAACAATCCGCTTTTGTAATATTTTATTTTAAAAAATAAAAATAAAAACTATTTGGACTATTTTGTATATGTCCATTACATGAAATCCAAATAAAAATCAATTTAAATTACAGGTTGTAATGCAACAAAATAGGAAAAACGCCAAGGGGGATGAATACTTTTGCAAGGCACTGTATAATGTTCATAGTCATGGAATGCGTTGTGTAAAAAAGAATATGCACTATACATACAAAAGTATGTAGACATCTCTTCAAATTTGTGGATTAATTGCTGACAGGTGTATAAAATCGAACACACAGCCATGCAATCTCCATAGAGAAACATTGGCAATAGAATGGCCTTACTGAAGAGCTCAGTGACTTTCAACGTAGCACTGTCATAGGGTGCCACCTTTCCAGCAGGTCAGTTCGTCAAATTGTTTTACATTTTTTTTGCAAATGTATTCTAAATTCCCCACAGATCTGGGGAAGAGTACCAAAACATTTCTGCAGCATTGAAGGACCCCAAGAACACAGTGGCCTCCATCATTCTTAAATGGAAGAAGTTTGGAACCACCAAGACTCTTCCTAGAGCTGGCCGCCCGGCCAAACTGAGCAATCGGGGGAGAAGGGCCTTGGTCAGGGAGGTGACCAAGAACCCGATGGTCACTCTGACAGAGCTCTAGAGTTCCTCTGTGAAGATGGGAAAACCTTCCAGAAGGACAACCATCTCTGCAGCACTCCACCAATCAGGCCTTTATGGTAGAGTGGCCAGACAGAAACCACTCCTCAGTAAAAGGCACATGACAGCCCGCTTGGTGTTTGTCAAAAGGCACATAAAGAAACCAAGATTGAACTCTTTGGCCTGAATGCCAAGCGTCACGTCTGGAGGAAACCTGGCACCATCCCTACGGTGAAGCATGGTGGTGGCAGCATTATGCTGTGTGGATGTTTTTCAGCGGCAGGGACTGGGAATCTAGTCAGGATCGAGGCAAAGATGAACGGAGGAAAGTACAGAGAGATCCTTGATGAAAACCTGCTCCAGAGTGCTCAGGACCTCAGACTGGGAAGAAGGTTCACCTTCCAACAGGACAACGACCCTAAGCACACAGCCAAGACAACGCAGGAGTGGCTTCGGGACAAGTCTCTGAATGTCCTTGAGTGGCCCAGCAAGAGCCCAGACTTGAACCCGATCTAACATCTCTGGAGAGACCTAAAAATAGCTGTGCAGCAACCCTCCCCATCCAGCCTGACAGAGCTTGAGAGGATCTGCAGAGAAGAATGGGAGAAACTCCCCAAATACAGGTGTTCCAAGCTTGTAGTGTCATACCCAAGAAGACTAGATTCTGTAATTGCTGCCAAAGGTGCTTCAACAAAGTACTGAGTAAAGGGTCCGAATACTTATGTAAATGTGATATTTCTGTTTTTGTTATGTAATACATTAGCAAAAATTTAAGTTTTTGCTTTGTCATTATTGGATAATGTGTGTAGATTGATGAGGGGAAAAAACAATTTAATCAATTTTAGAATAATGCTGTAACGTAACAAAATGTGGAAAAAGTCAAGGGGTCTGAATACTTTCCAAAGGCACTGTGTGTATGTATGTGTATATATACAGTAGCAGTCAAAAGTTTGGACACACCTACTCATTCCAGGGTTTTTCTTTATTTTTAATATTTTCTACATCGTAGAATAATAGTGAAGACATCAAAACTATGAAATAACACATATGTAATCATGTAGTACCCAAAAAAGTGTTAAACAAATCAAAATATATTATTTCTTTCAGATTCTTCAAATAGCCATCCTTTGCCTTGATGACAGCTTGGCACACTCTTGGCATTCTCTCAACCAGCTTCATGAGGTAGTCACCTGGAATGCATGTCAATTAACAGGCGTACCATGTTAAAAGTTAATTTGTGGAATTTCTTTCCTTCTTAATGCGTTTCAGCCAATCAGTTGTGTTGTGACAAGGTAGGGGTGGTATACATAAGATAGCCCTATTTAGTAAAATACCAAGTCTATGGCAAGAACAGCTCACATAAGCAAAGAGAAACTACAGTCCATCATTACTTTAAGACATGAAGGTCAGTCAATCCAAAGTTTCTTCAAGTGCAGTCGCACAAACCATCAAGTGCTATGATGAAACTGGCTCTCATGAGGACCGCCACAGGAAAGGAAGACCCAGAGTTACCTCTGCTGCAGAGGATAAGTTCATTAGAGTTACCAGCCTCAGAAATTGCAGCCCAAATAAATGCTTCACAGAGTTCAAGTAACAGACACATCTCAACATTAACTGTTCAGAGGAGACTGTGTGAATCAGGCCTTCATGGTCGAATTGCTGCAAAGAAACCACTACTAAAGGACACCAATAAGAAGAAGAGACTTGCTTGGACCAAAAAACACGAGCAATGGACCATAGACCGGTGGAAATTTGTCCTTTGGTCTGGAGTCCAAATTTGAGATTTTTGGTTCCAACCACCGTGGCTTTGTGAGAAATGGTGTGGGTGAACGGATGACCTCCGCATGTGTATTTCCCACCGTAAAGCATGGAGGAGGTGTTATGGTGTGGGGGTGCTTTGCTGGTGACACTGTCTGTGATTTATTTAGAATTCAAGGCACACTTAACCAGCATGGCTACCACAGCATTCTGCAGTGATACACCATCCCATCTAGTTTGGGCTTAGTGGGACTATGATTTGTTTTTCAACAGGACAATGGGCTATCTTACCAAGAAGGTGAGTGATGGAGTGCTGCCTCCACAATCCCCCGACCTCAACCAAATTGAGATGGTTTGGGATGAGTCGGACTGCAGAGTGAAGGAAAAGCAGCCAAGAAGTGCTGAGCATATGTGGGAACTCCTTCAAGACTGTTGGAAAAGCATTCCAGGTGAAGCTGGTTGAGAGAATGCCAAGAGGGTGCAAAGCTGTCATCAAGGCAAAGGGTGGCTACTTTGAAGAATATCAAATTTAAAATATATTTTGATTTGTTTAACTATTTTTTGGTTACTACATGATTCCATATGTGTTATTTCATAGTTTTGATGTCTTCACTATTATTCTACAATGTAGACATTTTTAAAAATTAAGAAAATCCCTTGAATGAGTAGGTGCTCTAAAACTTTTGACTGGTAGTATATATATATATATATTGTATATAAAAACAAGGATTTTTGTCCATCCTCTTCTGATACAGAATATATCATTATCATGGCACGCATTGTGTAAGAGCAATAGAAGATTGAAATACAATTTCTTGTTTTTTCACCAAAAAAAAGGTGTGGTTGGTTCTCCATCCACCCCTGATATAGAATATACCATCTTCGTAGTCATAGCATGCTTGGTTCAATAGTTATTGACGAGAGAAAACCGAATATCCAATATAAAATCAATTTTCCCTCGGTCTCTGACCTAGAGGTCCAGATTTTTATGGCAGAATTTAAGCACTCACCCAGGGGATCACTGGATTAAGCCCCAGTCCATCTGTTCCAAGCTTGTGGGAGGCTAAAATAATACTGGTGGTTAAAAAGAAGTGAAACATATTGAGCGGGGGAAAATGTGACCTTTAATCTTTTAGTTTTGTTGTTTTCCATTCGCCTCTGGAAACAGGTGGCGCGTGCTACATCAGACTTTTACCTTCGTCAGTCATTTTAAATTATTTTCGAATTTTAACAAACGTAGGCAAGCACAGTTGATCCAACTATGGCCTATAGATGGCATGCCATAATCAGTTGCAGATACCCAAATACTAAAAACCATCATTCTGACCAATCAGAGCCCTCCTCTGGGTGCACTGGGTTGTTTTTCTTAATGTTTTTTTCAAGACAAGCGAGTTGAAATTGGCCTTTGCCGTAACTCCATGAATGAATGTTTTTGTAGATAAAGATCTACATTTTAAGTTTGAAAAGCTACACGATTGGAAACTTCATAGTGGAAGGAATGTGACTGGTGTCTTGCAAAGATAGAAAATGTACCTGTGGCGCTTCTCCATCGCCATGATTCTTGGGCTTGTTTGGTATTTTTCGGACTGCGGACAGGTAGTGGCTCAAATCGTTTTGTGTTTACTATTTTGCCCATCAACCCCTAATTTCTTAATAAAGACCGGACGGGAAAGCGCCACTCAAACAGACGATGTGGCTGAAGACAACTCATTTCAGGTAATTTAAGTAGTCCGATGCATTTCATACGATTGACTGTTCAATTGCAGGTGTTATTTTTTCGTCTGTCTTAGAGATCATCATCATCGCTACAATGTAACGCTCGTCATGAGATTCAATGTAACATGGCGTGAGCCATGCACGTTACTTTTGTTTACACAATGACCCAATGAAACAACCTTATGAATCATGTCAGTGAAAAGTTATTAATACCACCAAACATTTTAATATTTCAACTGATTGTCAGTCTGTGATCTATTACAAATCGTTAGACCATGAACGATAACTGTTGTCAAGTAGTTGCACTAAACGTATTAATTACACTAAACGTATTAATTAAAATGATAATGAAATGTTTTTGACATGGACCTCCTCATGCCCTATATATAGCTGGTGGAAAATTTGGAAGGGAAAATAAGGTGAGAGTTGAATATACACATTGGCGATGAAAGATGTGCAATGACAACAACCGATAAATAATGGTGTTGCCATACGCAAAGGTGAAGCGCCACCTTCCAGGCACATTACTCTTTGTAGTTTAGCCGGTTTCTTGCTGTGTAAACATGCTATAAGGACTTGTGCCATCTTTCTACTTGGCTTAATCTAGATGGTATGGAATGAATGATGTCAAAACACTATAATCCCTTCTGAATTGTTTTACAGCAAACACTAAAGGATGAACATTTCGGTTGTGATGTGACTGATACAACAAGCACTGAAGCTGAAACATCACAGGAGACACAGTTTCCCAGTGTGAAGAGGTCTCTTCAGCAAGGTGTGTAATTGTGCTCTGCATGAGCTGAGGTCTTTACAGAATTTGCCATTATAGAACATTTTTGTCAATCAGCCTGTCTGGCTTTCTGCCAGGGTGAGAGATTTGTAAAGCAATGTCTATTATTAAGATCTCTTAATAACAAGACAAGGACGAATGACGGAAACATTTTGTGCCGAGATTCTTCCCTTTACCTTAGTGTATGTGGTCAGCCAAATGTAGGACTGTGTTCTGTGCCAGTTGAATAAGACAGCAAATGCGGCTGCAGACATATCTGATGTTACATGATCTGGGAGGGGCTTGGGTATCAAAGATGTTGGGGGAATAGACACACAAAAAGAACACCCTTTCAATGTGCTATGCTTTGGAATATGGAAAGCGGGGGTTGTTTTACCAAGTGGTTGTGCATGAAAGAGGAAATGGAACGACTTGGTTTGCATATTTTGTATAAGGCATACTCAGACAGGTTTGGACTGTTTTCTGTCAGGAAGTGGTTTTGACAATCCTGCTAAGATGAACACAGCTCACTTCAAACCGCACAATATGTAGCCTAGCTTATCGCTTGCAATACTCAGGGCTCTTTTAAATGTTTGTTATTTTTGTCCATGGCAGCTGTCTTGCTTTTGTGTTGATTTTGAATGTGTGTTCTCAGTGTTTGAGTGTGCCTACGCCCAGCTAGTCCTGCCCTGGTACTGCGTCCCTGAGCCCTGTGACAGTCAACTCCTGCACCAGGTGCTGTGGAGGGAGTTTGATCAAGTCATCAATCAAGTCATCAGCAGAGGCAAAGACTTTGATGTCTGTGCAGCAAGTGTGGGCTGCATTCGCATCCTGACCCAGCACCTCCATAATGCCAAACAGTCTGATAGGTAATGCGGCTCTCCTGAAGTCACTAGTAGAATACATATTAAGTTGCCGTTCTCCAGCTATATCACTTGCCTGTACTGTTGAAGTGGTTTATGTACCGTAATTTTCGGACTATAAACCGCGCCTTTTTTCCCATTTTTCGACCCTGCGGCTTATATAACGGTGCGGCTAATCTATGGATTTTTACAGCTAACGGCCACTAGAAGACCTCCTAAATCTATGGATTTTACAGGTTACAGTCCACCAACTTTAACTCTATGGGCTCTATGACCGGTCCGCGCCCCCCACCTTTAAGCGGCGGGCTCCAGCAGGAAAAGCTGGAGGCCGGAAAAGAGTGAGACGGGTAGCGCGCAAAAGTAAAAGTGGAACCGAGAGTGGTACGAGAGACAGAACGAGAGCAAGACAGACAGACAGACATTACGAGAGCGAGACAGTTTGTCTCTTTCCCGACAATCCACTCTGTGCACGAACCCTTACATATAGTAATTAAACATTAAAACACCTGCGGCTTATAGTCCAGTGCGGCTTATATATGTACACATCATTCAATATCATTAAATTTAGCTGCTGCGGCTTATACTCCGGTGCGCCTTATAGTGCGGAAAATACGGTATATTTTATTGTTTAGGATAAATCATTATCAATCGAAGTTCTGAACTTCAACTTTTTATTGGGTGTAATGCATGTTTTTGATAGATTTCATGTGACCTAGCTAGGGAACTATGTAAGTTTTCACATGTTGGAACAATGACCTGTATTGAGGTGATATAATTTCTCACTAATACATTTGTAATGCTCTGTCCTAATGTCATTTATCTACATAGTCATTAGTCCAAAAATTGTGTTTTTATTGACTTTGTCTCTGTCTGTTTTGCTCGCTCTCTTTCAGAGAACCATTGTTTAGCTCTAGAGGACAGGAGGTTGAAGTTCTAAGAGTGTTCTCTCAAGCACTGGTGCAAAACTTTTTCCCTCAGTCCCTTTGGGGGCTGGCAGTCAGCCACTGTGCCTTAAATGAGATTGTTGCCTTAAAAGGTAAGCCCCACAACATAGGCCTATCAGTGCCTCAGGTATTCTCTCATCGCTCAACTTTTTGAAAACGAGAACAAATTAGCATCAAACAATTCAGTCATGGATAGAGATTAGAAATACTGCACATACTGTGCTGCAACTAAAATAAGGGCTCTCCTTAGAGGAAAGCTAACACCGTGTGTTATCATTGAAACCTACAGATAATGGTCAGTGGCCTTCAGTGGCTCTGATCACAGGAGTCCGTGAAATGGGTTGAACAATTAAATGTATGGCTTAGTAATAGTAAGGGATTTTACTGTTTACATTCACTTCTATATTCTGCATCTGTAACCTCTATTGGATCTCAATAATGTTCAATGAGTCTTGAAAGTTATCACCAGTTTTTTTTGCCTGTTAGACATGGATAATGGTGGATACTGGAGGTGGCCATTAGTATAAAAGCGAAACAAGTGGAAAGTGTCTCAGTAATTCTGAGACTAAGTGTGTTTGTGTTTTCCCTATGTATGTTGAACATGGCTTTGTCCTACCATGTGACTTTACTCTGTATAGCCCATCACATTGACTTTGTCATCCATGCCCCCAGTGCTGGACCTGCTGGTGCGGTGGCTCTCAGACCCTGACAACCTCAACCAGCTGGTTGTGAGTCAGCTGGATGGAGTGACCCCCATGAGCTCTGTGGAGGAGCTGTGTGATTCTGACTCTATCAGGGCAACTCCAGCCTCCCTGGAGAGCCAGGCCAGTGGAGCGTGAGTGACCCTTTTCTTACCAGGCTGCCTCTCTTTTCTTTAGTAGACACGCTTCAGTGCTGTTAGGGTGTTGTGCCTGAGAACAAGGATAAATCAATTGTGCTTTGGTTTTGTTTAGTGGCCATTTTAGAACACCGGAAGAAACCGAGAATGCTCAAACCGGTGACGGCAAGTCCAAAAAGAAAGGTGTGGGTGTGTCTATTTGAAACAATAACTAAGCTAAATTGAAACGGAGTGTGTTTGGCACAAACAACATTAACTGGACCAAAACAAAGTTTATTTAGTTTGTGTCCAGTTGATTCTGTTTGTGCCATGATTTTTATTTTAATTTTTGTATGTTTGTTTTGTTTCCCCTTTGTCTTAAGGTTATTGCAGTTTGCAGTCAACTTGTGACATAATAAAGGCCATGAAAATGTGGAAACATAGCTAACCGGATATGTGTTGTTTTTCCAGCCAACAAATTGAAGGAAGGCTGGTCTAAATTCCTTGACAAGATGAAATCGAAGAAAGCTAAAAGGAAGACAATGAAGAAAAAGGAGCAGGTGCTGGTGGTCAGAGCCAAGTCCATCCAGGATTGTCCGTCAAACGAAATTGAAGGGAGTAGCCGGGAGGGCTCCATCCAGAGCCAGCAGGACTCCGACAGCGTAAGGACACTGCACCAGATAGAGCAAGTCTGCAGTCAGCACAACACTATTCACTCTTCTCAAATATTTTTAAATATAAAATGTTATAGATTTTAAAAATTGTATTTTATATCTTCCAGACAGTACATGTTTTGCCATCTATCCAATAGAAGATAATAAACAAAAAAACACATATTTCTGGATGCCCTCTATGATTCACCCCAAACATTGCTCTATTTATAGTGAGGTTGAAACGTAACACGGCTGACGTTTTATTTTGTAATTGGTTTGGTTCACCAGGTGGATGGTGATCTGGAGAGCTACTTGACCAGCGTTCAAGAAGACATGATGGAATTCAAGCTGTCATATGAGATGTGGCGGGTTGGCCATTGGGCTGTCAGCGTCCCTCGTGTGAGTCACAAATCACACACAAGTCACTGTGGAATGCAACTACTGCTAAATATGAAACTGAGCTTTGTGAAGACATGTCCTTGGTCGTTCTATTATCTGTTCATGTTTGCGCCAGAATTGTGTGTAAAGTAAGATGTTACTGTCTGTAGATGGAGAGGGAAAATGAGGAGATGTGTTTCACAGTTCACCTGGAGGAGAGGGACAACCCTGAGAACCTTCACTGGGATGTGAGGAAGACCCAGACAGACATTATCCATTTCCGCAACCTATGGCAGGTTAGAGACGGATGAAGAGGGAGATTGTATTGTTGCAATTGTGTTCCACAAGGTACCACTTTACTATGTAACCTCATGGCCATTGAAATTAGGTAAAGCCACTATGCTGTTTGGTATTGAATTCAATGTAAACGGTTTTTGAGAAATGGTACCAATGCATCCAGTTATATATTTGTAGAAGAAGTGTTACCCTTCTTTTTCTGTGTCTCGTGATGACAAATAAAGCAACGTTGTTGTCAAAACAGACTGCTGTAGGAGTTTGAAATGCATCAGATACTGCACTGTTTAATTTAATTTAACTGGCATAAACGATATCTGACATTTTATGGGATGTTGCACAATTAGATAGACTATTAGCATTTGCAATGTTTTTGAGTGTACAGTCTCTTTTGACACAAGTCTCTTTTGCATCCTCAATATGGAGCCATATCATATAATTATATCACACATCATCATTCTTAAATATCTTTCTTTGTAATTTTTCTCTGGTTTGTATATATTTTTATTTTCTTTAGGACTCTGCTAATTTACCCTCCCTATCCGTGTTAGAAGCGAGCACTGAGAGTAACAGCGAGGATTTTAGAGAAGAAGCCAGAACGTCCCTTAAGCTCTTCTTACAGGTACACTGGCACACTTCAGACACAAGCAGAAATGCACATGGTATGATAAAAAAAAAAAGAATATCTTAATCCCCATGCCCTCTCCAGGAGCTGGTGTCTGATGCTCTGATGGGCCACACTCAGCCAGTGTTTCAGTTCCTGTGTCCTCTGGACAAGCTGCTGAGTGAAGAGGAGCATGTGGGGGGAGTGTGGGGCCTCCTCAGTGGTCTGGCCTACTTCCTGACTCCAGGCCGAGAGGAAGATGAGGTAGGCATTTTAAAATCATGTTGAGCAGGCCTGCAAGGTCATCTTGTATCATGTCACCACAAATGGCAAATAATGCCCTCTGCTGGTGCATTAAGAAATCACAGCAGCTGTGAATCTTCAGCAGTCAGTCCGTATTTGTAAAGGTATTGCAATGCACATTGAATTTTTCAGGACACGCACAACACTCTTCAAAGAGGGACCAAACCAGATGATTCCAACACAACCGAGGCTGCAGACCCAACTGCAACTGAGAAGCTGGATGAAAACATTGGCGATACAAGGGATGGCCTGGCCCGAGTCCATTCTATCATCTTCCAATGTGATGATTCTCCTTCAGAACCCAGTTCCATTGAGTGCTGCAGAGGTAAAGCGATGGTACCAGTAGAGAAATCAGACTCTTTGGTTAATGCAGACAAAACAGAGGACAAAATAGAGGAATCGGAGAACCCCGTAACTTCTCACCTAAAGATGATGATCAAAGAGCTATCCAGATCAGAGGAGTGTCTGGCCCAAACGAAATCAGACAACCCTGAAGACCAGAGTGACTCTGTATGTAGGCCGCGACATTCCAGTCAAAATGGAGGCTCGCAATGTTACCTCACTGACAGTCCGTCATGGCGTCATTTAGTTGGAAAGTCGGATAAAATGGAGAAACTCACTTTCAAAATGTCAGGAGGGATCCACAGGAGTAAAGGAAAGGACATGGGGAGTCAGTCAAAATTAGAAGACTCACAGTGTTTGAAAAAGGACCAATCCAGCTGGGAGCAAATGGAAGCAACCAAAGCCATTTTTGATTTGTTGAAAGCAATATCTGGTTAGTTCTCACTTCCTAATTTGTTAGAAA
Source organism: Coregonus lavaretus (assembly GCF_964263955.1). Taxonomy (NCBI): domain Eukaryota; kingdom Metazoa; phylum Chordata; class Actinopteri; order Salmoniformes; family Salmonidae; genus Coregonus; species Coregonus lavaretus. The sequence goes on from NC_140019.1 coordinate 14,545,898, forward strand.
TTGTAATGTTAGATGTTTATATTTTAATCAGAGTCACCTATACTAGTGTGTAATAATCAGCGCCCTACTTTTCCCTCCAGGTAATTCCATCCTCCTGAACATATTTGATGCGATTCTGAAACCCGTCATGCCGATATTGAAAAAGTAAGAGGTGAAATATTCTCCCATTTTCCACTGCAGTCCTGGTTCGTCATACTGACAGAATAATAGGATGACCTACATTTGGCCTTTTGAGAATCCCAGCATTAACTTTTGATAATCTCTTTTAGGAAAGTGAACAGCTTCTTGAATAAGATTAACCCAACGGAAGCCCAGATGGCCTCCTATATCGACAACCTATGTGAGAAACAGTGGCCTGAGGGCTCGCCAGAGGTGACCAAACCCAAACCCAATCGCAGCAGTGAGGAGAAGAATGAGACCAAAGACCGAGCTCACCACCTCATCAATGCCAGATGTACAGGATCTACCCTGTTTTTCACTCTCATCAGCACAGCTTCTAGAGTTATGCTTTTCATTCTAAGACGGAAATGCGTGAAGTGTCACAGTTCACTAACATCATGTTCTCATTATAGATTCAAACTATTTAATCTTGAAGAAGACCGATATGGAGACCGTGTTTAAGCTCTTCCAGGACTGTGAAGAAAACAAGAAGCTGGTCTATGTGAGTATCTAGCCTCTTGAGTTTCTGTGGAGAGCACTGGAAGAGAGAACTCTGGTGTCAATATGTCAATGTCCTCTCATCAATGTTGCAGTGCTGGCTCTCTATTTGATGTCTGTCAAATGTCATAAAAATAGATGTCTAGACTTTCTTGTACAGTTTGTAGAAACATTGACTCAACTTTTGCTTCACTTTATTTTCAATAGATGCTGCTTTCATTCCTATTGAGAGAGCTTCTGCCGGGGGAGGAGGCTCTTAACGTGAGTGCCGTAACCCTGCAGAAAGTCAACGGCAACTAACTCATTTTAAGATGTTCTCAGGTGAATCATGCTTTTAAATGAACTTTAGTTCAGTGAACTGTAGTTCTGATGTTTTAGAAAATTAAACTATTTATTTGATTGGTTGTCATGCCTTACAACAGTCCCATTTAAGTATTTAAGTCTACACTTGGTTGGAGTATTATAATAAAGAACGCTAATGATACATTTCCAGGAAAGTATATTTTACCTCATGCATTAAACATGCTGTGAATCATGCCTATTATTTCAAATGTATCATATGTTGACTATTAAATAAGTTGATAATGTGTTATGTATTTGGCAACATCAGCACACTAACGTGAAGTTATTTAAGTTAAAATATCCTCTACCAGTGTAGAAAATAGAAACATTTGCTATCGAGATGGTAACGATGTACTCCATTGTCAAACTCAGAGGGGGCATAAATGTACTTTTATTTCGATGGTTTGAGTTGATTTCACTGGTAGGGACACACAGAGCACTTTGAATAAAATGTTTTGTCCTAAAGGTTTTTGAGCACTTTGAGCACTTTCATAGTTGAAAGATGTGTGGGGAGATGTGTTTAAACAAGAAGCATTTGATGAAAGCTGTTCATATTTTATGGCATTGGGTTCTGGGAATTTCTAGTAATTACACACACATGCCTTTTTTTCTAAAAGAAAGCTTGCAAAGACACAATGTGACAATTGGGTGTTGATGTTCAAAAATTAAGTGCCTTATTAATAAAGCAATTTTATATAAATTAGATTTTCCTTGCTTCTTTGGCTGCATTTACACAGGCAGCCCAATTCTGATCTTTTTTCACTAATTGGCCTTTTGACCAATCAGATCAGCTCTGAAAAAGAGCTGATATGAAAATATCTGATATGATTGGTTGTAAGACCAATTCATGGCAAAAATATCAGAATTGGGCTGCCTGTGTAAATGCAGCCTCAGACATATGCCTGTTATGCTTTAGATTGTGTGGTAGGTATATTCTCTCTTCTGAATATGGATTCTTCCAGTCCTGCCATATGGGATTAATTAGTTTTAACGACTTTCTCTATGTTGAGCATTTTTACTGTTCACAGACAACAACAAAAAATATAATTAGTTTGCTAGTTAGACTTTAAAGTAATTATTCAGAGTTTCCAGATGTCTATGAAATAGAACCTTACAATATGAGTGAAATGTAAATAGTTTTCCTTCACCAAAAATGTTAAAGTAGGTTAAAAGGCAGCTTTTCAGTGTTGGAATGGCGTGGACGTACCCCAACAACAGAATGGTGTGGGCGTATACCGGTCATAAGAAATATTAACGCATGTAGACCGCTGATTGGCCAGCTCATCCTCCTCAGGAGGATGACATCATCCTCTGAGTAAATAGCAAGCATTTATTTAAACTGTCTGTTTCAGATACAAGTTTGAGGTAGGGTCTTTCTAAAGTGTTTTTTCTCTCCAATTTATGCTTTGGCCACATATGAGTATAGGATGAGTCAACAACATTATTTGGGTATGAGTTAACACAATTTAAACTTTTAAAAGTAAGATTTTCACTGGACAGTTTTTTTTAAAGCCCCCATGCAGTCTTTTTAAATGTACTTTTAAATCATCACTGTATGTCCATGAAAATAACTCCAAATATATAATTTATCTTATTAACTTTAAATATATTTACATACACAACCCTGCCTTTGAATGGCTGGTCATGGCTCACATCAACACCATTATCCCAGAAACCCTAGACCCACTCCAATTTGCATACCGCCCCAACAGATCCACAGATGATGCAATCTCTTTTGCACTCCACAATGCCCTTTCCCACCTGGACAAGAGGAACACGTACGTGAGAATGCTATTCATTGACTACAGCTCAGCATTCAACACCATAGTGCCCTCAAAGCTCATCACTAAGCTAAGGATCCTGGGACTAAACACCTCCCTCTGCAACTGGATCCTGGACTTCCTGATGGGCCGCCCCCAGGTGGTAAGGGTAGGTAACAACACATCTGCCACACTGATCCTCAACACGGGGGCCCCTCAGGGGTGCATGCTCAGTAACCCTCCTGTACTCCCTGTTCACCCATGACTGCATGGCCAGGCACGATTCCAACACCATCATTAAGTTTGCCGACGACACAACAGTGGTAGGCCTGATCACCAACAACGATGAGACAGCCTACAGGGAGGAGGTCAGACACCTGGCCGTGTGGTGGCAGGATAACAACCTCTCCCTCAACGTGACCAAGACAAAGGAGATGATTGTGGACTACAGGATTTTTTAAAATCATCGACAGGGCTGTAGTGGAACAGGTTGAGAGCTTCAAGTTCCTTGGTGTCCACATCACCAACGAACTATCATGGTCCAAACACACCAAGACAGTTGTGAAGAGGGCACGACAAAGCCTATTCCCCCTCAGGAGACTGAAAAGATTTGGCATGGGTCCTCAGATCCTCAAAAAATTATACAGCTGCACCATCGAGAGCATCCTGACTGGTTGCATCACCGCCTGGTATGGCAACTGCTCGGCCTCCGACCGCAAGGCACTACAGAATGTAGTGCGTATGGCCCAGTACATCACTGGGGCCAAGCTTCCTGCCATCCAGGACCTCTATACCAGGCGGTGTCAGAGGAAGGCCCTCAAAATTGTCAAAGACTCCAGCCACCCTAGTCATAGACTGTTCTCTCTGCTACCTTACGGAAAGCGGTACCGGAGTGCCAAGTCTAGGTCCAAAAGACTTCTCAACAGCTTCTACCCCCAAGCCATAAGACTGCTGAAAAGCTAATCATGGCTACCCAGACTATTTGTGGTCCTCTGCAGCTCAGCTGGTAGAGCACGGCGCTTGTAACGCTAAGGTAGTGGGTTCGATCCCCGGGACCACCCATACACAAAAAAAAAATGTATGCACGCATGACTGTAAGTCGCTTTGGATAAAAGCGTCTGCTAAATGGCATATTATTAATATTATTATTTGCACTGCCCCCCACCCCATCTTTTTACGCTGCTGCTACTCTGTTAATTATTTATGCATAGTCACTTTAACTCTACCCACATGTACATATTACCTCAACTACCTCAACTAGCCGGTGCCCCCGCACATTGACTCTGCACCGATACCCCCCTGTATATATAGCCTCCCTACTGTTATTTTACTTCTGCTCTTTTTTTCTCAACACTTTTTTGTTGTTGTTTTATTTTACTTTTCTATAAAAAAATAAATGCATTGTTGGTTAAGGGCTGTAAGTAAGCATTTCACTGTAATGTCTACACCTGTTGTATTCGGCGCATGTGGCCAATACATTTTGATTTGATTTGATTTGATTGGCGGATAGGATCGTCTAGACCAGGGTTTCCCAAACTCTGTCCTGGGCCCCCACCTGCATGCAAGTTTTGGTTTTTGCCCTAGCGCTACACAGCTGATTCAAATAACCAACTCATCAAGCTTGGATTCTTTTAATCAGCTTTGTAGTGCTAGGGCAAAAACCAAAACGTGCACCCAGGAGTGGTCACAGGACCGAGTTTGGGAAACCCTGCTCTGAGTTTGGGAAACCTTTTTTGGTTACTGTACCCCAAATCACATTTGCTCTGTCTGGAGAACCCACAAAGTACCACCTCATGTGCATTTTACCAGTAGGCCTATGGTCACTCTTATGAGTTTTCCCAAGTACCCCTTGTGGATAGCACAAGTACCCCAGGTTGGGAACCACTGCTCTAAAGCCTACCCCGCTTACCCCATCAAAGAAGGAGGATACATATGCAAATAAAAGATGACTGGTCATTGGTCAGAATAATCAGATCAGATTGTGATGTCATGCTGTGGACCAAAAACTACACCCCACCGGAACCGGCTGAAATTCCAGGTGTTTTTTATCTCTCAAAAAGCTCTTACACTAAAAGGGCATTATCAAAATGTTCACAATTTCATAGTGTTATTTCGACCTCATAGTGTGGAAAAACAGGAAATCACGGTGTTGACTGCACTGCCCCTTTAAAGCTATGCCTAATGATGATACCCAAGAGTAATATTGATCTAGCAACTCTATTCAAGCCAGTCAGTGTTGTTTTGAATATCTTTTTTTAAAAATTAGTAGGTATTTGAAAATACAACAAATACTTCTGTCTTATACAGCTTCTTTATTTGATAGCACGTACTGTAGGCCTCAGAGTATCATCGTGTTTAGTGCTCCTTTGCTCTGCTGAATGCTATTCCTCAGTTTCCCTCCAACACAGTAGGTGGCAGCATTGTTGGTGGCGCGCTCACCAGTGTGTCTGTTTAATCGAAGATGGCTGCGCCCTGAGCATTCGTTACAACGTGAAGGTGCTTCTGCTTTGAACATTGAATAACGGACAGGTATGGTACAAGTTACAATTTGTTACTTACATTTAAGTTTTTCTATTTCGTCATCTCTTTTTAATGTGTAGATTTATTTAGCTAGCTTGTTTCAGTCGTGCGATTGCTAGTTAGTTCCTATTCTGCAATGTAGCCAGCACGAGCTGACACCAACTTGCAAAGGGTATTAACTAAATGTATGAGTGTCTTTGCACTAATGCTCAAACCAGTATTTCCCACGTTATGCGTCTTTCTATTGTTACAGGCTTTGGTTTTTCCATTTATGTTTTCAGGTTGGGCGCACCGATTCGTATCACTTCGTTGCCATCTCGTTAGTGGGAAGGTGTTTCACCTGTGCTGGCCCAGGTGCTATTTAAGAGTGGCTGGCCAGTGCACCAGTTGTCTTGAGAGATGTGGAGGGTCAACACCTTTTTAAGTTGGCTCTCCCTATTTGATTTCTAGAAAAACATTCCTTTGTCTGATCTTCCCTTTTTTCCCGTTTTGCTCCACTTTTTTGGTTTGTTCCTGTCTTAAGTTTGGTGTGGGTTTTAATTTTGTTTGCCTGTTAGTAGGCCCATTTAGTGGGCGCCAGTGGCGGCTCCTGAAAAAATTCTCAGGGGGGGCAATTTTTCTGATGATTTAGGTGACCTACACACATTTTAAAAAAGATATGTCCAGCAACAACATGAAGACAGGGGCAGCATATAAGTCAATACCAGAAGCATTTATTGACTGATCTCAAAAGTGTTGGCTTACAAAAGCAAAATAAGTTATCACAGTAAAAATAATCAAGGGTGTTCTTTCACATTCCTCAACACTGCATAAACAATATGCATTTCCATAAAACACCTCATCTAATTGTGCCACAAAGTTGACAAGTCCAAGAAAAATACCAGGGTTGGTGGAGCCCTCAGTTTCATCTTTGCCTCGCAAAGCTAACTCAAACACTCCGCAAAACTTCACACACTGGATTAGCCGGCTGAGGATGTGGCGGTTCTTGCTAACCTCATCGTTGTGGCGGCGGACAGCTAGCCTGTATCCCTCATCCAGTTGAGTGGCAATGTTCACTCTCCCCAAAGCAGACAATCTCAAACAGCTATCCATGTGGGTCTTTGACAGCTCATGTTTCTTAATCTTTTCTGAAAGATGGTGCATGTCCGTTACACCAGTCGCTGTCCAAGCGGTGCTGTCTGCCGTGCCGCCTTCAGGGTGAAAGAGTAAGCAGGGGTAGCAGAAGACTGCATTAGCTACATCGCAGCCTGCTAGCCAGGTTTTTCATTCGTACCAATTTTTGGAAAAGCCTCGGGTGTAGGACTTTCCCCCTTTAGTAGAAACCTGTTGAATTATTAAATTTGGTCTGGGAGGTCCTAATTGTTTCGTTGCCAATTTATCTTGATTTGTTCGCCGACAAAAAGGAACTTCTTTCAAAGAGACAATCGAGTTGCACTGAACGCTAGCCATCTTGACAGTAGTACGTGAATTGATTGACGCTGCTACCCGCTCTTTTCTTAGTTACGTTCATGGTTATGTTACGTATGACGAAAGCGCGTAAGTGCAAGCCCTCCCGGAACCCATAGAGATTGTATTGAAAGCTCTGATATTTGAAAAAAATAGATTTTACATGAGAGTCTATGAGAGACTTCTGGGGTGATTTTCAACCTGACTGAAATCGCCCCAAAAGGGGCGGGGCCATTTGAAGCACGACTTTAGCCTGATTGGACATTTAGTGGCAAATCAGACGTCTAGATTAGAACACTGATAACTACTGTTGCCGTGATATAATTGATTAGAAAAAAAATCCCTTCCTTTTCCCGTTTGGCAGTGCGTCGCCCATATCGCCCTAATGAGCACACCGCCCCTGGTGGGCGCTCATAGCGGATATCTTTTAGGTTCCAGTTGTTGCTATTCAACTTTCAGTGGACACCCCCATGAGTGTCTTTTCAGAACCCCTCCTAAAACCCCACCTGTTTCATTTTGGTGGTTGTCAGTGACTCTTTGTTAGTCCCTCCCTTCTGTTTGAGCGACATTATTTGGTTTTCTTGCGGGGGAACGTAACACTATGGTTGGTATCTTGTGCAGGCCATGGAATTGCAGGACCACAGTGTTTCAGTTGACAGTGGTCCACAAATGCATTGGTGAGTAGCTAGGTAGCCCATTCATAGACGCTAACTACCTAACATGCTGACCAGACTACCTGCGTTGTGTGCGCGAACATTGCAAAATAAATGTACACGTTATTCATTCATTTCATCCAAACTGCTTGCGCGTCAATGGGCGTCTGCGTAGCCACACTCTAAAAGAGGAAGAGGTTCTAAAGAGGATCGAGGTCCAAACTCAATCCAGTTGTTCATCAATGAGGTTTAATGGCGGTTGCATTACCCCCACCAACTATACAGGGGTATAAATACCTTATACTTTGTGTGGAAAAGTGGCGTTAACAAAAACAAATAACCTACCATCTAACCCTACACTCAATTATAAACCTACCACCCTATTCCACTATTTAAACCAATCTAGTCCTACCTCAGGCCAACGGCCTGGAAGGATGGGACACCACCACTCAACACACCCTGTAACTCTTCTGTCAAACCTTGTACACCCAAATACTTCTATGCAGCTGCCACCACAACATCTATTTTCTGCGACTTACGATCCATCCCTGCGGTACAGTTGATAACCATTGCTATGAACGCTAAAAGCCAATCTTACTGAAGCATATATCACTCATTGCTCTATCCCTCTGTACTCGCACATATCTATTACTCACATGAATCCTCTCAGGATCCCTTCCCCTTGACCCATCTTCCTATACTTTCTTCATTGCCTCAGCATACGACACTACTAACCCTGGTAAACTCAACCTGCCTCTCGCACCGGACATTTCTGATCCCCAGCCACACATACTGCTTCTTTCCCCAATACTACACATTCTGTTGACTCATGCCCTTCTGCACACTTCTCACACCTAGGAACCTCCCTCCTACACTCCCATAAGCTTGACACCTGTAACAATGTAATGGATTTGGGACAAAAGCTAATACGGGATAACTGAAATATCCTAACATCACTTTGTCTGGCAAAGACTCAACATCAAAACTCAAAAGAACAGAATAACTCTTCTGTTTCACAACTCGCGCCACCCTTTCTGCGTCGCACCAAACGACGAGCTTCACAAACACTGGGAATCTTTCCCTTCTGTTGGTCTACTTTCACATTTACCGCTACCCCAGTAATCACGCCTTTCAATGGCACCCTTTTGAGAGCAAAACAAGTTACAGCTATTGTCCCCATTCGTGTGGTGCGGAGCGCCTGCTCCCTCTGACTGGCAGAAATGCAAACAATTATCACAAGACCACTTTGGGTTACCTTCACCGATTCCACAGCACCGAACGCCGTTTTCACCCACCCTGAAACCACATATGGATCAGCCAAAAAGCAGGTGTCCACTTTATCAAAAAATGTCTATCCTACCATCAGACTCCAAGAACTTCACCACACCTTCCACCTCCAGTAATTCGCCCTCATTCACTTCCATTTTGCCTCCAGACCTCGATCCGGTGTACAGCTCACTCTTTCTACCATTCTTCAACAAACCATCTCCCTTTTTCCTCCGTCTTCAACCGATTTCAAGCTCACCCTCCTTCACTCTCTTCGACCTTCTCCATTCCTCCTCCGTATTCCAAGTTTACGTCTCCTTATGATGATATTGCACTTCTCCTAACATAGATCTCGCTCTTGCCCTCTCAATGGACCTTGCCCTTTCTGGTGTTTTGGTTAATTGCTCCTCCAGTCCAGTTGGTGGCGGTAATGCACATTAAAGTTGGTTGCCAACTGCTATGTAAAATCCAGAGGAAGAAAAAGAAAGACAAACACATCTTTTATTTATTATTAACCCATCCACCATCCCCCTCTTCGGAGGACACATATCTTGTTTGTTTTTTACAGCTTTTCTGCTACATATGCATACACATTTTACATACATGGTACTTTTATACAAAGCAATCACATAACAATAATACATTACCAAAGATAAAATAAATAAATTAGGCCACTAATCTATGGATTTCACATCACTGGGAATACAGATATGCATCTGTTGGTCACAGATACCTTAAAAAAATGGTAGGGGCATGGATCAGAAACCAGTCAGTATCTGGTTTGACCACCATTTGCCTCATGCGGCGCGACACATCTCCTTTGCAAAGAGTTGATTGTGGCCTGTGGAATGTTGTCCCACTCCTCTTCAATGACTGTGCAAAGTTGCTGGATATTGGCGGGAACTGGAACACGCTCTCGATCCAGAGCATCCCAAACATGCTCAATGGGTGACATGTCTGGTGAGTATGCAGGCCATGGAAGAACTGGGACATTTTCAGCATCCAAGAATTGTGTACAGATCCTTGCGACATGGGGCCATGCATTATCATGCTGAAATATGAGGTGATGGCGGCAGATTTACATTTACGTCATTTAGCAGACGCTCTTATCCAGAGCGACTTACAAATTGGATGAATCGCACAACAATGGGCCTCAGGATCTCGTCACGTTATCTCTGCATTCAAATTGTCATCGATAAAATGCAATTGTGTTCATTGTCCGAAGCTTTTGCCAGCCCATACCATAACCCCACCGCCACCATGGGCCACTCTGTTTACAACTTTGACATAAAAAAACTGCTCCCCCACACAACTCCGACTGCATCTGCACGGTACAGTTGAAAACGGGATTCATCCATGAAGAGCAAACTTCTCCAGCATGCCAGTGGCCATTGAAGGTGAGCATTTTCCCGCTGAAGTTGATTACGATGCCAAAATGCAGTCAGGTCAAGACCCTGGTGAGGACAACGAGCGCACAGAGGTGCTTCCCTGCAACGATTTCTAACAGTTTGTGCAGAAATTCTTCGGTTGTGCAAACCCACAGCTTCATTATCTGGCCAGGTAGCTGGTTTCAGACGAGCCCACAGGTGAAGAAGCCGGATGTGGAGGTCCCAGGTTGGCGTGGTTACACATGGTCGGCTGTTGTAAGGCCGGTTAGCTGTACTGCCAAATTCTCTCAAACGACTTTGGAGGTGGCTTATGGTAGAGAAATGAACATTAAATTATTTGTTAACAGCTCTGGTGGATATTCCTGCAGTCAGCATTCCAATTGCATTCTCCCTGATAACTTGAGACATCTGTGGCATTGTATTGTGACAACTGCATATTTTGTTGTCCCCAGCACAAGGAACACCTGTGTACTAAACCGTCTCCGACGCTCGTCGGATGTGGCAGGGCTTGCAAACTATTACAGACTACAAAGGGAAGGACAGCCGCGAGCTGCCCAGTGACACGAGCCTACCAGACGAGCTAAATGACTTATATGCACGCTTCGAGGCAAGCAACACTGAAGCATGCTTGAGGGCACCAGCTGTTCCGGACGACTGTGTGATCACGCTCTCCGTAGCCGATGTGAGTAGGACCTTTTTAAACAGGTCAACATTCACAAGGCCGCAGGGCCAAACAGATTACCAGGACGTGTACTCTGAGCATGTGCTGACCAACTGGCAAACCTGTCCCTGACCGAGTCTGTAATACCAACATGCTTCAAGCAGACCTCCATAGTCCCTGTGAAGAAGAACACTAAGGTAACCTGCCTAAATGACTATCGACCCGTAGCACTCACGTTTGTAGCCATGACTTGCTTTGAAAGGCTGGTCATGGCTCACATCAACACCATTGTCCCAGAAACCCTAGACCCACTCCAATTTGCATACCGCCCCAACAGATCCACAGATGACACAATCTCTATTGCACTCCACACTGCCCTTTCCCACCTGAACAAAAGGAACACCTACGTGAGAATGCAATTCATTGACTACAGCTCAGCGTTCAACACCATAGTGCCCTCAAAGCTCATCACTAAGCCAAGGACCCTGGGACTAAACACCTCCCTCTGCAACTGGATCCTGGACTTCCTGACGGGCCACCCCAGGTGGTAAGGGTAGGTAACAACACATCTGCCACGCTGATCCTCAACACGGGGGCCCCTCGGGTGCGTGCTCAGTCCCCTCTTGTACTCCCTGTTCACCCAATGAACTGTCACGGTCCAAACACACTAAGACAGTCGTGAAGAGGGCACAACAACGTCTATTGCCCCTCAAGAGACTTGCCATGGATCTTCAGATCCACAAAGTTATACAGCTGCACCATCGAGAGCATCCTGACTGGTTGCATTACCTCGTCTAACCTGTGCCCCTGCACATTGACTCTGTATCGGTACCCCCTGTATATAACCTCGTTACTGTTATTTTATTGTTGCTCTTTCATTATTTATTATTTTTCTATTTTTGTTATTTTTTTATTGTTTACTTCCGTTTATTTAGTAAATACTTAACAATGCAGTTAAGAAAAAAGCGTTAAGGGCTTGTAAGTAAGCATTTCACTGTAAGGTCTACACCTGTTGTATTCGGCGCATGTGACAAATACAATTTGATTTGTAATGATCATGCTGTTTGATCAGCTTCTTGATATGCCACACCTGTCAGGTGGATGGATTATCTTGGCAAGGAGAAATTATAGGAGAAATGCTCACTAACAAGGATGTAAACACATTTCTGCAGAACATTTTTGAGAAATAAGCTTTTTGTGCGTATGGAACATTTCTAGGATCTTTTATTTCAGCTCATGAAACATGGGACCAACACTTTACATGTTGTGTTAATATTTTTGTTCAGTGTAATATAGTTAGTTCACAGTTGGTTTTGGTATTTTAACCTGCGTGTCATGAACGCTTCTAGTTGGGATAGACCAAATGTACATGCGGAGGCGGTTTGGTCAGCATGTTGGCGCCTATTGATTTAAGTATCTATTTCCTGGTGGACTTAAGTTTGCGGTATGTGTTGGAAACATAAGGAACGTATCTTGAAAAATAATTGTCAAAAAACAAAAGGTTCAATCACTACATACACAACATAGTGTTGGGATGATTGATGCTGGAGCTACGATGCAGTTTTCAAAGCACTACTGATCCAACACAATGTATCGATGCTCGTTTCATAGTAACATCATGTTATCAATGACATCCGAAGCGTCGTTTGATCACGTGGTTTTCAAACAGCGTTGCAAAATACGAGATCCCCACGGAAAGGGCCAGCGTTCCGGTTTAGAAGCATGGTTTCGACTGCTCCTACTGTTTTGCTTCGGTACTGCAGTTTCACTGACGCCTGGCCCAGAAAGACAATTTCCATAGATGCCACATAGAGAAGTTATATTTGAAAATTCCTATAAGACAATAATCATCACCTTTGTGCACAAAACATCCATTGAATTAGTCAAATTGTCACGGAGGCAGATATTTTTGTTTAATCACTCACAGCCGAAGATGCTAACGTTTTATATTCATACAATGTCTGCCATATTTTTGGATGACTTCATCGCTGCTCACACTGCTCCCATTGCTCACTAAATGCTAGTGTGCATGTGATGTTGGTCCTTATAAACCGGATGCAACCCATATCTACAGTAGATGGTCCATGAATCGGTGTACGAGGTGAGTAGATTACTCTGCATCCAAGATGTCCGACCATTGTTTTCAGTCTCTGGTTCTTATTATACCTCTAGTGGATCAATCAATACAATTTATACTGAGCAAAAAAAGAAACTTAACAATTTCACTGATTTTTTTTTTTTTAATAGATTTTTTAAATTTTAATTTTTTCTCTCGGAGTTACAGTTCATATAAAGAAATCAGTCAATTGAAATAAATTAATTAGGTCTTAATCTATGGATTTCACATGACTGGGCAGGGACGCAGCCATGGGTGGGCCTGTGAGGGCATAGGCCCACCCACTGGGGGAGCCTGCAGGTGAAGAAGCCAGATGTGGAGGTCCTGGGCTGGCGTGGTTACATGTGGTCTGCGGTTGTGAGGTCGGTTGGACATACTGCCAAATTCTCCAAAATGACGGAGGCTGCTTATGGTAAAGAAATGAATGTTCAATTCTCTGGCAACAGCTCTGGTGGACATTCCTGCAGTCACCATGCCAATTGCATGCTCCCTCAACTTGAGACATCTGTGGCATTGTGTTGTGTGACACAACTGCACATTTTAGTGGCCTTTTATTGTCCCCAGCACAAGGTGCACCTATGTAATTATCATGCGGTTTAATCAGCTTCTTGATATGCCACACCTGTCAGGTGGATGGATTATCTTGACAAAGGATAAAATGCTCACCTCTCTGTTAACAAATGTGTGCACAACATTTGAGAGATATAAGCTTTTTGTGTATGGAACATTTCTGGGGTCTTTTTATTTCAGCTCAAACATGGGACCAGCACTTTACATGTTGAGTTTATATTTTTGTTCAGTGTGTTTATAAAGCCCTTTTTACGTCAGCAGATGTCACAAAGTGCTTATACAGAAACCCAGCCTAAAACCCCAAGAGTAAGCAATGCAGATGTAGAAGCACAGTGGCTAGTAAACCTAGGACGAAACCTAGAGGGACCAGGCTCTGAGGGGTGGCCAGTCCTCTTCTGGCTGTGCCGGTGGAGATTATAGGAGTACATTGCCATTAAGACGAGATCGTTCATCAAGATGTTCAAACGTTCATAGATGACCAGCAGGGTCAAATAATAATCAGTGGTTATAGTGTGCAACAGGTCAGCACCTCAGGAGTGAATGTAATTTGGCTTTTCATAGCCGAACATTGAGGTCGAGACAGCAGGTGCGGTAGAGGGGGAGAGATGGTCGAAACAGCAGGACCGGGATAAGGTAGGAGGTCCGGTGAACAGGTCAGGATTCCATAGTCGTAGGCAGAACAGCAGAAACTGGATCAGCAGCACGACCAGGTGGACTGGGGACGGGGACACCCAGGAGTCGTCAGGCCAGGTAGTCCTGTGGCATGGTCCTAGGGCTCAGGTCCTCCGGGAGGGGAGAGAGCGAGAGATAGGAGAATTAGAGGGAGCATACTTAAGATCACACAGGACACCAGATAGGACAGACTGAATGTAGCCCCCCGGCACATAGACTATTGCGGCATAGATACAGGGGACTGAGACGGGAGGTCGGGGAACACTGTGGCCCCGGCCGACGATACCCCCGGACAGGGCCAACCAAGCAGGATATACTCCATTTAAAGTAGTCAACTGGGTGGGGATGACTGCTTTTAAAATGGCGATCGCGTCAATGATAACACAGAAAGCAGTATGGTGGATGCCTATTGGAAATTAGCTTTTTCCTGCTTCTCCGCTCATTCTCATCAGTGTAGATGAGGGGAAGCCTGATGTGCACCCATAGTTATAATATCTGATCAGGACTCCTTGGGCTTGTTCAGGTAATAGAAACATGCACAGCATTGCAGATGGAAATGTAAACTGCTGGAGCAGCCCCTGGAGGAGACCCCGCCCCATGTGGTTGTCTCACTTAAGAGACATCTTAAGATTTGTTGCTCTGTATAAGAGCATATGCTAAATTACTAAAATGTCAAGTCAATATTTTAAGCTTGGGCTTGTTAGCGTGATCTATAGCCTTGTCTAGACATTGCCCGTTAACATTTTGTGAGGATTTCTCCAAAACTTTACTTCTGGAGTGCTTTGTCTGGCATCCAGACTACCTGACACTTTTTGACTTAACTGCAATCGATATTCAGCTCTGGGACTGGAGAATTTGAACTTGGTCCGAATGCTAATGTGTGACAAGGCAAACCGAATAATTATCTTTTAACTTGACATCTTAACACAGTCATATCAGGATAGTATCACAATAGCAAATAGTTACAGCATATGCTAGATGTGTTCACTTGTTTTTGAAATGGCTGGTTTGTTGTTTAGATAGATCAGGCCATCTGTGTCAAAATCCAGATTTCTTAGTTGACAGTGAAACCACTGATTTGGAGTTTAAATGTATAGACCTTGACAGCTCTGGTCGTCACTGTTTAAACTCCGATGCAAGCCGGATGTCTGGGGATAACATGGCATGCACTGCAGTGAATTGTAATGTACTCAAGGATGTCCCAAATTGTTTCAGTTCCCACTTCCCAATCAGTTGCAATATGGCTTTGACAAAACAAATATTGTCACTGACACCTAGGCAAGTTGCCTCAGTTTCCTGAAGTTATCATTCTGGTAGTCTGCCAAATTCAGAGACCAAAATGGCAGGCTGTCAAAATAAGGTTCATGCTTGTTGAGGTGGGAGGGACCATATAAAATACTAATCTCGTCACAATATTGTTGTCGCTTATCTCTGTTTTCACCTTAACCCTAAAAAGTACTCGGCTAAATCAGGCTTTGATGGATTTCAGTTTGAAATGTGCTGCTTAGGCTATTTGTGCCTTCAAATAGGCTATTGTCTGAAAAATGGGTTGCACTTGGAACAAACTTGTAAGCAGCTGGGGTTGGTGCCCTTGCATTTGATGTGCTAGTTTGTAGAAATATAGCCTAGCCTGCAATCTACCAACTACAGAGTTCAAGGGGAATTTACCAGAGGGATTGCTTTGAAATGTGTGTTTTGTCCCTATTTTTCTCTGTGAGCTATTATCAGCTTTAATCAGGATTTATGTTCTCTTCTGCATTTTGTCAATGTTCGTATCTGTATTGATCACAAGATCTCCTTGTGCGTTTTGATGGACTAAACAATCTTAATCTCATCTAGACCTATGGTGTGATTAATTGGGGTTCTATTGACTTTTGTGGTAACAATTCATGGCTCTGCATAACGTCACAATGTTTGACTTGCAAAGCTTTTTGCTCTGAGGACAAATGAAACTTGTCCCTCTCTCTGCCTTTGACTGATTTGGTCTACTATGCTTAGAGGGTACAGGCCAAGTTCACATTCCTTTGTGTGTTATTTGCAGAAATATCTTCAAATGATGTGCCAATTTGGCTGTTCCATAATAGAGATTATTGCACTCCTTTTTTATCAATGTTTGGCCAGAAAAAACGTAAGTTAATTCCTAATTTGGTTATGATTATCCAGCCTCAAGTATTTTAGCATGCTCATCAATGGTAGGTTGACTAGCAGTAGTTGCAGAAATAGCAATATGTAACACCTTCAAATAGTGCATCAGCTGCCTATTTCTAAAATAGAGAATATTTAGTCAGAGGTATGATTTCGGAATGCAGTTCTGTGAAATGTGTTGTCAGTTGTTGCTGTTATCTAGGTCAGTGCTTCAAGAGCCCTCTGCGCTTGGCCTTCTGATGAACAATTTCATTTTGAGAGGGAACTGCTGTTTTCATTATTCATACTCAGGCTGGAGTTGTGGTGTATTAATGTAGTGGTTCCCAACCAGGGGTACTAGGACCCCTGGACGTACTTGGCCTATCCACAGGGGGTACTTGAAGACTCCATGAGACCATAGGCTTACTGGTAAAATGCACGTGAGGGGTTACTTCAGGGGTACTCCAGGCAGAGCAATTTAAATTCAGTGAGTGGTACAGTAACCGAAAAAGGTTGTGAACCACTGCATTAAAGCATGACACCTAATTTCCTCACACTACAAATGTATACTGAACAAAAATATAAACACAACATGTAAAGTGTTGGTTTCATGAGCTAAAATAAAATATCCCAGACATTTTCCATACACACAAAAAGTTTTTTTCTATCAAATGTTGTCCACAAATTTGTTTACATTCCTGTTAGTGAGCATTTCTCCTTTGCCAAGATAAGCCATCCACCTGACAGGTGTGGCATATCAAGAAGCTGATTAAACAGCATGATCATTATACAGGTGCACCTTGTGCTTGGGACAATAAAAGGCCGCTCTAAAATGTTGCAGTTTTGTCACACAACACAATGCCACAGATGTCTCAAGTTGAGGGAGCATGCAATTGGCATGCTGACTGCAGGAATGTCCACCAGAGCTGTTGCCAGATAATTTAATGTTAATTTCTCTACCATAAGCCAATGTCGTTTTAGAGAATATGGCAGTACGTTCAACTGGCCTCACAACCGCAGACCACGTGTAACCATGCCAGCCCAGGACCTCCACATCTGGCTTCTTCACCTACAGGATCATCTGAGACCAGCCACCCGGACAGCTGATGAAACTGAGGAGTATTTATGTCTGTAATAAAGCCCTTTTGTGGGGGAAAACTCATTCTGATTGGCTGGGCCTGGCACCCCAGTGTGTGGGCCTGGCTCCCAAGTGAGTGGGCCTATGCCCACCCATGGCTGCACCTCTGCCCAGTCATGTGAAATCCATAGATTAGGGCCTAATGAATTTATTTCGATTGATTGATTTCCTTATATGAATTGCAACTCAGTAAAATCGTAGAAATTGTTGCATGCTGCGTTTTTATTTTTCAGTATAATTCTCAAATTGGAGTTCTAACCTCACATTCGCTGTCATTCCTAATTATTTTATAATATGTTGTACCATAATTCCACATCTTGCCTTGCACTTCACTGGCTGGTCAATGTGTGTTGGCATTTGTGTATCTCAGGTTGAATATCATTCTAAGGCCGTTTGTCAGTTTCAGCACTCATGCACTCATGCTTTTTCCCACCTGAAATTGGGTAGATTACCGTGCTCGTCGACGCATGCTGGACTCCTCTCGATTTTCCGACTTGTTCACAAATCGATTTAAACTACTACATGATTCTTTAACAGTGGAGTTGCACGTTAGATGAGTAGCATGAAATTGACTGCCGAAATGTAGTGGCGGACGTGAGTGACATTTTAAAGGCAAGGGGTAGAGTCAAATTCTTAAAACCAAAAGGATATTTGTTGCCCCAAAGTAAGCCAACCAGCTTAACGCCGTTAACATTTTTACAAAGCCCCACAATTACTTTTCACTTAAACAACCCCAGCTACACTACATAGAAACACAACTTCTTATTGGAGAAGTTTCTGCTACTTTGAAACACAAAAGCGCTCCGCTTTATCTTTTCCATTGTCTGCTCTTTTTCTCTTGTTGATCTAATTGGTTACCCTTTGTTGCCCAAACTGAATAGTTTTTGGGTCTCCTCCACACCTTTTGAAGCTGTAACATTTATTGAATGCGGGTCTCACCCAATATCACCTGGCTAAACCTTAAAATTCCCTACTTGTCTCTTGACTACACCCGTTGATCTCTGGGTTTTACAGCTGTGGTCATTTCCAAGTGGGGATTACAGTCTACATGCTTGATATTTATGTGTTCTGCCTCCTTCCGCGGAGCAGGGCCACTCTCCCCACCACTAACGACTGGTAATTTGGTAAATGCATTTGAAGGTGGAATAAAAAATAAAAAAACTCACTGTGGAGTGACGATGCCTCCACCTCTGCTGCTGCTGGTGGGGGCTATGCTATCCTACCGATCCTTGACTTCGGCGATGTCATTTACAAAATAGCCTCCAACACTCTACTCAGCAAATTGGATGTAGTCTATCACCATCCGTTTTGTCACCAAAGTCCCATATACTACCCACCACTGTGACCTGTACGCTCTTGTTGGCTGGTCCTCACTACATATTCGTCGCCAAACCCACTGGCTCCAGGCGATCTATAAATCACTACTAGGCAAATCCCCGCCTTATCTTAGCTCATTGGTCACCATAGCAACACCCACCCGTAGTATGTGCTCCAGCAGGTATATCTCACTGGTCATCCCCAAAGCTAACACCTACTTTGGCCGCCATTCCTTCCAGTTCTCTTCTGCCAATGACTGGAACGAACTGCAAAAATCTCTGAAGCTGGAGACTCTTATCTCCCTCACTAACTTTAAGCATCAGTTGTCAGAGCACCTTACCGATCACTGCACCTGTACACAGCCCATCTGAAATTAGCCCACCCAACTACCTCATCCCCATATTGTTATTTATTTTGCTCATTTGCACCCCAGTATCTCTATTTGCACATCATCTCTTGCACATCTATCATTCCAGTGTTAATACTATTGTAATTATTTTGCACTATAGCCTATTTATTGCCTTACCTCCATAACTTGCTACATTTGCACACACTGTATATACACTGCTCAAAAAAATAAAGGGAACACTTAAACAACACAATGTAACTCCAAGTCAATCACACTTCTGTGAAATCAAACTGTCCACTTAGGAAGCAACACTGATTGACAATACATTTCACATGCTGTTGTGCAAATGGAATAGACAACAGGTGGAAATTATAGGCAATTAGCAAGACACCCCCAATAAAGAAGTGGTTCTGCAGGTGGTGACCACAGACCACTTCTCAGTTCCTATGCTTCCTGGCTGATGTTTTGGTCACTTTTGAATGCTGGCGGTGCTTTCACTCTAGTGGTAGCATGAGACGGAGTCTACAACCCACACAAGTGGCTCAGGTAGTGCAGCTCATCCAGGATGGCACATCAATGCGAGCTGTGGCAAGAAGGTTTGCTGTGTCTGTCAGCGTAGTGTCCAGAGCATGGAGGCGCTACCAGGAGACAGGCCAGTACATCAGGAGACGTGGAGGAGGCCGTAGGAGGGCAAAAACCCAGCAGCAGGACCGCTACCTCCGCCTTTGTGCAAGGAGGAGCAGGAGGAGCACTGCCAGAGCCCTGCAAAATGACCTCCAGCAGGCCACAAATGTGCATGTGTCTGCTCAAACGGTCAGAAACCGACTCCATGAGGGTGGTATGAGGGCCCGACGTCCACAGGTGCGGGTTGTGCTTACAGCCCAACACCGTGCAGGACGTTTGGCATTTGCCAGAGAACACCAAGATTGGCAAATTCACCACTGGCGCCCTGTGCTCTTCACAGATGAAAGCAGGTTCACACTGAGCACGTGTGACAGACGTGACAGAGTCTGGAGACGCCGTGGAGAACATTCTGCTGCCTGCAACATCCTCCAGCATGACCGGTTTGGCGGTGGGTCAGTCATGGTGTGGGGTGGCATTTCTTTGGGGGGCCGCACAGCCCTCCATGTGCTCGCCAGAGGTAGCCTGACTGCCATTAGGTACCGAGATGAGATCCTCAGACCCCTTGTGAGACCATATGCTAGTGCGGTTGGCCCTGGGTTCCTCCTAATGCAAGACAATGCTAGACCTCATGTGGCTGGAGTGTGTCAGCAGTTCCTGCAAGAGGAAGGCATTGATGCTATGGACTGGCCCGCCCGTTCCCCAGACCTGAATCCAATTGAGCACATCTGGGACATCATGTCTCGCTCCATCCACCAACGCCACGTTGCACCACAGACTGTCCAGGAGTTGGCGGATGCTTTAGTCCAGGTCTGGGAGGAGATCCCTCAGGAGACCATCCGCCACCTCATCAGGAGCATGCCCAGGCGTTGTAGGGAGGTCATACAGGCACGTGGAGGCCACACACACTACTGAGCCTCATTTTGACTTGTTTTAAGGACATTACATCAAAGTTGGATCAGCCTGTAGTGTGGTTTTCCACTTTAATTTTGAGGGTGACTCCAAATCCAGACCTCCATGGGTTGTGTGATTTTGTTGTCAGCACATTCAACTATGTAAAGGAAAAAAGTATTTAATAAGATTATTTCATTCATTCAGATCTAGGATGTGTTGTTTAAGTGTTCCCTTAATTTTTTTGAGCAGTGTATTTTCTGTTGTATTTTTGACTTTGTTTTGTTTTACCCCATATGTAACTCTGTTTTTATCGCACTGCTTTGCTTTATCTTGGCCAGGTCGCAGTTGTAAATGAGAACTTGTTCTCAACTGGCTTACCTGCTTAAATAAAGGTGAAATAAAAAATAAATAACAAAAATGCAGAAATCAGTATAGAAAGAAATGGTGGCTATGAGTCATACAGGCTACTATGGTTCTATACTATACAGTGAGGGGAAAAAGGTATTTGATCCCCTGCTGATTTTGTACGTTTGCCCACTGACAAAGAAATGATCAGTCTATAATTTTAATGGTAGGTTTATTTGAACAGTGAGAGACAGAATAACAACAAAAAAATCCAGAAAAAAACGCATGTCAAAAATGTTATAAATTGATTTGCATGTTAATGAGGGAAATAAGTATTTGACCCCCTCTCAATCAGAAAGACTTCTGGCTCCCAGGTGTATTTTATACAGGTAACGAGCTGAGATTAGGAGCACACTCTTAAAGGGAGTGCTCCTAATCTCTGCTTGTTACCTGTATAAAAGACACCTGTCCACAGAAGCAATCAATCAATCAGATTCCAAACTCTCCACCATGGCCATGATCAAAGAGCTCTCCAAGGATGTCAGGGACAAGATTGTAGACCTACACAAGGCTGGAATGGGCTACAAGACCATCGCCAAGCAGCTTGGTGAGAAGTTGACAACAGTTGGTGCGATTATTGGCAAATGGAAGAAACACAAAAGAACTGTCAATCTCCCTCGGCCTGGGGCTCCATGCAAGATCTCACCTCGTGGAGTTGCAATGATCATGAGAATGGTGAGGAATCAGCCCAGAACTACATGGGAGGATCTTGTCAATGATCTCAAGGCAGCTGGGACCATAGTCACCAAGAAAACAATTGGTAACACTACGCCGTGAAGGACTGAAATCCTGCAGCGCCCGCAAGGTCCCCCTGCTCAAGAAAGCACATATACAGGCCCGTCTGAAGTTTGCCAATGAACATCTGAATGATTCAGAGGAGATCTGGGTGAAAGTGTTGTGGTCAGATGAGACTAAAATCGAGCTCTTTGGCATCAACTCAACTCGCCGTGTTTGGAGGAGGAGGAATGCTGCCTATGACCCCAAGAACACCATCCCCACCGTCAAACATGGAGGTGGAAACATTATGCTTTGGGGGTGTTTTTCTGCTAAGGGGACAGGACAACTTCACCGCATCAAAGGGATGATGGACGGGGCCATGTACCGTCAAATCTTGGGTGAGAACCTCCTTCCCTCAGCCAGGGCATTGAAAATGGGTCAAGGATGGGTATTCCAGCATGACAATGACCCAAAACACACGGCCAAGGCAACAAAGGAGTGGCTCAAGAAGAAGCACATTAAGGTCCTGGAGTGGCCTAGCCAGTCTCCAGACCTTAATCCCATAGAAAATCTGTGGAGGGAGCTGAAGGTTCGAGTTGCCAAACGTCAGCCTCGAAACCTTAATGACTTGGAGAAGATCTGCAAAGAGGAGTGGAACAAAATCCCTCCTGAGATTTGTGCAAACCTGGTGGCCAACTACAAGAAACGTCTGACCTCTGTGATTGCCAACAAGGGTTTTGCCACCAAGTACTAAGTCATGTTTTGCAGTGGGGTCAAATACTTATTTCCCTCATTAAAATGCAAATTAATTTATAACATTTTGACATGCGTTTTTCTGGATTTTGTTGTTGTTGTTCTGTCTCTCACTGTTCAAATAAACCTACCATTAAAATTATAGACTGATCATGTCTTTGTCAGTGGGCAAACGTACAAAATCAGCAGGGGATCAAATACTTTTTTCCCTCACTGTACACTGCTCTGGTAGTGGTATCAGTTTACATGCAGTGGAGACATTTTGAATGCACCCCATGTTTAATCTTAGAACCCCTAAATCCAGCCAGGATCAAGAGTCCTCATCCCAAGGCCTAGATTTTCATTCAGACACTCACTGATCCACATCACAAACGCCCTCCAGGAGACCAGGTGACTCACGCAGGGAGATCAAAGGCAAATATTTAATTACTTGACTGCTAAGAAATAGAATACCAGGGCTTAGCCCAGGGGTGTCTTCTATCGATTAGACTGATATTTTAAAGAACCCAACATGTTTGTAAATTAGTTGTGTCAAAGTGAAGTCTTTGGGGGGTGGTTGATAGCCTTAGTTTCTAACTCTGTAGTCTCTGTTTCTCCTTACAGACGGGCGGATAGAGAGCGTTTGATACAGACCACGATGTCCAAGATCTCCAAGGCCGCTAAGGCCGTGAAGAAGGTGGACATGGGGGGT
The DNA here is from genome assembly GCF_964263955.1 of Coregonus lavaretus. Lineage (NCBI taxonomy): Eukaryota > Metazoa > Chordata > Actinopteri > Salmoniformes > Salmonidae > Coregonus > Coregonus lavaretus. Next base: position 14,568,958 of record NC_140019.1, read on the forward strand.
GTGATCCGGGCTATCGTGAGGTCAGGGCAGGCGGCCCCCGGACCCCCTCTGGGTCCTGTCCTGGGACAGGTAAACTCACTTTTCAGACTCCTATTCTATTTTCTCCAAAAGAGAAACAGAAAGTGTCAAGTTCTTTACGTGTCTTCTTGAATGTCTTGGAGTGTCAGGCTCTTGTGCATCATCGGTTGGCGGATGCGCTGGAAAATATACTTGGAAGTTCCTGACAAAAATAAATGGTGTTGGTGCCTTTTTGAGAGCTGAGCCATGACGAATGTTGAAGAGCTCAGGAAAAGATGCCTTCGTGTGGTAAAGAGCGTAGTAATGAGGTGAGACGAGTTGCATCCAGGCAAGGCAGAGCTGTATGTTTGTCTAAAGGTACCCTCTTTTAGAATTGTTTCGTATGCCATATGTCAGTGTTGCGGTGTCGGGGCTCCGTGCAAGTGTGTTTTTCTTTGCCTCCGTCTTTGCTGCCTTGCTCCATCAAGCGCTGAGTGTGTATGTGGTAGGCTAAACTGTAAATAAATGCCAGTCGGCAGCCGCTTTGCTTTAGGCACCAGCCTTTGGCCCCAATCTTCCCTCTCTCCTTGTTTTTTTTCCTTCCTCTCCTCTGACTAACCACCCCTGACAGGGGGAGCGCAAAGAGGTAGGTTCCCTGTCGGCCGCAGGGCATATTTAAACAAACGACAGCAATAAAAGGGTGAACGGTAGACAAAAGGGAGGACCTGACAGCTTTGGTGGGGGAGAAATAATTACAGTCCAGAGTGAAATTAGCACACCTCAATACAGGAGAATGAAGAGGGAGAGGAAAGAAGAGCGGGGCTACTCTCTCTTCAGGACCTCAGGAAAATACTGAGGATAGTACATTGGGCTTAACAGGTGTAACAAATTCAAGGAAGTAGTCATTTGCTGAAGCTGCTGCCGATGTAGTTACTGCTTTTATATAAGAAATATGAGACCAGTTGCCCGACGGGGAGTGCATCCAGAATGCGTAGTGTTTGAAATCGAGAGTGCGTGAGGGAGCGAGAGATGAAAGAGCGCGAGACTGAGAAGCCGACTCCCGGCGTACTCTAGTTCACATCCCTGCTGATTCTCTCAGAACTACAGAGAAACTCCCTGGAGGAAGGACTTTGCTTTTAACTGTGTGTGTGTGTGTGTGTCAGGGTTGGGCTCAGTTCAGAATTTTATGGAATGGGTTTTAGGAGTATAAGTAGACGCAACATACTACAAAAACAACATACTACACTTCCACACCTCATCCCCAGGGGGCAGCAGCAACCAACCAGGTTAAGGGCTGTGCTCTGCTAGGAAGGCTTGATATGCACATCAGCTACTGCCAATTAGGGTGATTGACAGTCAGTGTCCCAGCTGGAAAAGCTGCAAGGCTGCCATGAGGCCTTTGGTTTGTTTTTGAGTCTTTTAGTTTGGGCATGCCTTTTGGTATTTTTTTCCTTTTTGAATCTGTTTGATCCACCATCTGAACAAATCATAATCTGCTTGGACTGGCTGACAAAGAGGTCAAGAGAGACCGAGCTGGTTGTGGGCCAAGGTAAGGCAGCTGTCTCCGGGGTACATGCATTCAACATCTGGTCGCGTACGCTTACTTGTCACATTAATGGACACATCAGGTCAGATTACAGAACCGTTAGGCAAGCCTATAACCCCTAGACTTAGCGAGTACAGTGTTCACAGTTGGCTGTCTAATCGGTTTCATAACACTCCCATTCAACTAGAGTTGAAATTCTAATTGAATTGGCGACCCCGCAGGATATAGAATTTCAGTTTGAGTGACATGAAGTAGAATTTAATTCAGTGCAATTCAAATAAATTCCACTCAGTCATAGAACATGAGTTTCATTGAATCTGATGGGTCACACTTCCGGATACCAAAGAATATATCACTTTTCTCTGGAAACAATGTTCATATACTGTTTTTTAAACTTTGTGCTTAGAATAGCCAATTATTTTTCCACCAACCATTTTCATTTGTTTGGCTTCTGGGAAATGTCATTTTCCCCATATTGAACAAAATTGAAGGGATTAATGGAATGTAATGACCCTGTAAACCAAGTATAAAGCTGTCTAAGCTATTAGCATTTAGACAAATGGGTCCCAATTTCAATTATTAGTAGCATGAATGGTTAGAGGGGATGCAGACTGGGTGCAGAGTGCATTAGGAACCACTGATGGAGATTTAATAGACCCTTTCCTATCCTAATAACAGCACTTCCTCTCTCACACACATACACACCCTAGCACATTTGCAGGCTCCCCTGTTGAAACATTCGAGCCAGACCAGCAGACAAATGGCTGGCTGAAGGAACACTGCATGCCTACCAGGGCTGGTGCTGCTGGTCTAATTGTGATAAATGATAGCTTTTCCTCTGTCACTCTCTGTCCACATAGCACATGCTGCACTGCCTGCCTCAGATGTGTGGAGCGCTTCGCCCCCAGCAGCTCCCTGCCCATAACATTGGCTTGCATTTTCAACAAAGAAATTCGTTTTTGACGGAATATGTAAAAGGAAAACAGATTTGCTTTGATGCAGTGGATGTTTTGAAAGTTGGGGACAGCTAGTATGTCCCCTAACTGTGAATGATCAGCCTCTGATGCTGTTTTCTCCACTTGTGGTGACAGGCTGCCAATACCCTCCCACACATGGTCAATAAAGTGTCAGAGCCTGGGAGAATGAAAACTTTATTACAGTTTGGAAGCTGTCCTGGAGGTGTAGCGGATAACAGCTGTGGAAGAGTTTTTACAGTATACACACTGACAAACACCACAGCATTATGTCTAAGTCCCATATGATACAGATAATGTCTGTGTGGAACCAGTACTGAGGATTGTAGATCCTTGAAAAACAATGCACTTCTTCGCTGTACATCTCTCACCCCCTTCACGCCGCCCCAGCCCTCTCTCTCCCCCTGATACCAAAGTATTACAGGCTGCCGGCACCCAGGGGATGGATAAATCATCCCTTTAACCAAAGTGAGCTTATTGGATGAGTTACTGCTGTGATTGCCTGGGTGATTACATGTGGTTTTTAGTTTGTCCGTCTCAGTGCGAGGCCAACAGTCTTCACTCTTCAGTGCTAAATGCTTCCCTGACTGGGGAGCTCTGATAGCTTGACGGCTGAAGCCGAGCTCTCTCTCTGGACAGTTTCTAGAGTTCTTGGGAGATGGAGGGGCCCAGGGAGGTCTCCGTGTGATCCAGACTGACGTGGGACAGGGAGTAGCTGTGGGAGCGAGACGGTGTGTGGTAGTGAGAGGGCGGCCAAGGGGTGCTTTTACCTGTGGCTTGGACCTCTGTCTGCTCTGAGCTCTGCGTTGCCAGGGTGGATTCCCCCCCCGCCTCTGCTCCGTCCCCAGCCCCCATCCCCCTGTCCCCACCCTGCTTGTGCCTCTCCCAGGCTGAGCTCAGCTTCACAGCCAGGGCCAGTAGGTTCTTCCCCAGGAACACTGTAGAGACCCGGGGGTCCCTGTACCACAGCATGCCCGTTCCCCTGAGGGCCAGTGTGAACACGTTGATGGTGACCAGGCTGAGCCAGGGGTATAGGGCCTCCTTACGGGGCCCCCTCTGTCCCGGCAGGGCGGCGGCCCCCAGTTCTGTGAGGGCCACGCAGGGCAGTAGCAGCAGCAGGGCGTAGCAGTAGAAGAACACCAGGCCTTCGGCCCACAGGGGCACCCTTAGGTCAGTGGCCCCTGTGTGGGCTTCCCACAGCCCGGCCTGCAGGTCCAGAACATCCAGCAGGTCCACCACCACCCAGAGCAGCCTCCCCCGCACCTCCTGCTTCCTCCGCAGGGGCGTCATGTTGTCAGCCCCAGTAAGGATGAGGAACAGGGAGGGAAGGCAGATAGACAGCAGCAGGGTGAGTGTCTTCCTGGCCAGGGGGTCGGGTGGCCGACGTTCCGTCCGGTAGTTCTGGCAGACGAAGAAGAGTTTGAGCTGGAGCAGGGACAGGAAGAGGAACCAGAGGGCGTTGGCGAAGCCGCGGCGGGGGGAGGGCGCCTCCGACACCACGCCCGCCGACACGATGCGTAGAACCAGCAGGAAGCCCAGGTCACCTAGCAACACGGCGGCGCACGGCCACACGCCGGGCCCGGCCTTGCCGCGGGCTCCCAGCATGCTCTGCTCCAGCAGGTAGAGGTCGACCACTGCCATGGTGCTCACCGTGACCAGGGTTGATACGCACACCTGGGGCGTAGGCACCATGCCTGGTAGAGAAACACAGAAACATGACAAGTCAAGAAAAAATGTACTATGTTCAGAAGAACGGTTTTATTCCCATCTAGACTTCATTCACCAATGTGAATTTCACTTGCATGATAGACAATCTTTCTTCAAGACGCTTGCTTACCTAACAGTGTTGCCAGTCATACTTTCTTGCTTGTTGCCATGGATGAAGATAATTTTGATGCCAATTCAGCAGTGAGTCTTTTCCATCTTTCAGTCAGGGACCGTTCTTCCCTGACCATGCATGCTGTAAATTTTCTCAGTCCTCTGCAGATATTTTATTTAAATGGGGCTCTTCAGCAATGAAAGTTTTAGGCCTGCCCGGCACCTTGTCTAAAACTCAGAATTACCCTGGTTCTCTGCTGTGGCATTTTGCTTGCGTGCCCTTACCTTATTCATTATTAATGAATTGTGTTGAAGTGCAGCCAGGCAGGCAGCTTGTCTACTTGTTTTCTTTCCTGTTTAGTCGGCCTCATTGTTGCTGCCTGCTGCAATCTTAAGTCGGCGGAAAATTGCCTTCTCATTTGGGCAGAATATTAATAACGCTTCTCTTAAGATTTTGAGATGTTTTTTGAATGTAATTGCTTGCTTGTGTGTTCATGAACATGTGTTTGTCACTGTGCGCATGTCCCTGCGTGCAAGCCATTCTAATGGGCTAATCTGCCCATTTACGGAATACTAATGTGTACATTTTTTGCGCCAGGCCATATTTTAACAGTGGACATTATAAAACCCCAGTATTGATTGTGAGTGAGAAATGATCAGACTTTACGTGCCTCTCCTTAACGTATTGAGGCTAAGAGGCTGTAGCGTATGGTTCTCAGAGCAGACCGAGCCAGGGGAGCTGAGGAGCAGTGTCAGCCATCTGCCTAGCACCACCGAGGGTGTCAACCACTCCACGGGATTGATGGCATTTTAATATGAAATCTTTACCACCTCAGATATGCCATAATGGCAACACTAGAGTCTGATCGAGCGACACGATTGCGGGCTCTGCAGCCATCGAGGAACAGATGAACAGATCTACTTCTTAATAACGTGTGCTAACGTGTGCTTCTGATTGACGACAGGCATCTATCTATTCGATGCAGCCCTCATCTGAGCCCTGTCATCCACGGAGAGACTGTCGTCCACGGAGAGACTGTCAGTGTCTGCAGGAGAGGCTTGTGGGAGAGGGGATTGAAAGTAAGAGATTGATTGCTCTTGGCTGTCTACATGCCTAATAAAGTATTACTACATGATGGTAATAGTTCATAAATGAACTCAGCCTGGCGAGGAGGAGAGATGAGCGCGGGATGGAAGGGCAAGTGAGGATGAGGAAGCTGCAGACAGAATTTGATGATGCAGGGCGCTAAAAAAGACATGGCATCTTACGCTAACTCTGGGATCAGAAGAAATGAAATGCATTAATACTTCTTCTGGAACAGTTGAGTGAGGAAACAACCTAGACTGACTAATCCTCCTAGGGGCATGGTGAGGAGAGCGAAGAGGGGCATGAACGTCAGAATCACTATTATCTGATTATCATACGGAGGGAGGATATGCAGGATATGCACACTGCAGTCCGTGGAGGGAGAAAGGTAGTCTGCCACCCCAGACAATGTGTTTTTGCCTTTCTCATTCCCACCACGCCTCTTGGCAATTCCGTATAAGTCTGAAATTGTACCCTGGAACCCCGGCGTTCCTCTGTCAGCCTTTGTTTGTGTCGTGACAGCTTGTCAACACACATCATTGATTCTGTTCTGAGTGAGCGGTCCGGATGACAGCTGTGTGTGTCCATTCTGCTCATCAATAATGACATATTCATCATCCCTATGATTAGAAAACGGTGCTGTAGCTGACAGGCTGATTCAGGCTTTTCCACTGCAAGTGTAAGGAAAGGGCCTGTAAAGGTGGACAGGTAAAAAAAAATTGTTTGGGATTTCTCAGCCCAAGATGTGATAGGACAAAACATTACTTATTTATTGTGTGGGGGAGAAAGGAGTGTTTTCCCTAATTACCCAGGATAATCTGTTATGGCTCTCAAATTGCCTCCCCCCCCCCCCCCCCACACACACACACACACACACACACACAGAAGGCTAGCATTTTGAAATCAGGCTCGCCTCATTTGTCACTTCTGTTTTTCTCTCTAATATTGGAGGTCTACCAGGTGCGCTGGGCTACAGGTAAAAGGAATATGAATTGCTCTAGACCTGTAATTCATCTATAAAAACATGCTCTGTGGGATGTTTGTCTTACTACAAACTAAATCAAATGTGAGTTTACAGAGCAGGAGGGACGATATCACAGTCTAGCCTAAGTTGTACAAGCAAGGGGTATATAAGTGAGACCGAGAGGGCTGCTTGTTAGAGAGAAAGAGATGATTTGGTATATGCAATTAAACTGAATGAATGTATGGGGGTAAAACCTGTATAATTCTAATGGAATAGTAATGGAAAATCCTGTCTAATCCAGGTGACTGAGTTGCCCTTGAGCAGTAACATCGGATGTCTCATGAGGCATTTGTAAACCTGTGGGATCAGCTATTATAGGATATTACATGTGTATGGGGATGAATATGTATTGGAGCATATCCTCCAAATGGTTTTTTTCCCATGATCATTTCAACAGATCCGTTTTAAATCCCCTCTATGGGGGATTTTGTCTTCCATTATGTTGATGGAGCCCCCCAAATTGAACCTAGTCACAAAATGTGATGCACCACCTGTTACATTAATTACCCTTTATTAATAGATGCATACATAATTCAACTCTTTTGAAAGTGGGGGATAGTTACCCAAAGCATGCGTTCTTGGTTTGCCGCTCCACCTGGCTTGATTGAGATCCACGTCGCCTATTAGTAGAAATCGAATGGTCCCTGGATGAACGTGAAGGTCCAAACTGTGATTCCACAATTGTTCCTTACATCGGTTGCTTTGTGTTTGTTATATATTACTGCGTGTCTGTCTGTCCGAAAATATTTGAATAGGCTTCCGCTCTGCTATGATGATCTTATCCTGATAAAATAGGGAAAAAGTAATTGCCCTTCGTCCATCTTCGAGTTTGTCCAAATTAAGCAAGTTCAGATTTAAACAGTCAAGCCCCTTTTCTTTCTTCTGAGTCGGTCAAATAAGCTTGTCATTTTGCAGAATTATTCCATGGTCACCACGGGTGCAGAATTCTCATTCTCTTGGTATGTCCGTCTTGGATTTGACACCTCGGGTCTGGCAGCCGAAGATCCAGTGAGTCACGAAGGAGCCGTGCGGGCTTGTTGGCTGTGCTCTGAGCTGTCGAAGTCGCTCAGAAGTGGACTACTGCTTGACGCGGAATCATTATCAGGAATAGACAACACAAAAATATCCACATAAGAAGTATCGACTGTAAAGCAAACCTTGAGGACACAAGAGGCATGAATAAACTCACTGAGCCACTAGAGTTTGATTGCGGTGTTCATTTGTAGGCAGGTTACGTGCTCTCGGCTCCCCCACTTCCCTGCTCACTCTCCCTGCTCAGCTCTCCTCTGCCACCTCCTCCTTTTTACCATCAGCTCAGCTGTATAACTTGAAGATCCAGACTGGAATGCATGAATATTTAGGAGCCCACAGTTATGTCCATCGGTTATGGTAATCATCATGATGCCACTTTGCTGAAATTATAACTAGCATAATTGCTTTGTATTACATAGAAGTAGGTTATGGCTTTGATTGCCCTGCCAGTGAAATATCAGATATACAGAATGCACCCTCACTGAAATGTCACTCAAATATATGGAAGCAAGTAGAGCAAGAGATGCCTGTGGACACATTTCAAAACCATCCTGTCTTTTGTTGAACTGTAAATTGAAAACGGTCCCAGTCGGCTGCCGTATAGCCTAAGGGTTTCCAAATGGACGAATTTTGAGTTTTAGTGTTTGAGAGATTTGTTTTGATGGTTAAGGAGCGTATGTTTGCATCACCTTGTCATTATGTCCTGTTACGTTAAGTGCATAGGCATATCAATCTCCACCTTCTCAGCAGCACATCTGAATTCGAAGGCTCTTATTTTCCCCTCTGCCTTTATTCTCTCTGTGTGTGCGGGTCATCTCTGAGTGAGAGCTTTAATCAGACAAGTGGGAAAGGGGAAGGAGAGTCATATATTTCTTGTCACAATCAGCTACGCGCTCCACTGGCTTCCAGAGATTTTCCATTCCCTGGGTTGAATTTGGGTTTTTTCCTCTATCCTTCTACTCTCCCGTTCTCTTTCCTTATGCCCTCCAGTTCCATTCACTCTACCTCTCCTCTCTCTCGCTCCTTCCGCACTCTCTCCCTTTTCCTTTGGTTCCCTGTGGGTGTGGTTGAAGGTCACTCTGCACTGGCTCTTTCAGCGTGGAGTGCACGGACGGACGGAGGGAGGGAGGGAGAGAGAGAAGGCATCCTGTCCACAGCACTGTGCAGTCATCACTTCCCCTCCTATACATGAGTGGGGAAGGATGTGGGGTAAGAGACCGTCCAAGAATGCTAAGGACTGATTGGTCCCAAGCTGATGACCACCAGTGGCAGAGGCCAACCATTACCGGGCCAGAATACTCAGTCTCTCTCTCCATCTGCTTTCACGTTTCCTTTCCGCCACATGTATCAGAGCTTTGCCCTCCGCTGCTTTTCATGCACTGCTCTACCTACCACACTCTGAATAATTGAGTTTAATGTGGCAATTGGAGTGCTTTCTATACTGAACAAAAAATATAAACGGAACAAGCAACCATTTCAACGATTTTACTGAGTTACAGTTCATATAATGAAATCAGTCATTTGAAATAAATTCATTAGGCCCTAATCTATGGATGTCACATGACTGGGCAGGGGCGCAGCCATGGATGGGCCTGGGAGTGCATGGGCCCACACACGGGGGAGCCATGTGTTTATTACAGACAGAAATCCTCCTCAGTTTTGTCAGCTGTCCGGGTGGCTGGTCTCCGACGATCCCGCAGATGAAGAAGCCGGATGTGGAGGTCTTGGGCTGGCGTGGTTACACGTGGTCTCCGGTTGAGGCCAGTTGGACGTACTGCCAAATTCTCTAAAATGATGTTTGGAGGTGACTTACGGTAGAGAAATGAACATTCATTTCCCTGGCAACAGCTCTGGTGGATATTCCTGCAGTCAGCATGCCAATTGCATGCTCCCGCAAAACGTGAGACATCTGTGTTGTGTGACACAACTGCACATTTTAGTGGCCTTTTATTGTCCCCAGTACAAGGTGCACCTGTGTAATGATCATGCTGTTTAATCCGCTTCTTGATATGCCACACCTGTCAGCTGGATGGATTATCTTGGAAAAGGAGAAATGATCATTAACAGGGATGTAAACAAATTTGTGAAGAACATTTGAGGGACATAAGCTTTTTGTGTGTATGGAACATTTCTGGGATCTTTTATTTCAGCTCATGAAACATGGGACCAACACTTTACATGTTGTCAAAAAGGAGGACCAAGGCACTTTTCATATAATTAATTAAAATGCCTTTATTTGTATGGCATGTTCAATGGAAACAAAGATTAAAAACTCATACTGCTACTATAGTGCTACTAATACTACTGTACTGCTACTGTACTACTATTGTTACTAATGCTACTGGTACTACTGCTACTACTGTGTAGTAGTAGTACTAGACTCCAGTGCAACACTATCAAATCAATAGCCCAGTTACTGCCTCACCCACTTGCTCCTCCAGAGTTCCTGATGCGTGTTGTTCATGCCTCCAGTACACCATTGAGCCTGCTGCTACCTCTTCACATGATTAATCATTATGAGGCACAACACTATCGCGCGCGCGAAGAGAACTTAATGGAGTTCAAAATACCATATTTTCTTTGCTATGATGTAATCACCTTTTTTCCCTGCACTGCTTGCTAATCTGATTGTGCAGGTTCTCTGTAGTGTATAAACTGTCCTAGACCAGGCCAGCATACACCCTTAGAGCAGAGCTATGTTGCTGGATGATGCTCACCCATTTCGCTTGTTATGGAGATGAGCCCTTTGGGAGTTTGGCCGGCACTGTCCGTAGCCATTTTTGTATTTTAGTATGATATTATGTCAGAGTTAACTGTGACTCAGAGGACCTGAGCTGACCTGCTATTCTCTGTGGCAGACTGCTGTGTGCCCACTTTCCCTACCCTCTGTGCTGGGACAAAGGCGTGGCGTGTGGGGGTAAGACTGGTCAACCCAATCAGCCGAATGACGTCCTAATGGGGATGAGAGTGATAAAATGCCAACATGGCAGCAGATTAAATTAACAAGGTAATGAATGAGTATTTCCCACTGGAGAGTTTAATTAACCCCTTTCACAGCTCACACCCCTCTGTAACTCCTCCCCTATCCCACCCAGCCACCACACCGCCGCTGCCTGCCAGGGCAATGTATCCCTTGTCCTTTCTGTGTGCCTGGGGCAATGAATCCTGCCCCAAGGCCCCCTCCTATGTCTGTGTCCTCTATCTGCATGTTTATCTCTATCTTGACCGGACGACACCTGTGACCACACAAAGCAGAGCCTTACTCATCAGGCTCTTTTCATGTCAGGGTAAATCCATTTGACACCACCCCTTTTGATTTGAATGAAACCTATACATATTCACCCATTGTAGAAATGCTCAAAGTGACTTTTTGAATCTGAATGCCAAAATATTGAATAAAGTTGCTCAAAGTTGACCTATTTTGCATACCATAACATGAGACATCCATGTCTTCATCACTGGAAAAGATTAAAGGTTGAGTTTGATATAATTGAAAAGCTTACAAACAGGGTTGTTTACAAACAAGGTTGTTTGATAGATGTACTAAAATGGGAATGTAAGCTTGTAACTTAAAAATTGTACCGCAAAGATGGTTGGAGGCCCACACATCAGAATGTTGATTTGAATGGGAATATCCATTTTAAATTATACTGTCAATCCTCCATAGGAAACCTATTGATATCATAGAAATATAGATCATTGAATAGACATGACCAATTAAGTTGACATTCGACGGTGGGTGGACCGGCAGCCGCCTTTGTGGTAGTAATTAAAGTAAACATTACAATTTCAATGGTGTACCAGCTAAATTGCATTGGTCTGAAGGGATTGGTCCTTTCTATGAATTCTGTTTTTATGATTGAAATGACACCTACCCTGTATTCAAGAACTTGTCTCAACCGATGGGGGCACAACACAAAAACCTCAGATGTGAAATAGTCTAAGCTACAACATGTGAATATGAAAATTGACATTAAAGGTTAAAAAATGTCATGTTTATTTAACATTTTTTTCAATAAATTGTGATATCAAACTCAACTTAATTTTTTCCAATGATGAAGACATGGATGTCTGGTCGTAGGGTGTGATCTGTAAAATGGGTCAACTTTGAGCACCTCGATCTCCTGAATGTTTTGGCGTTCAGGTCTAAAAAATCACTTTCTGGCCACTTCTACCATTGGCAAACCCCTATGGAATTTGTTTTTTAGGATACATTTTTGTTGCAAAATGGATGCTGTCAAAGTGATTGAATTCAAATGGATTTACCCATCAACAATTTGTTTCTGAAAGATAAAATATTAATATGACATATTAGGACATTCACTGCATCTGATAATGTTGTCAGACTCAAATTAGGTTAGAGGACACACACACCCATATATATATATATGAGGATCTCCTGTGGTGCCTCTACTTCTGTATCTCCCGTTGTTTACCTTGGTCAAATGAACCTTTTCATTGTTAAAATATTGATCATGCTGAACACTGTTCACACCGAACACTTATCTTCCTCCCAGCCGTCTCTTCGCTTTCTCTCTTTCAATCTGTCCATACACACTCAGCCACTATCTATCTGTCTCGCTCATGTCAGTGCTCGCTAGATCTTGTTCAAAAGACTTAGTGAAGCTGAAAGGCCAATCACATTAACAAGAGGTGTGACCGAAAGAGTGGGTATAATATGGTTGTGTGAGGATCAAATCAGACGGACACTTCCAACATTTTAATTGCATATGCCTAATTGTTTATCATAACCCTCGGATCTGGAAATAAATCGGAGCAATTACGCACTGCTGTCGCTGTGGCGTTTGACGGCTGAAATACCGCCGTAGATTAGCAGTTAATCCTGATGCACAAACAGGATCTCAGAAACTCTTTGAAGATGAGGGAGTTAAATATCCCTTCCACTCGACAATGTGTAGGCCCGCCTTGGGTGATGGGCTGCAGCCATTTTGCGCTCTGGAGCCTAATCAGTCATGGTGCAGGAGGAGAGGATTTAGCCGGCTGCTCGTTTCGTACTGTGGGATGATTAGATGTTCAGACGGAGTGGAGCAGGGCCTGTGTTGGCTATTTGGCCAGCGTGCAAATGCTCAGCGTCTCTTCCGCGGCCATCACAGTCTCTCTCCCTCTCTCTGCTATAAATGTCATGGGAAGTGAGGGAGCCAAGTGAACCTTGCTTTCATGGCATGCCAGCCTCCACTGCCAGTTTAAAGAGCCTCATTACAATTACCAACATGGCTCAATCCCAATAATGACTTCAATTCGGCTATTAGAAAGTACCGGGGCGAGAAGGAGACTAGCTCACCCTGTCATCGTCAAACGCCCCACTGACTGGCACCTCATGCAATGTCATAATTAAAATGATTGCCTGATATAATTTGCTTTGCCTACTTTCACTGTCTGCAATGTCATTGTCTGGTCAGTCAGTTTGCCTGTAACTTTCCAGAAGTATGTCTGCTGCAGAGTGAGCGGAGCGTGCTCAATTTGACTGGAGCGAGAATCTCATAGGCTGGAGCATCAGCCTTCTCGCCCGCTCCAATTTCGCTCCAGTATCGCTCACTTTATGAGCTCAGGGCATGCCCGGCCCAGCATGCATTTGTAGTCTACTTGTGTGCTGCTAAAGCCCTTTTCTTTAGCTACTGACATGGAGGTGACACTCACCACCTTGCGGAGACATTTGAAACCCCACCTCTTTAAGGAATACCTGGGATAGGATAAAGTAATCCTTCTACCCCCCCCCCCCCCCCCCCCCCCCCCTTTACTCCAACCCACCCCCCCATCACAAAAAAAAATGAAAAGAAAAAAAAAACATTGTAAAGTGGTTATCCCACTGGCTATAAGGTGAATGCACCTATTTGTAAGTCGCTCTGGATAAGAGCGTCTGCTAAATGACGTAAATGTAAATGAGTTCGCTAAATATTTTCATAAAGAAACTGAGAGCACACGGGTGCAAAATCAAAGTGACTTACAATGATGAGGAGCAAGCGAGGAAGTGGGGTGATGTAGTGTCCACAACTAAAAAATCATTGTGGAATCTGAAAAGACACGTATCCCGAAAGCATGATTGTGCACTTTCTACGTGCACATGCTAAAGGAAAGGAACAAGGTGGGTAGATAACTTAAGTGTCATTGTAGCAAAGTATTTGTAAACAAAAAATCAGATCTCTTAAACGTTTCGGTCATTTTCGTTCTATTATCTATACAATAGGCCACAATTGATTTTGTCCCAATAGGTCTGGCATATTCTCATATTCAACGAGCTTTCCGTTTTGATTGGGTTATTTTGTCTAAAAGCCTATAGGCCTACCTATAGAAAGATAAACTCTGCATCTCTTCCCAGTCTGGCAAGAGTGGGCAAAATGGTGTTTAGCATCCCCAGGTTACTTGCTCAAGTGTGGAGAGGATATTCTCCGCTGCTGTCCGGCTCTTCAGGCACCATCGCATGAGCCTGAAGCCACAGACTGGCCAAACTCGTGTTTCTAAAAATAAATTCTAAAAATGAATTCAAAGGCACTAATTTGTATTTAATTCTAAGAAATTCACTGCCTATATCCGCAATTTGTAGACTAATGATTTAATACAACGAAATGTTTTAAATGCTGAGCCCTTTATGTCCCTGCCAGCCTAGTGTGTCGCACTCGCAAATGCTTCAGTGTATTTCGTTGTCGGCTATAGCCTTGAAATAATATAGCATAAATAATTCGTTTTCGTTCTTCTAGGCTCCATGTCTGGCTCCTGACCGATTTAGTGTGTATATGCTGTTTAATATGACATGTAGGCTATTTAAAATGATGTTCGCTTCTTACGTTCACCTTTTCATGTTTATTAAAATACTTTTCATTCAAATCCATTTGGTTTGAATACTTAAAAACCAATTGGTAGGTCCAGGTAGTCACAAAATAAATTGGTTAAATTGTGATTTTAATGAATGGAGCGAATTTGGAGCAGCAGTTCTTTCTTGTGAGCGCAGAGTGGGTTTTAGCCGAGCGGTAGGACAGCACGTGGAACGACGCGCAAGCACCACTCCATGAGCGGGATTTCCAACTGCTGAACTCCGCTCACATGCTCTGGTCTGCTCTGCATATCGCTCTCACTCCTTCTCTTGCGGCATCTCTCGCCATCTCTCCATCTCTGCATCTCTCTATATCTGCATCTCTCTATCTCTGCATCTAACACCATGGGACAGCATCTCTGCGGGTCTGTGGCCTAAGCATAAATGCCATCTGTCTGACTGCGTACATGTACCTCTGTCTGTGCTTAAGCACTTTATAACCACATTAGACCCATCTCCTCTAGTCTCTGCTAGTCGGTGTGGCTTTTCATGTCATTGTTCCTTGGCCCTAGAGTCTCTGACAGATCATTATCTGCCGGGGGAGAAAAGAAGAAAGATTGGGTAGCCTGGATGCCTGAGGGTTTGCTTCGACTTGCTCCCCAACATCCCAGCCTTTATATTCATCCATGTTTAATTAGACATTTTCTCTCCATCCTTCCCTCCTCCCCATTTGTTAATTTAGCTCTGTTGTTTTTTTATAGGGGGAGGGAAGCGAAGCTGGAGGGGGGGAAGAGGGGCGAAGATGGCAGTGAGGTTGACATGGGATTCCTGTTAATCAAATCAGAGGGAGAGGCTCCAGGGACTTTATGGTTTTTCATTTCATTAGTGTGAGATTATCATTCAAGTGGACATCATCTGCTCTGAAACCAGATCAGCCGTGACAAAGTTGTAACTTCATTCAGGTTTTTTTTTTTTTTAAGGCTGAGAAGATGCGTAGAGGCAGTAAGATGGATGAATGGATGTATTGACAGATCGCTGGATGAATCGATTCACATTTATTAGGTGTTTTTGTCTTTCTTCTTCACATAGGGTGAAGCTAAAAATAGTTTTTCTGCTCCTTTAGTCCCAAATAAAGGTCCTACTCCTCCTCCTGTCATTGAATAATGTCTGCTGGGATGAATGGGTTTTCATACGAGACATTATTAAGATCTGCAGGCAGTGTTCAACACGGTCCATCACGGCAGCACAGCAGCTCCATTAAACTGTAAAAATCTGTTTCTTGTTCCTCGCATACTCTGAAATGAACATTTCAATCAGACCTTGTGTGTTGCCCTAGGATAAGGGTGGCGGGTGGTCAGTTTAAATTTCAGCAGCGGTAATTAGATTGATCGATAGTCATTGCCTCCCAATGCAACTCTGAGGAATGGCTTATTGTGCTGTGTGTGTGGAGGTAGGCTAGGGGAGAGTGTGTGTGTGTGTGTAGAGGTAGGCAGGCTAGGAGAGAGAGTGTGTGTGGAGGTAGGCAGGCTAGGAGAGAGAGTGTGTGTGTGGAGGTAGGCAGGCTAGGAGAGAGAGAGTGTGTGTGGAGGTAGGCAGGCTAGGAGAGAGAGAGTGTGTGTGGAGGTAGGCAGGCTAGGAGAGAGAGTGTGTGTGGAGGTAGGCAGGCTAGGAGAGAGAGTGTGTGTGGAGGTAGGCAGGCTAGGAGAGAGAGTGTGTGTGTGGAGGTAGGCAGGCTAGGAGAGAGAGTGTGTGTGTGGAGGTAGGCAGGCTAGGAGAGAGAGTGTGTGGAGGTAGGCAGGCTAGGAGAGAGAGTGTGTGTGGAGGTAGGCAGGCTAGGAGAGAGAGTGTGTGTGGAGGTAGGCAGGCTAGGAGAGAGAGTGTGTATGGAGGTAGGCAGGCTAGGAGAGAGAGTGTGTGTGTGGAGGTAGGCAGGCTAGGAGAGAGAGTGTGTGTGGAGGTAGGCTAGGGGAGAGAGCGTGTGGAGGTAGGCTAGGGGAGAGAGCGTGTGTGGAGGTAGGCTAGGAGAGAGTGAGTGTGTGGAGGTAGGCTAGGAGAGGGAGTGAGTGTGTGGAGGTAGGCTAGGAGAGAGAGTGAGTGTGTGGAGGTAGGCTAGGAGAGAGAGTGAGTGTGTGGAGGTAGGCTAGGAGAGAGAGTGAGTGTGTGGAGGTAGGCTAGGAGAGAGAGTGAGTGTGTGGAGGTAGGCTAGGGGAGAGAGTGTGTGTGGAGGTAGGCTAGGGGAGAGAGCGTGTGGAGGTAGGCTAGGGGAGAGAGCGTGTGTGGAGGTAGGCTAGGAGAGAGTGAGTGTGTGGAGGTAGGCTAGGAGAGAGTGAGTGTGTGGAGGTAGGCTAGGAAAGAGAGTGAGTGTGTGGAGGTAGGCTAGGAGAGAGAGTGAGTGTGTGGAGGTAGGCTAGGAGAGAGAGTGAGTGTGTAGGTAGGCTAGGAGAGAGAGTGAGTGTGTGGAGGTAGGCTAGGAGAGAGAGTGTGTGTGGAGGTAGGCAGGCTAGGAGAGAGAGAGTGTGTGGAGGTAGGCAGGCTAGGAGAGAGAGAGTGTGTGGAGGTAGGCAGGCTAGGAGAGAGAGTGTGTGTGGAGGTAGGCAGGCTAGGAGAGAGAGAGTGTGTGGAGGTAGGCAGGCTAGGAGAGAGAGTGTGTGTGGAGGTAGGAAGGCTAGGAGAGAGAGAGTGTGTGGAGGTAGGCAGGCTAGGAGAGAGAGAGTGTGGAGGTAGGCAGGCTAGGAGAGAAAGAGAGTGTGTGGAGGTAGGCAGGCTAGGAGAGAGAGAGTGTGTGGAGGTAGGCAGGCTAGGAGAGAGAGAGTGTGTGGAGGTAGGCAGGCTAGGAGAGAGAGAGTGTGTGGAGGTAGGCTAGGAGAGGGAGCTTGTGTGTGTGGAGGTAGGCTAGGAGAGGGAGAGTGTGTGGAGGTAGGCTAGGAGAGAGAGGGTGTGGAGGTAGGCTAGGAGAGAGAGTGTGTGTGGAGGTAGGCTAGGGGAGAGAGTGTGTGTGTGGAGGTAGGCTAGGAGAGAGAGAGAGTGTGGAGGCAGGCTAGGAGAGTGTGTGGAGGTAGGCTAGGAGAGAGAGAGTGTGTGGAGGTAGACTAGGAGAGAGAGACTGTGTGGAGGTAGGCTAGGAGAGAGAGTGTGTGTGGAGGTAGGCTAGGAGAGAGAGAGTGTGTGTGTGGAGGTAGGCTAGGAGAGAGAGTGTGTGTGTGTGTGGAGGTAGGCTAGGAGAGAGAGTGTGTGTGTGTGTGGAGGTAGGCTAGGAGAGAGAGTGTGTGTGTGGAGGTAGGCTAGGAGAGAGAGTGTGTGGAGGTAGGCTAGGAGAGAGAGTGTGTGTGGAGGTAGGCTAGGAGAGAGTGTGTGTGTGTGTGTGGAGGTAGGCTGAGAGAGAGAGTGTGTGGAGGTAGGCTAGGAGAGAGAGTGTGTGTGTGTGGAGGCAGGCTAGGAGAGGGAGCGTGTGGAGGTAGGCTAGGGGAGAGGAATAGCGGTGACGTGCGTTGACTTAATGTCACCCATCCATTTCGCTTTCTCTCTGTTTGGCCTGGCAGGCACTGGAAACAGGAGGCTCATTTATCACAGGGTCTCCCAGGCACCGGCCAAGCACATGCATTCTGTCATACCCTGACAGACACACACACGTGCGCCTTAACACACACAGTTGAGTACACAACCAACACAAACACATAAACAACAACCCACACACACTACAGAAACAATGACTCAACCGCACACAACCACACTTGCAGATGCTCTCACTCCCCGGGGCAGCCATGCGTGTACATACACTCAGCCCGCTCTGAAAGCCCTGTGATTGATTGACAGACCCAGGCTAGTCATTGGTATTCCAGCAGCGAGCTGCATCCACTATAAGTGACACTCAGATAGATGTTTGCAGCTCCAGACTCCTCATCCATTTAAAAAATGTTTTGCCTGTCTGTCTGTCTTCACTGTATTCTCTCCTGCTGTCTCCATCAGAAGGGCATCCCCATCGGCCAGTTCTGCAAGGACTTCAACGAGAAGACCAAAGAGCTCAAGGAAGGAATCCCTCTGCCCATCAAGATCCACGTTAAAGTTAGTAGTTTTTTTTTTTTACCTCACTTAGGGCCTGCACCCTTCTCAGTGTACCCACCCCTGCCCCTGCAGCTTGCCCTTTCAGAAATCCTGCCTGATTTCACTGGCTGCATACCATTACCCAAGAACCTCCATTATTCATATTGTTACACTGAAGTATGCTTTTCCATTTGCATTCATTAAGCAGTATCCAGGGGGATGTAAAAGTCGCACAGAATTTAGAGCATATAAAAGGATGGAATCATCGTAAAGAGGCTGTTATAAAAAATAAATGTTACTCATGGGCTCCATCTGCTGGTCACTACCAGCATCTCCTCACTACACATCTCCTTTTGTGTACAGTAGAATTTCCCTTGCCATGTCGATCTCCAGAGTATTGTTTATCATTCATGCACTTTGTTTGGCTTTATATAATTTACATTTAAGTCATTTAGCAGACGCTCTTATCCAGAGCGACTTACAAATATAATACACTATATATACAAAAGCATGTGGACACCCCTTCAAATTAGTGGATTCAGCTATTTCAGCCACACCCGTTTTCTGACAGGTGTATAAAATCGAGCACACAGCTATGCAATCTCCATAGACAAACATTGGCAGTAGAATGACCTTACTGAAGAGCTCAGTGACTTTCAACGTGGCACCGTCATAGGATGCCACCTTTCCAACAAGTCAGTTCAAATTTCTGCCCTGCTAGAGCTGCCCCGGTCAGCTGTTATTGTGAAGTGAAAACGTCTAGGAGCAACAACGGCTCAGCCGTGAAGTGGTAGGCCACACAAGCTCACAGAAGGGGACTGCCGAGTGCTGAAGCGTGTAGTGCGTATAAATCGTCTGTCCTCGGTTGCAACACTCACTACCGAGTTCCAAACTGCCTCTGGAAGACCGTCAGCACAACAACTGTTCGTCGGGAGCTTCATGAAATGGGTTTCCATGGCCGAGCAGCCGCACACAAGCCTAAGATCACCATGCGCAATGCCAAGCGTCGGCTGGAGTGGTGTAAAGCTCGCCGCCATTGGACTCTGGAGCAGTGGAAGCGCGTTCTCTGGATTGATTAATCACGCTTCACCCTCTGGCAGTCACAGACGATTCTGTTTTTGGCGGATGCCAGGAGAACGCTACCTGCCCCAATGCATAGTGCCAACTGTAAAGTTTGGTGGAGGAGGAATAATGGTCTGAGGCTGTTTTCATGGCTCAGGCTAGGCCCCTTAGTTCCAGTGAAGGGAAATCTTAACGTTACACCATACAATGACATTCTAGATGATTCTGTGCTTCCAACTTTGTGGCAACAGTTTGGGTAGGCCCTTTCCTGTTTCATCATGACAAAGCCCCTATGTACAAAGTAAGGTCCATACAGAAATGGTTTGTCGAGATTGGTTTGGAAGAACTTGACTGGGCTGCACGGAGCCCTGACCTCAACCCCATCGAACACCTTTGGGACAAAATGGAACGCTGACTGCGAGCCAGGCCTAATCGCCCAACGTTAGTGCCCGACCTCACTAATGATCTTGTGGCTGAATTGAAGCAAGTACCCGCAGCAATGTTCCAACATCTAGTGGAAAGCCTTCCCCAAAAAGTGGAGGCTGTTATAGCAGCAAAGGGGGTACCAACTTCCTATTAATTCCCATGATTTTGGAATGAGATGTTCGACAAGCAGGTGTCCACATACGTTTGGCCATGTAGTGTATATGCATGAATGTGATGAGCTTCACCCTCTAATGCGATCTCAGACAGACCTGGTTTAGCTAGTGTAGTGGAAGTGTCTCTCCCTGGCGTGCCACAGTGCTGTTGGAACCTTTGCAGCCTTGATCTGTCTTGTGTTCCTTCATTTCTCTCTCCCCGTCTGACTCATCCTGTTCAACAAAAAGAAAAGTAGCAAATCTTCTTATTTTACAAAGTCACCATCCCTAAATCGAGAGTAATGCTTGGATGTATCATGTCCAGCAGATCGATGCCAGGAGCATTGGGCCTTCCCAACTAATGGCTATTTCATAGGTGGTGACAAATGGTATCATTTCACTGTGAAATCACTAAAGATAGATCATTTCATTGACAAGTTAATGCAGAACCGAGGTTGAGAGCAACTTTCCACTTCATAAAGCGTCCATTCCACTTTGATCACACCTTGATTGATGGATTAAAACACATCTAGAACTCTGTCCCTCGCTATCTCTCCCTCCCTGCAGCCTGACAGGACGTATGACCTGAAGATTGGCCAACCCACAGTGTCCTACTTCCTCAAGCAGGCGGCTGGCATCCAGAAAGGAGCCAGTAAAACAGGTAAGGTTTGGACCATGTTGACTGGTGCCGCTCTGTTCCTCCGTTTACTCCATTGCTGTTCTGTACTGGAGGGACAGACAGACAGAGGTCTCCCACAGGGCGTTAAGGCTGAGATTGGATGTCTTTGATTGACGATATATTTATGATCGACGGGGAACTTTAAGCCAGGCAATTACAGGCCGGAAGGTAGTGGGAAAGGTGGTGGGCTAAGGAAAGAGAGTGATGGATTTCCACCATCTGCGCTGGCTACTCCCTCTCTCCCTTCGATTGCTCCTTCGTTTCCCCCCCACTCTCTGTTCTCCTTTTTGCTCCCGAGCTTTTCTGTCTTCCACCCTCTGCTCCCCTCGGTTTCTTGTCTATCTTTCCCCCTCAGTTTCTTCATCTTATTCCCATTCTGGACTCAATCTCTTTCTCCATCTCTAGGCCATGAGATAGCTGGGATGGTGTCTGTAAGGGCTGTGTATGAGATCGCTCAGGTCAAGGCCCAGGACGAGGCCTTCAAGATGCAGAACGCTTCCATAGAGACGGTCGTCAAGAGCATCATCGGCTCGGCTCGCTCGTTGGGCATTGAGATCGTCAACGAGTAAGACCCTCCTCTCTCTCTCAAAGTGCCCAGTGTCCTTAGATGTCATAAATGGGATTCAGCACTGACGCACACACATTAATAATATTGGTGCAATACATAGCAATGAAAAACTATATGGTCATACTCTATAGAGCCCCACAGTGGAGGTGTCATATTACCCATAAAACCTAGCGGTCAAACAGGGAAATGGTTTCAATCATTTTTCCACCATTCATTTTTCCCATAGGGAATTTTAGAAACACTTAAAAAAGAAGGGCTGTGTTTCGTGTAGGCTTATCCTGGCATGACGTTTTTATAACCATGTAAATCTCTCTCGGACAAGGTGACTTTTATCTATATTTAAAGGCTCTATTTTACTCTCTGATTCGAAAATGCTAATTAGCATCAAAGTAGACATCATGAAAGACTTCAAATCCCTACAAGCTCCTGCATCTCTAGCTGACACCTTTGCTAACAGGTATTGTGTCAATTTAAAAGTTGCACAAGACAGTTTACAAATTTGTCAATTTAAAGAAATGTAGCCAATTTATGAATTACTGAATTTAGCTAACATTTGATAGATAATCCAGAGATTCTTACCTTTGCCTGGATTCGGCAGTCTCGTCCAGATCATCATGGCATTTGTAGTTCCTTATGATGGCCACATTAGCAGCTAATTAGCATTTCATTTTTGTGGGGTAAATACATGCGACTATATTGATAAAAGTCGCCTTGTCCTAGAGAGATTTACATGGTTATCAAAACGTCACGCCAGGGTAAGCCTGTATGAAACACAGCCCTTATTTATAAATGATTCTAAAAATCCACTATGGGAAAAATAAATGGTGGAAAAAACGATTGGAACCATTTCCTTGTATGACCGCTAAGTTTTATGGGTATTATGACTCATACTGTGGTACTCACTTGTACTCTCATATGTATTGATAGATTGGAAATACAGTGGGGGAAAAAAGTATTTAGTCAGCCACCAATTGTGCAAGTTCTCCCACTTAAAAAGATGAGAGAGGCCTGTCATTTTCATCATAGGTACACATCAACTATGACAGACAAACTGATAATTTTTTTCTCCAGAAAATCACATTGTAGGATTTTTAATGAATTTATTTGCAAATTATGGTGGAAAATAAGTATTTGGTCACCTACAAACAAGCAAGATTTCTGGCTCTCACAGACCTGTAACTTCTTCTTTAAGAGGCTCCTCTGTCCTCCACTCGTTACCTGTATTAATGGCACCTGTTTGAACTTGTTATCAGTATAAAAGACACCTGTCCACAACCTCAAACAGTCACACTCCAAACTCCACTATGGCCAAGACCAAAGAGCTGTCAAAGGACACCAGAAACACAATTGTAGACCTGCACCAGGCTGGGAAGACTGAATCTGCAATAGGTACGCAGCTTGGTTTGAAGAAATCAACTGTGGGAGCAATTATTAGGAAATGGAAGACATACAAGACCACTGATAATCTCCCTCGATCTGGGGCTCCACGCAAGATCTCACCCCGTGGGGTCAAAATGATCACAAGAACGGTGAGCAAAAATCCCAGAACCACACGGGGGGACCTAGTGAATGACCTGCAGAGAGCTGGGACCAAAGTAACAAAGCCTACCATCAGTAACACACTACGCCGCCAGGGACTCAAATCCTGCAGTGCCAGAGGTCACTGCTTAAGCCAGTACATGTCCAGGCCCGTCTGAAGTTTACTAGAGTGCATTTGGATGATCCAGAAGAGGATTGGGAGAATGTCATATGGTCAGATGAAACCAAAATATAACTTTTTGGTAAACACTCAACTCGTCGTGTTTGGAGGACAAAGAATGCTGAGTTGCATCCAAAGAACACCATACCTACTGTGAAGCATGGGGGTGGAAACATCATGCTTTGGGGCTGTTATTCTGCAAAGGGAACAGGACGACTGATCCGTGTAAAGGAAAGAATGAATGGGGCCATGTATCGTGAGATTTTGAGTGAAAACCTCCTTCCATCAGCAAGGGCATTGAAGATGAAACGTGGCTGCGTCTTTCAGCATGACAATGATCCCAAACACACCGCCCGGGCAACGAAGGAGTGGCTTCGTAAGAAGCATTTCAAGGTCCTGGAGTGGCCTAGCCAGTCTCCAGATCTCAACCCCATAGAAAATCTTTGGAGGGAGTTGAAAGTCCGTGTTGCCCAGCGACAGCCCCAAAACATCACTGCTCTAGAGGAGATCTGCATGGAGGAATGGGCCAAAATACCAGCAACAGTGTGTGAAAACCTTGTGAAGACTTACAGAAAACGTTTGACCTGTGTCATTGCCAACAAAGGGTATATTACAAAGTATTGAGAAACTTTTGTTATTGACCAAATACTTATTTTCCACCATAATTTGCAAATAAATTCATTAAAAATCCTACAATGTGATTTTCTGGATTTTTTTCCCTCATTTTGTCTGTCATAGTTGACGTGTACCTATGATGAAAATTACAGGCCTCTCTCATCTTTTTAAGTGGGAGAACTTGCACAATTGGTGGCTGACTAAATACTTTTTTTCCCCACTGTAAGTGTCGTTGTCGTCATTGGCATTGTTATGGTTCTGTTGTGACTCGCCATTATTCCGTTATGACTACTTTATCACTGATGCAATAGTTATGCCATTTCATTCACATTTTCTTATTTTTCTCCCCCTCTCATCCCACCTTCAGTTTATCGGCAGAGGAGTACAAGACTTTCCTGAAGGAGAAGGAGGAAAGGTTGAGAGCAGAGGCAGTAGCTGCAGAAGAGGCAGCATCCGTGAAGAAGAAATGAGATCCCCCCCCTATCCTACCTATGTATTTATACTGACTCTGTACCATACACATACCACTCACATACACACATTCTGTCATAACTGTCATTTTGCTCTGTGTATTTCTAAGCAAAATAAACTTTTGTTATAATGAATGATTTTAAGTGTATGAGTGGATTTATGCCAGTTTTCTCAACAAGATTCATGTTTTGTCTCCAGAGTTGAATTATTTGTTTTAAGGAACGCATGTCCTCTCTCTATTGCCATCAAATCAAGCCCAAGCCACTGTATTAAAGGAATTTGTTATACAAATTGCTGCATCTTCTTTCGCTTGCAATCTATCAAAACTGAGTGTGTGTGGCTAATGACATTCTGGCTGTGCTTCTAGAACCATATATTTGCATTCCCACCACAGCTTTGTACTCTTAACATGTTTGATGAGGGTTTCAAGAAAGGAAGAGGACATTTTATGTGACACTTTAGTAAAAGTACACCTCATTGTAACCTCAGTATCAGCAGCAGCTGGGTAAATGAGTTCAAGTTTTTAAACGTGCACTACTTTTCCTGGCCACAAGATGACAGGAGATCGCTAAACTGCTCCATCTTCTCTGCTGCGCTCACATCCAGGAGGCTCACTGCAGTGACTGGTCTGGTGCTGGAACAAAATGTTCGGTTGCAGGGAACCAGCATGGTATGGCAGGGCTTTGTCTCTCCAGGTTCGGTTTTTAAGGTGTTACAAATCTCATATTTGTACCCTGTTCCTGCAGCTCTGCTTCTGAGATTAGATTTGAGGGACCTGGGGGATGACTTTATTCTATATGTCAAAGGAGACGAGAGGGGGCAGGATTAATTTACACAGTAACATGGCAATGCCCATCAGTCATCTGATGATTTTACCCAAATGTACCCTCCATGATGTGAAGAGCACAGAGCTTGCACTGGGTACTAGTCAGTGATTGATAGTACGTGATTTATCCACCTGCTGTATAATTAGGTTCTGAAGCGTTATTTCTTCATAACTGTCCATTACACTCACTCTCTCCCTCTCTCCCATCTGAATTGGAGGCTGAGGAAAGAGGGGGCTGCTTGAATCAGAGCTCTGACAGGAATGCCTATATATGGAGTCTGACACCATCACAGGCACTGTCAGAGTAGCAGGTACATTGAGTGTGGGCAGCTGCTATTTGTAAAGAGGAGGGGGTCCTATTGTGTCTCTCTCAACGTCAGCGCAAGCACGCCTGCTTAAGTGGGAGGCCATCTGCGTGGTGAGAGAGCGAGCGCCTCGGTGTGGAGCGTGTGCATCAGTCTGAGTCAGATAGTGTCTCATACTGTCTCCTCGTGTGTGTGCGTCAGTGCTGTTGCTGAGCGGAGCTCACTCCAGGGGAAGAAACAGACGAGAGAGGAAGGAGGAATGGGGGTGATGATGATGATCGTAGGGAGGAGGAGGAGGACTGACAGTGAAGACCGAGATCCAACCGCTTTAAGTGCACTTTAATATAAATGCATTTGTTTGACAACCAAATACAATTATCAGCAACACAAGAACACTGATCCACAATGTTCATTCTTCAATATATTATCATGTATATAGTCCATCTTAAACAATAGAAATGTCTCTGATATGTACAGACTGATGTATTCATACAAATGTACAAATGTGTACAACCCTTCAAAAAAAACTGCATGTGCATATATCCACAGACATAATGCTTTATGCATTGAACATCAATTATTTTTTTCAATATTACACATACAATAATATACCTACACATATGTTAAACTTAGCATTTAATAGCTAGAACGTAGGAATCAATCCTTTACTTGACCGTAGACAACTCTACGTTAGCATGTCGACACCATGGGAATAGTACCATTCTCAACCCGTGTCGCTTAGGAGGAACTGAATAGAAATAGCACCCCATCACACTATTTTCAGGTCATTTTTTAAAACAAAACTTCCATTTTTTTCCAACCCCTCTCAAAAAAGAAGAATCACATAGTCGTTCACATAGTTGTATTGTGTCTCACTACACGGTAACTCCATTCGAGCTATGATGTGACTGTCTGTCCATTGGTTAATGGACATGGAGAAAGAGTTCAGATAGAGTTCAGCAGGCCATGGCCATGCCAGGCACACAGGAGCCGCTATAAACTGCTAGCATTGCAAATATTCATGCCGCAAGAAAATCCAGCATAGCTGCCCTTCAAGCCAAGCCCAAGAGAACGGTGACCTAAAGAGCCCACATTCAGAGTCTAATGTACAATGTGCTGGTCCTGTACACAACAGAACCACACACAGTTGTTGAGTAACTTCCAGACGATTTCCATTTGGCAACACCTTCTGGTAAATGCCGGAAACCTTCGTCATACGTTCCTGCTTGTGGACATTCCAAGATCTCTTGTCTTCACGTTTTGTATTGTATTTTCTTTGCACATCACATTGATACACAAGTTTGTAATGGAGAAATAACATGAAGTCAAATGTTTTAAAATGTGCAGCCGCAAACTCAAAGCTCAAAGTGTCTGAAGTATTAGGTTAGTTTGACTACAGTATTTGTACGTTTTGACATGGCCTTTAAGGCTATGACAAGAGAGGAAGACCAGAAGGTCAGAGTAGAACTATGTGTCTCTCTGGAAACTGAATATTGAGAATGTGAGAGAGGAAATCTTGTCCCCTTTTGTCAGCTACTGTCAGCAGTTGTACCAGGTCAGTAGAGATTTTGTGAACATAGACTTTCACCACATTTGTGATTTGGGTTTGCGTTGCTGCATTACAAGCAATAATGCTCTTAAGTAATTTCCCTATTGAAATATCAAGGAATGTATTCTTATTTTTTTGTTCACAACAGGTTTTTCACTATGAGTGAATACAAATGCGCGTCTGGAAGTTAAACGGCGCTTTACAAGGTCAGAGGTTTTGTTACGTCTCTGTCTGATCAAATCTTAAGCTCATGTTACAGAAAAGCTGTGAGGCACCAAATGGACCCAAAACTCAGTCAGTGGTGGGTCCATTCGGTTGGTAAATGTTGCACCATTATGTATATATTGCACCATTTGTTGAAATAGAAATGCAGGAAGTAATAAATGAACAAAAATATGAAGTCAATCTTTGTTCTCAGTAGTATACATTATGTATATATTTATACACTTAAATCATTTTTACTTTTCAGTAAAATAGCTCCACAAAATATGACAATATGCCATACTTAATGAAGTAAGTCACAGACTTATTTTAGAACGGAGGAACACTTCCACTCCCATCTGAAAAACACAAGAGAGAAAGAGAAAGGGACATTAGTCTGGTATGTTCAGGGTTAACACATATTCATCCATTTATCAAACAGAGAAAGACAGTAGAACAAGTGAACTAGATGATTCTCACCTTTGTGGAAGCACTGTGGCGGCTGGTGACACTGGAGTTGATACAACTCAGGTTGTTGACCCAAGCCGGGGGCGATCGAGGCACCTGCCCCAAACATGGGTTCCAGGGCGGCCAGCTCCTCCAGGAGGGACTGAGCGCAAGGCACGGCGGGTGTAGAGGGGTCGACGGGCGTGGAGGGGGCGGAGGTGGGGGAGGCAGTGAGTCGCAGGGGAGGGGATGCTGGGATGGAGGAGCAGGAGGATAGAGGTGATGACGCCACCTCGATCTCCATAGGCTCCTCTGCCAGCCCCTCCACTTCTGCCATCGCCCCAGCCTCGCCGGCCAACGTCACCCCGCACCCGGCCGTGGGGTTACAGTACGCCGATTGGACGCTACAGAAGTGGCTGACCCCCTCAAGGTGGGAGGGTGAGTGCCAGCACACTGGGTTGGGGGGAGAGGGCGGGTGGATGGAGGGGGTGGGGGAGAGGGGCGGAGGGGTGGAGAAGTCCTGGAGAAGGGCTTCTAAGATGCTCTCTTCAAACAGAGAGTCATCATCATGGAATATGGGGAAGTCCAGGCCTCTCCACGCTTTAACAGGGTAAAACTCTCCCAGCATGTGGATAGAGTCAACACCAGCGGTGTCTTGGGATGGGGAGAGGGAGGGGGAGGGAGGGGAGGAGGAGGGGGACATGGAAGGAGGGGATAGCTTGGATAAGAGAGGATCCAGGTAGAATCCCTCTGCTAAGGAGCTGATATGCTGAGCCAAGAGGGAGATTTCGGCTCTCTCCTTCTCCCTCTCTCTCTCCAGGGAGAAGAAAGAGAGACAGGGCTGTTTACCAGGGGAGGCCTCTGGGGTGAGGAGGCCCTCGAGGGGGTAGTGAAGGGGCCCTAAAGGGACATCTACATACAGGGGTCCCCGAACCTCAGGCAGGGTCATCACTGTGCAGTCCCCATCACCAGGGCTGTCAGGGGTGGGGGGTAGTTTCTCATAGAGAGAGCCACTGCAGGGATCACCAGGGAAGAACAGGTCGGTGGAGGGGCCAGTGAGGCACAGGGAGGAGGGAGGAGCAGGACTGGAGGCTGTGGTGGGTGGGGCGGGTGGGGCGGAGGGGGAGAGGGAGGTGGCAATGGAGGTGGTGGCTGTAGCTGTGGTGGTGGAGGGAGGGGGTGTGGTAGTGCCAGTGGGGTCGAAGCTAAAGAGGGGCTCGCCGGACAGGAAGCTTCCCCCGCCCAGCTGGGGTGTGTAGGGGGGCGTGCACACAAACTCTTTGGTCTGCTGCTCCTGGGAGGTGGGCACTGGGGGGAGGGGCAGGGGAAAGGCAGGCAGCGGAGGTTCGAGCTGGAAGGAGGGGGGCAGGAGAATGTTCTGAGTGAGGAAGTCCAGGTCTGCTACCGTGGCAACGGTAACCGGGGTGGGGGAGGAGGCAGCAGATGGGCTTTGGACAGGGGCAGGCATCTGCTGCTGCTGCTGGAAGAAGCTCTCCTCCTCAATAGAGGAAATACTAGAGCGAGGGTCGCCCTCCACTTGCATGGGCTCAGTGGTGGCGCCACCTGTCTCATCGGAGGAGCCCACACTGGACACAGTCATGCTGAAGTCAAAGGACTGGGCTGAGAGGCCACTGCTGCTGGGGGTGAAGACTTGGTCTGGGCTGGACAGGCTCAGGCTGTCCTGGCGGGAGGTACTGGTACTCAGTACCAGGGTCAGCTGGGTCTGCTCTGTGCTCAGCTGCTGTCTCACCGACCACGCCTCCGCCTCACTGAGAGAGAAACAGAAAGAGAGAGAGATGGAGATAGTTAGTAAGATTCCCTTGTGCTTATTGCAATCAGTCATGTCCTTTATATCTATTGACGATGTGTCATGATGATCTGTCATAGGGTAGAGCTAGTACCTAAGGATGTAGTTGTTGCTGCTGATGGGGCTGTCTCCTGCCTCCAGCTGCAGTACCATGTAGAGCCAGACCCAGGACTGGTCTGCAGACTCCACCCGTACCACCATCTCAGATCTACCTTCTCCTCCCTCTCTCACTATGGGGGGAAAAAAGAGGGAACATCGACATCAGACATCATGGTGTAAGTGGATACAGTATAATTGTGTGGTTGTTGTGTGGTATCACTGAATTGGTACTTACACAGGCTGCAATGCTGAGCAGAGGCGTGTGACAGGTCCTGTGGGTGGAGGAGGCTGTACCAGGAGCGAGACCTCAGGGCTGACACATCAAGGCCTAGGTAAACACTGACACTGCAGGGAAGATGGAGAGAAGACATGGTAAGTTTATGCTATTTCATAACTATAGTATCACTCAGAAGATCTAATGCAACAGTTGGGGCTGCCTTGTTAGTGGGTGTGACCTCACCTGTCCTGTGCGTTCTGGAGCCTCATGTCTCGGCTGTGTTGAGACTGGAACGAGGCTAGGAAGAAGTTGTTCTCCGCAGCAGGAGGGATCAGAGCAGGAACCTGGTCCCCCCCAGGGCCAGAGCGGGTGGGGATGGCCTCCAAAGGGGAACAGAAGCACATCCAAACGAGGTTGGATGTCCAGTAGGAGCTAGGGGTGGTAGAGGAGGAGGGAGGGGACAGGCAGCGCGCCCGGATCAGAACCAGCTTGTTCCCAGCACTCTGCCTGCGCACCGACTTCGAAGTGTTGAAACGACAACGGAATAGACGATCTGAGAGAAAGAAGAGGCAAGGAGGGATTGTGAATATCAAAAATGATCTGAGTGATATAAATGCAAGCCATTGGTAACGCTTTTCTGTACCATTGGAAATATAGAGGCGTGTCTTACCTGTGTCAGGTGACGTAGGAGGGGCCAGGTTGGTCCTCATGATGAAGTGGTCAGTAGGGTCAATGATATCATACACACTGTCACCCTGGGCAACCAAATCCACCTGAAAGATAGAGAAAGAGGAGTTCATATTAAGCATATTGTCATTAAATTTGTATTAACTTACTAGCTTGATATTTAGACATGATATGGTCTCCCGTGGACTCACCATGGAGTGGCCGAGGTGCTCTGAGACGCTGTCTGACAGGTAGAGCAGCTTGCCTTCCCCGGTCAACAGGAGCAGAAACCCAGGTATCTCCTGCACCAGCTCTGACAACTCGTGGAAAGACAGGAACCTCGCGCTTTCCTCGAGACTGCCAGCAGATCCCGATTCTAAAAACAAAATATTATGAAAAAAATATATATATATGTTTCTGTCATCATAGCATCATAACACCAATGCAACGGTTCTGCTCCCTGCAATAGCTATAGAACAAGCGCATTAGATTTCAGTACCACGGACAGCGATATACGTGTTTCAGAACTGGATAGCAACACACAGTTCTAAAGGGGTTTTTCACGCCAGAACTTCAAGCAAAACACGATAATGTTCCATTATATGTATTCCTAAACAACATAATTCACATGTAGACATGAAGTTCATCAACTGTTTCTTTCGACAAGACATATGGCACCTGTTGATTCAACGCATAAAGTTCACCGTAGCATGCCACTAGCTCAGACAGATTGAAGCAACAGTCCGTCAGTATATGTTTCATTGACATTTTTGTTGTTGTTGCTATGTATAAACAGGTAGGCTATGGATTATACACTGAGTTTGAACTTGTCGATTATAAACTAAATCGGGGCTTACCTTGAGAGAAGAAGACCGATTTCCTGGTGTACATGCTGGCAAGGGACATGATATGTAGGTATGAGAGTCGTGCCTTGTCCGCATCGGAGATGGGAAGCAAGTCCTTCAGGTTCCGAATCTCCGCGTTGATTTGGTCCCTCCGAGCCTTTGACGCTCCCTTGGTTGATCGATACATTGTAGCCGGTTATAGTGGTTGACTAAATTCCGTGCAGTTGAAATTGAAACTCAACGGAGTAGTTTTGACCGTTGCGTCAGATGAGGTCTGGGTATATTTCCCTCAAGATGAGGTGTCAGAGATAGGCTAGTAGTAATAACCTTGTCTTAGTACTATTGGACTTTCATCTCAGCTCGTTCCAGAGTAAGGCTTCAGACCTTCTCCTATCAGTTCTTTTTTCCTCTTCGGTTCCGCCACAGCGTCCAGCAAGGTTGCTG
This sequence comes from Coregonus lavaretus, assembly GCF_964263955.1. NCBI lineage: Eukaryota > Metazoa > Chordata > Actinopteri > Salmoniformes > Salmonidae > Coregonus > Coregonus lavaretus. Next base: position 14,600,324 of record NC_140019.1, read on the forward strand.
GCTAGCCGTAGAATGTATCTCCCCCCGTTCAGAGTGTGAGTGATTCGGCGGCTGTAGTAGCCGTCTCTCGCCCAGATGTCCGGATCCCGTAAATCTGGTGGAGGGACTCTGCTCTCGAGTAAGTTATATAGGCTGGGATTCCGGTGATGAAGGGGGGCTCCCAACGCGCCAACACCGACGTAGTAGGGAGAGGGGGGGCTAGAGGGAAGTGTGGACGAGGGGGATTCAATGTTAGCAATGGTGAAATTCTCTACCTCTGCCTGCTCCCCCTCCCGCTCATACCCTCTCCTTTTGGTGACTCTTTTCTGACGTCAGCCCTTCCCTCTACCCAGTGATGACGTTGGTTTGATTTCGGGAGCTCCGGCGACGCAAAAAGCCCGATTTGGACAAAACCGAGGAATGGGCGGAGACAAACGTAAAACGTAGACGGAGTCACCGGACCACCGTGTACTGGGGGGAGGGGAGACTGTGTGTTTCTATGTCTGGCACCCGAGGAACAATTTATCCTCTCTGAAAATTAATAATTCCTAATATAGTGTAGGCTATGTTATCAGTAGCCTACATGATGCAAATGGGTATGTGACTAGCCAAACTGGCTCATAATATGTTTCTGTAATTACGAGATTATGAAGGATGCGATGCATTTCGTAAAACCGTCCATCGTCGATCTCTAGGGTAACACATGCAGATGCATGCCAACGTTATCCATTAAATACGTTCCAGCGAAAAGATAGTCTAGCATGGGTGGAAGTCTGCTTGAGGGAGAAACGCGGGGCCGAGTTACAGCACCAAATTCAGTCGCTTTTTATGAATGGAATCTACCATTCTGACTGTAATTCAGTTGTCAGGCAGCGCAGTGCCTCCAGGGCTAACGCGCAAAGACAAGGGAGAGGGTGTCGGTAATCCTAAAGAGCATACTGTAGGAGAGACATAGGCTAATCGCGCTGTATAGCCTATATCTTACATAAACTGCAACATCCTTCCTTATAAGGCAATTTGAGCGGAATGTGTAGCTAAGGGTGATGCTGAGCTATGTCTAGTCTATGCATCGAAACCTGGCTGGTTGTGGGTCTTCTGGTTGAAAACCTTAGGCTATGTGTGAATTGCAGCCAAACGGGGATTTATTTGTGAAATAAACATTTTCACAGGTTACAGTTTTATCTTATTTACAAGCACCCATGTTTGTATTCTGCAGAGTTTATTGGCTTTGATGAGATACATATCCCAACAAGGTGATCAGAGCCTAACCCGTTCTCTATGGGCTTTTCAGTTAGAACAGATAAGACTAGAGTTTGATCTTGCCCAAAATACATCCTCTTCAATTAAACTATCATATAAAACGTCGCCTAAATCCAAGTCTTGGAAGGCTTGGGGATGGAGGCTGTGCAGCAGTCATTCTTATCTACGTGTAAAAATCTGTGACAGACGACAGTCGGATCCAGTAAATTGTGGAAGCTCAATTTGAGATGAAATTTGATGTTTTCTGAAATGATTTGAAAGGAACTGTATGAAGGTATGTTGCAACAATTTTGCCATGTTGTTCTTACTACGTGTTAAAGTTGAGCAAATAGTCTATGTGATACTTGAAGCATACAAACTGTTTTGTAGTCTTACATATATTTTATTGGATACTCGAAGTGTACACACGCACATACACACACACACACACACGCACACTTGTTGCAAACAGTGCTTGAGTGCGGAGATGAATCTCGTCGTTTCTATAAATAGCTCTCACCCGTGAATGACACATGCACTCAGTGGCGCACCCCAGCTTACATCTCCAATTGTCCCCATTTTTACTCAGTTTCTTCCTGTTTTTAGACAGATGTTTTTGTTTGAGGCTCAAAATAGACATATATTTACGAGCCATACGTGTCACGCGTCTAACATGTTGCATGTCCACAAACTTTCACGATTTCACGGACTGCCAACTCCCTAAGGGCGAGTTTCTCATTAATGTGGTCCATTTGGAAATATGCCATCACACAACAAAGCAACCTTCCCTCTCCCCACAAACGCTTTAGAGCGACCGCTATATATTTCAGCACCATGGACAGCGACAGAGCTGTTTAAGCACTCCGTGGAGATTCACTGCTCTCTAATAGCATTTATTATGCCTAAACATGAAAAGAAACACGAGCATGATCCTCTTTATGTATTCATAAACAGCAATGTTCACATAAAGCGATGAAGTTCATCAAATGTTGCGTTCTGCAAGGCATATGTACGATCCAATGAATCTGCATTACATCATTGGTCCTCTCTATTCATACCTTGCCTTCCCCTATTAGACTATTGACCTGTGTTGTTGTATTGTGGATAAAATCACAGACAGTTCTCTGAATGAAGATAACTACAACCACTATGTTCAGCGCTGGGTAGAGTGAAAAGTGATTTTTCTCCCATGTAAGTTGTTACGGTGGTAGGCGTAGGTGTCTCGCATCCAGAAATGTTTGAGAAATGTTTGAAGAATCTATGCTCTGGTCTTTTGGCTACTATGGATTTTTCCTCCAATATAAGATCTTAGGAAGTCATTTTTGGATCACAACTATCCAAAACACATTTAATAGCTATTTCTATCCCACAATTCACCCATAATAGTAGTAATCTCTATGCATGTGCTCTCAGAGTTAAAGTACACATAGGCCTACACTCAAAGTTGTTTTTTCCGCCCGGCAGTCCAAGAAGCACTTAAAGTGTCCCACACACTGTGTTGGCTCAGCAGTGGCCCAGACAAATGGCCATCATTTCCATTATTGTGCTTGTCATTATAATGGCAGCCATTATGAGATGGGCCTTTGTAGGTATCACTGGTGGGTGGGAGACGTGAACCAGAGACAGAAGAGGAAGCGAGACACTTCACTCGCTCCATTCTTCTGGTTCATACAGTCAATGAACTACGCAGACCAGACCAGCTGCTAATGCATTGGTGCCCATGGGAGAGCCACCCCTTAAGCAGACCGGAACTATGACATTTTTATCAATGGTAAACAGCCTGAGTGGGACATCTTCACCATCTTTGACGGGAACATGGCTGTGGCCAGGCAGTTGTGAGAGGGGAAGAGGGTCACAGGGATGACTGGCCTGTCTCTTTGAGCGGACTTCCATTAGGCCATCTCATTTTCTCAATGACAGACAGTGATGCCTCCACATTGACACACTAACACATAAATAATGCACACCTGCATAACAAACGCATAACTTCTAGATAAATAACAAGTTGTAGCCTAGGTGTTGGTTACATGAACTGCAGTCCTACACTGACATGTTTAAAGGGCCAAATGGTTTGGCTTCACCCATGTCAACAGGTGTCTCTCAGCAGTTTGCACAGTGTAAATATAATATGGAGAATGTGTTGATTATCTGATGGAAAGCAAACAGTATGTACTGCAATCTCTCTGGTCATCTGACCTAAGGAAATAGTTTGTAGCTCACCTGTCTTCTCAGAATTATTGTTTAACCAAGTATTTTTTTTAATCTAACCATGAAACCTGGGAGAAATGTTATGTTTTGGTATGAATTGTTAGATAACAGTAGTTGTTAGAAAAGCAATTACTCTTACTGCCATCGATTATTGTTACTGAAATAGAGATAGAGATATCTATAGAGCTAGAGAGTTATCTTTATACCAAATTGAAATTATAGTGCATTATGTCTCACCTTCTCTGGGAAAGGAGAGTATTTTGAGGAAAAACACTTACCAGACGCTTTAATCCAAGGCCACTTACAGTCATGCGTGCATACATTTTACGTATGGGTGATCCCGGGAATCGAACCCACTACTCTGGCATTACAATAGCCATCCTCTACCAACTGAGCTACAAAGGACCACATACATTTTTTTGGGGGGGGGGGGAAGACAATATGCACCTCTCATAGCATAGGTGAAGGATACTCGTCCTTTTCCTTAAGACTCTTTCTTTTCACTGGTGTTTATTTTTACACCCAGAGAATCAAGTTCTGCGCTCCGCTTCTTGAAAGAAAGGAGCTAATCTGTCGCCTAGCAACACCTCCCACTCATGCGTCGAAGCGCGAGCGAGAGAAGACTTTGGAGAGAGGGAAGGAAGGAGTGTTGATGAAAGAGACTGAGGGACGTACATAGAGGTTTAGGGCTACAGATATTAAGATCAGGTATGATGAGTTGGAATATTGACGTAGGACAACCTGAGTCTAATAGGACAGAAGACAGCGAGATGGCTGGACAATCTGAGACATGCGTGGTAGCCAGAGCGTGTGTGTGGTTATTAGCCAGTGTGACACCATACGCTTTTATCGTACAATGCTATAGCTTCAAGTAGGCTTTGTTTGTGCATGCTTTCACATGTATAGCATGCAGGTATAGTTGTTTCACACATCTTCTGCATGTTTGTCTGGTGTGAATGCATCCAGATTCATAGACAGTACTAACCAGCAGAAGTGAAGCGAACAAACGCCCACACACACCCACTCTCTGCTTCCAATCCCCCATCCTCCCTCAGCCCCCCTCTCTGCCTCTGTTGATGATGACGCTATCAGAGCCTGTAACCTTGTACTTTTTTCTTTTTTCTAGTACTCAGTTTATTTTTAGAACTTTGGTCTCAGAAGAGGGGGAGCAGTCGACTAGTGCTGGGGGTGTCAAGCTCACCCTCTCTACCCCCTCCCCTGATGTTATTTGGACTATTCGAACCCACAGGGAATCACAAGGACAATAGTTCTGATTATATAGTTTGAATGAAAAGATAGAGAGGTATTTTCCATTCTTCATTCTTCCACCATCATAAAGCGTCTTATAAATAATACTTTCTTGATGCATTTCATGGTAAAAATGGGTGTAAGCATGATTAGTCAACATTATTACATTCTATAAAGACCATCAATATGATTGTTAGCATTGGGATGAGCACTGACATAAATGAGCAAAAATGTTCCCCTGTATTGTGATTTAATTGATCATGTGCAATCCACATTGTGTTATAATATGTAATATGAAATGTATATGTACATATTATGTAAAAGCATCACACTGTTACATACCACCACAGACCATAGAAATATATTTCTATATATTTCTATGCCACAGACATTCTCATCCTCTCTGTCTCTCTTTCTCCATTTTTAGTAAGTTGGTGCTGATGCTGGGTTGCTATGGTGTTGTGATGTAGATTTGTGACATCATCAGAGACCTCCTAGCAGCAGTTATTTTTCCATTCACCCTCTGTCAGTCTTTCTCTCTCTATCTTGCACTTATTTTGGACAATAGGTTAGGAATGGATAGACATGCAGTGGACCAGAGATGATTGTGTACTTTCTTATTGACAAGAAATCAGATTTTCATTAAATAGTGCAAGAGAGTTGGGAGGAGGGGGGACAAAAAGGGGAAGACAATTAACATTTCCTTAATGTTTTTTCTTCCATTTCCTGTAAAAAAAATGTTTGAAGTTAGGCAAAGACAAATAATCAATATTGGCGATATGTTGCAGAATTGTTAATGGGGGAGTGATTGTATGTAGTCAGAGAGGAACCAGTACAGACAGGGGAAAAGAGCGAGTGAGGAAGGAAGAGAGGTACTAAAGTGCCCTTAATTTTGGCTTTAGAATGAAGATCCCATCTATCCTTTATTTATTTGGGTTCGATTTCTTCCACTGAGCCTCTCTCTAAGCATGTGTACTCCTTTTGGTTCATTGACCAGATTCTTTTTCAATTTGTCATAATTTTGGATAACAATAGTGCAGTGAATGCAGTGATAACCACATTGCTATTTGTCCAGTTCAATCACACACTTACTCATTCACACAGAACATTCTGTATTTTTAGCAGGTTGCCATTTATTCCCCCCCTCTCTCTTTCTCTTTCTCCCTGGTTCATTGATGTTGCCCTGATCAGATGCATGAATGGACTGAGTCAATTACCTGTCATCCCCCTGCTCTCCTCCCTGTTGACAAAAATCACAGTACCCACATGCTCTCCTATGAGCTTAACATTGCATATAGGCATCTTATAATGATGACTTACCCTTTAACTCGTTCTATCCATCAGCACCCTTCTCTCTCCAACCTGCTTATCATTGCCATTATGTTTTATAACTGATATTATGGTGGAAGTGATCAAACCTGAGAAATAATCACTTTAGAGTTGGATACTAATTTGGCCATTGATCATGGCAAGGATGTTGGTGTTGTGTTGTGTTTGTACAACAGCCAATATGGGCATTTACAACACTGTCAAAGGGTATCAGAATCGTTTGGCAGAACTAAGGGGTGTCCAGTTGGTGCGTGGGAGACTGGCATTCGTTCATTCTGGAGAGGTGCGCCTCTCATCCCTATTGATAGACTACTGATTTGTGTAGGCAACGTGCAAATTACAAAAAAGTTGCATCATCTTTTTAGTGACATTTTTAACATGGTCTCCAAATCCATGGTGAAATTTCCAGGGGGAATATATGGACATCCAAGCCAGCGATTTGTTGAGGTATCAACTGTACGTTTGCACTCCGTCAAAATGCACTTCAGCTTCCTTTCAATTACATAGCTTTCATAACAATTTTTTCTTTTCTGTTATGTCTTCCTGTATAGCGGAACATTCTTTGAGCTCGAGCCCTTTTGCTCCATACGCCCACATGTCCATAGCAACACGTTGTCGTATCTTAGTAACCACGTTTACGCACCTAGTAAAGAAATGGAAGGTGGGGTAAATATGGAATGGGTTATTATTCAAAGAGACCACTATGAAGGTTGGAAGTATTTGCAACATTTAATATCTGACCATGTGAGGGAAAGGGAGAAAAGTTATGAAAACCTTTTCTCAAACCAGTGAGAAAACAAGAGAGATGCAGAAATGTGTGGGAATAAAACTAAACATCCACTCACAGGTCCCTAGTTACATAACTGTATGGATCTCAAATTCACTGGTGTATTGTAGAATCTTAGGGGGTACTTTTTTAAAATAGAGATTCTATATGTAATTCTATGGTCTTTTTCTCCATCTAGCTGGTTCCAATCCCCTACACTGGACAGCTGTGCACATGGCCTTTTAATGCATTGGTCCATTAACTTCATTGAGATATTCAACAGTGTTCAGGATGTTACACTGACCTCGTGTAATTAACATATCCAGCAATTAAATCACTAATTGGATAAAGGTGATGAGCTAATCGGTAACAAATTAGGGAGATGACTTGTTGTTAATGTTATTTGTAAGCCCTAGGATATGTGGTATCTAGAGGTCAATTCAATTCTCTACAAACGAATAGCGCAATTACCTCTCACCAACTGGTCTATCATAGAGCCTGTTTCTCTATTTGACCTCACAGATCCATTCATGGCTGCCTAACTTCATGAGGTTTGGGTACAGATGAAGGCACGTCTACTAAATAAGTGAATGCCCATTCAATTCATCCGGATTCAAATTCATGAAGCATTTTTTGATTTGGTAACATTTATTTACCTGGTTGTTATTTTTAGATAACTATTCGTGATCGTTGTTAGCTATTTGTGTATTGTTGTCATTTTGGGTATCTCTATATAGTATCACTCTCTCTATATATATACAGGGGCATAGACCCCAAAATAGAATCAACATTTCCTGTCCCACCCCCCTACTCATTCGGAGTTGTTTGTTTGTGTTGTCATATGTAACAACTATTATTGATGACACTCACGGATTCCACAGCACTCTCCTGATTTTATTAATGGACTCATTTCAATGATAGGGCAGGGGCTGAGGGCAATGACACTAATTTACCTAGACTGAGTTCCCTTCCTCCCCTATTGATACAAATATTCACAACCACAGTGGTTAAAGAGAGAATGAGAGTGAAATAAGTTGTGTTATCCAATTAAGTTGAAAGGCTTTGTTCTATTTTGCTTCTGAGGGTTTGTGCACAGAAGATGGTATCTTAGCAATTATGCATAGTTGGAGTTTATGTATTTACCCTGGGTACAGAGCAGGTTATGTGAGTTATAGGGCACTCAAGAATTTACAACATGACAGGCTTCTCCTAGATCTTCCCTTGGATGTCATCTCTGGGCTAGTGATTATATTAGGGTCATTCCACAAAATTAAATAAGATCAAAAATTGACATTTTATTTCACCTAATTTTAATAAAGAGCACATGTTCAACTTAATAAAAAACACGCTAAGCCATCTCAAGAGAAAAAATAAAAAAGACTATAGTGCCAAAAACAGTAACAGGGTTGATCGTAACAGGGTTGATGATTATTTAATCTTAAATCAGCCATAAATCCCCTTGTTACAGGAGGAATGGAAGCTCGTTGCGTGAAACGCTCAGTTTTCCACCACAAAACACCAGAAAATGGCCAAAACAATTCGATCCAGCTCACCTGCTTTTACACTATGATTTGACTATTAGATGTTCAATGTTTCTTTAGAAAAAATGTTTAAAAGGAATAGTTTTATCATATTAAAATGAGAGTTCAGTTCACGTAACAGGGTTAACCTTAAAATGAGGGACATTTTTTTTCTTCTTTTTTACCTTGTGTGTGTATCCATAGTGCCTCTAATCACATCTTCAGAAATGACTTTGTCAAAGCACAATTTCTACTTAAAATATCAAAGGGACTCAAAAGGGACCCATTTCGTGGAACAACCCATTACCGTCCCATTGACTGCCACCCCCACACCCGGCCCAGCCCACGGTGGAAGGCTTGCCCAGGAAAATAAGATCATATCTGGGTGGAAGTGCCAAAGAGAGGCCCACTGTTCCGCTCCCTACTGCCACCTCAAACACTGCTCCCGTCTGCATACACACTCATACCCTGGCACACACACACACACTCACACTCTTATTACGCATACATAAACAAACACCCTCGCACATACACATGCCCTTGTGCGTACACACACACAACATAGTGCCATCCTCCCCCGTGCCCACTGTGCGGGTACAGTACAGTCTGATCCCATTTCACTCAGGTCATTTCCTTGTCTCAGTGCCAACAGGAAATGCCATGGGATTTGTACCACTCTGTTCCTCCCCTGTAACCCACACACTCCTCCCACATACACCACTCTCCCCTCCTCCATACCCGGCAACACCATCATGTTGTTAACTATGATCTGACCACTAAGCCCTCAGCTAAGGCTAACATACTGATGCCATATGTTTGGTGTGTGTTAATGTACACTACGTGGCCAAAAGTATGTGGACACCTGCTTGTCAAACATCTCATTCCAAAATCATGGGCATTAGTATGGAGTTGGTCCCCCCCTTTGCTGCTATAACAGCCTCCACTCTTCTGGGAAGGCTTTTCACTAGATGTTGGAACATTGCTGCGGGGACTTCCATTCAGCCACAAGAGCATTAGTGAGGTCGGGCACTGATATTGGGCGATTAGGCCTGGCTCGCAGCCCCAGACCATTATTCCTCATCCACCAAACTTTACAGTTGGCACTATGCATTGGGGCAGGTAGCGTTCTCCTGGCATCTGCCAAATCCAGATTCGCCTGTCGGATGGTGAAGCATGATTCATCACTCCAGAGAACGCGTTTCCACTGCTCCAAAGTTAAGACAAAATTAGAGCCTGCAGAACTTGCTTTTTGGAGTGTGGTGTCAAAAAAGCAGAGCATCTCTTTATTATGGACAGACCTCTCCCCATCTTTACAATCATTGAATCTATATGTTTTGACCATGACAGTTTGCAATCTAAGGTAACGCCAAGTAATTTAGTCTCCTCAACTTGTTCAACAGCCACACCATTCATTACCAGATTCAGCTGAGGTCTAGAACTTAGGGAATGATTTGTACCAAATACAATGCTCTTAGTTTTAGAGATGTTCAGGACCATTACTGGCCAACCTTTCCAAAACAGACTGCAACTCTTTGTTAAGGGGTTCAGTGACTTCATTAGCTGTGGTTGCTGATGTGTATATGGTTGAATCATCAGCATACATGGACACACATGCTTTGTTTAATGCCAGTGGCAGGTCCTAGAGAGCTGCCCTGCTGTACACCACACTTGTTTGACATTAGAGACGCTTCCATTAAAGAAAACCCTTTGAGTTCTATTAGATAGATAGCTCTGAATCCACGATATGGCAGAGGTTGAAAAGCAACAGGTTATGGTCAATAACATCAAAGGCTGCACTGAAATATAACAGTACAGCTCCCACAATCTTCTTATTATCAATTTCTTTCCACCAATCATCTGTCATTTGTGTCAGTGCAGTACACGTTGAGTGCCCTTCTCTATAAGCATGCTGAAAGTCTGTTATTAATGTGTTTACAAATAAATAGCATTGTATTTCATCAAACACCATTTTTCCAACAGTTTGCTAAGAGCTGACAGCAAGCTTATAGGTCTGCTGTTAGAACCAGTAAAGGCCGCTTTACCACTTTTAGGTAGTCGGAACTACTTTGGCTACCCTGCAGGCCTGAGGACAAATAGGAGTGGTAATAGAGTCAGCTACCATCCTCAGCAGCTTTCCATCTAAATTGTCAATGCCAGGAGGTTTGTCATTATTAATCGATAACAATACTTTTTCTAACTCTCCCATACTAACTTTACAAATTTCAAACTTGCAATGCTTTTCTTTCATTATTTGTTTTTTTTATGCATGAATACGATGGCTCACTGTTCATTGCTTGCATTTCCTGCCTAAGTTTGCCCACTTTACCAATTAAAATAATTGGCAACATCAAATGGTTTTGTGATGAATAAGTCAACTGATTCGATGAAAGATGGAATTGAATTTGTCTTTCTGCCCCTAATTTCATTTAAAGTACTCTAACCAATTACAGCCCTCTAACCAATTGTACTATTATGGGTGTTTTTCCACGTTATTTGTAATTTATTTTGTACATAATGTTTCTGCCATCGTCTCTTATAACCAAAAATAGCTTCTGGATATCAGGACAGCGATTACTCACATCGTATTGGACGAATAATTTTTCTTCAATGAGGCGGCCGCGAAGGATATCCTACAGACACCCGACAAGGCCTAAATCCCCGTCATTCGCATGAGGAAGAGACGGAGATATCGTGGACGTAGGTCGGGGTGCCTTGTAAGGATCCGACGGCGAGCGAGTAAACTGCCGCTCCCATCAATCCTATTAGCCAATCTTCAATCATTGGAAAATAAATTGGATGACCTAAGATTACGGTTATCCTACCAACGGGACATTAAAAACTGTAATATCTTATGTTTCACCGAGTCGTGGCTGAACGACGACATGGATAACATACAGCTAGCGGGCTATACGCTACATCGGCAGGATAGAACGGCTGACTCCGGTAAGACAAGGGGTGGCGGTCTGTGTATATTTGTAAACAACAGCTGGTGCACAAAATCAAATACTAAGGAAGTCTCGAGGTTTTGCTCGCCTGAGGTAGAGTATCTTATGATAAGCTGTAGACCACACTATTTACCAAGAGAGTTGTCATCTATATTTTTCATAGCTGTCTATTTACCACCACAAACCAATGCTGGCATTAAGATTGCACTGAATGAGCTGTATAAGGCCATAAGTCAACAGGAAAACGCTCATCCAGAGGCAGCGCTCCTAGTGGCCGGGGACTTTAATGCAGGGAAACTTAAATCCGTTCTACCTCATTTCTACCAGCATGTTAAATGTGCAACCAGAGAAAAAAAAATTATAGACCACCTTTACTCCACACACAGAGACGCATACAAAGCTCTCCCTCGCCCTCCATTTGGCAAATCTGACCATAACTCTATCCTCCTGATTCCTGCTTATAAGCAAAAACTAAAGCAGGAAGCACCAGTGACTCGGTTAATAAAAAAGTGGTCAGATGACGCAGATGCTAAGCTACAGGGCTGTTTTGCTAGCACAGACTGGAACATGTTCCGGGATTCTTCAGATAGCATTGAGGAGTACACCACATCAGTCACTGGCTTCATCAATAAGTGCATCGATGATGTCGTCCCCACAGTGACCGTACGTACATACTCCAACCAGAAGCCATGGATTACAGGAAACATCCGCACTGAGCTAAAGGGTAGAGCTGCCGCTTTCAAGGAGCGGGACTCTAACCCGGACGCTTATAAGAAATCCCACTATGCCCTCCGACGAACCATCAAACAGGCAAAGAGTCAATACAGGACTATGATTGAATCGTACTACACCGGCTCTGACGCTAGTCGGATGTGGCAGGGCTTGAAAACTATTACAGACTACAAAGGGAAGCACAGCCGCGAGCTTCCCAGTGACACAAGCCTACCAGACGAGCTAAACCACTTCTATGCTCGCTTCGAGGCAAGCAACACTGAAGCGTGCATGAGAGCACCAGCTGTTCCGGATGACTATGTGATCACGCTCTCCGTAGCCGATGTGAGTAAGACTTTCAACATTCACAAGGCCGCAGGGCCAGACGGATTACCAGGACGTGTACTCCGAGCATGTGCTGACCAACTGGCAAGTGTCTTCACTGACATTTTCAACATGTCCCTGACTGAGTCTGTAATACCAACATGTTTCAAGCAGACCACCATAGGACACTAAGATAACTTGCCTAAATGACTAAATTTGCATACTGCCCCAACAGATCCACAGATGATGCAATCTCTATTGCACTCCACACTGCCCTTTCCCACCTGGACAAGAGGAACACCTATGTGAGAATGCTATTCATTGACTACAGCTCAGCATTCAACACCATAGTGCCCTCAAAGCTCATCACTAAGCTAAGGATCCTGGGACTAAACACCTCCCTCTGCAACTGGATCCTGGACTTCCTGACGGGCCGCCCCCAGGTGGTAAGGGTAGGTAACAACACATCTGCCACACTGATCCTCAACACGGGGGCCCCTCAGGGGTGCGTGCTCAGTCCCCTCCTGTACTCCATGTTCACCCATGACTGCATGGCCAGGCACGACTCCAACACCATCATTAAGTTTGCTGACGACACAACAGTGGTAGGCCTGATCACCAACAACGATGAGACAGCCTATAGGGAGGAGGTCAGAAACCTGGCCGTGTGGTGCCAGAATAACAACCTCTCCCTCAACGTGACCAAGACAAAGGAGATGATTGTGGACTACAGGAAAAGAAAGAGGACTGAGCACGCCCCCATTCTCATCGACAGGGCTGTAGTGGAACAGGTTGAGAGCTTCAAGTTCCTTGGTGTCCACATCACCAACGAACTATCATGGTCCAAACACACCAAGACAGTTGTGAAGAGGGCACGACAAAGCCTATTCCCCCTCAGGAGACTGAAAAGATTCGGCATGGGTCCTCAGATCCTCAAAAAATTCTACAGCTGCACCATCGAGAGCATCCTGACTGGCTGCATCACCGCCTGGTATGGCAACTACTTGGCCTCCAACCACAAGACACTACAGAGGGTAGTGCGTACGGCCCAGTACATCACTGGGGCCAAGCTTCCTGCCATCCAGGACCTCTATACCAGGCGGTGTCAGAGGAAGGCCCTCAAAATTGTCAAAGTCTCCAGCCACCCTAGTCATAGACTGTTCTCTCTGCTACCGCACGGCAAGCGGTACCAGAGTGCCAAGTCTAGGTCAAAAAGACTTCTCAACAGCTTCTACCCCCAAGCCATAAGACTCCTGAACAGCTAATCATGGCTACCCAGACTATTTGCACTGCCCCCCCACCCCATCTTTTTACGCTGCTGCTACTCTGTTAATTATTTATGCATAGTCACTTTAACTCTACCCACATGTACATATTACTTCAACTACCTCAACTAGCCGGTGCCCCCGCACATTGACTCTGCACCAGTACCCCCCTGTATATATAGCCTCCCTACTGTTATTTTATTTTACTTCTGCTCTTTTTTTCTCAACACTGTTTTGTTGTTGTTTTATTTAACTTTTTTATAAAAAAATAAATGCACTGTTGGTTAAGGGCTGTAAGTAAGCATTTCACTGTAATGTCTGCACCTGTTGTATTCGGCGCATGTGGCCAATAAAATTTGATTTGATTTGATTTGATTTGTTTTGATCCATCATTCTTTAGATCATTGATCTTGGCTTCATAATTCAGTTTCTTCTTTTTGTTGAGTTTAGTTACATAATTTCTCAATTTGCAGTAAGTCAGCCAGTCAGCTGTGCAGCCAGACTTATTAACCACTCCTTTTGCCCCATCTCTTTCAACCATACAGTTTTTAAAAGGTGCATGTTTATCAATAATTGGAAGAAGCAATTTCATAAATTCATCAAGTGCAGTGTTTGGATGCTCCTTATTAATCACATCAGACCAACAAATATTTTTAACATCATCCACATAAGAGTCACAGCAAAATATTTTGTAAGATCTCTTATACACTATTTTAGGCCCAGCTTTTGGAGCTTTGGATTTCCTGGATATAGCCACTATATTGTGATCACTACATCCAATGGGTACGGATACAGTTTTAGAACAAAGTTCTACAGTATTAGTAAAAATGTGATAGATACATGTGGATTATCTTGTTCCTGTAGTGTTTGTAAACACCCTGGTAGGTTGATTAATAACCTGAACCAGATTATAGGCACTGGTTAGAGTGAGAAGCTTCCTCTTGAGCGGACAGCTTGATGAAAACCAGTCAATATTCAGGTCCACCAAAAAAGTAGACCTCTCTGTCTACATCACATACACTATCAAGCATTTCACACATATTATTTAGATACTGACTGTTAGCACTTGGTGGCCTATAGCAACACCCTAAAAGAAAAGGCTTTAGATGTGCCAAGTGAACCTGCAACCACAACACTTCAATAACACTTGACATAAGACCTTCTCTAAGCATTACAGGGATATGGCTCTGAATATATATACAGCAACACCTCCCCCATAAGCATTCCTATCTCTTCTACAAATGTTATATCCTTGTATTGCTACTGCTGTATCATCAAATGAATTATCTAAGTCTCAGAAATGGCTAATATATGAATGTTATCTAATGTTAGCAAGTTATTGATTTCATGAACCTTATTTCTAAGGCCACATATACAGTTGAAGTCGTAAGTTTACATACACTTATGTTGGAGTCATTAAAACTCGTTTTTCAACCACTCCACAAATGTCTTGTTAACAAACTATAGTTTTGGCAAGTCGGTTAGGATATCTACTTTGTGCATGACACAAGTAATTTTTCCAACTATTGTTTACAGACAGATTATTTCACTTATAATTCACTGTATCACAATTCCAGTGGGTCAGAAGTTTACATACACTAAGTTGACGGTGCCTTTAAACAGCTTGGAAAATTCCAGAAAATTATGTCATGGCTTTAGAAGCTTCTGATAGGCTAATTGACATAATTTGAGTCAATTGGAGGTGTACCTGTGGATGTATTTCAAGGCCTACCTTCAAACTCAGTGCCTCTTTGCTTGACATCATGGGAAAATCTAAAGAAATCAGCCACAACCTCAGAAAAACAATTGTAGGCCTCCACAAGTCTGGTTCATCCTTGCGAGCAATTTCCAAATGCCTGAAGGTACCACGTTCATCTGTACAAGCAATAGTACGCAAGTATAAACACCATGGGATCACGCAGCCATCATACCGCTCAGGAAGGAGACGCGTTCTGTCTCCTAGAGATGAACATACTTTGTTGTGAAAATTGCAGATCAATACCAGAACAACAGCAAAGGACCTTGTGAAGATGCTGGAGGAAACAGGTACAAGAGTATCTATATCCACAGTACAACGAGTCCTACATCGACATAACCTAAAAGTCCACTCAGCAAGGAAGAAGCCACTGCTCCAAAACCGCCATAAAAAAGCCAGACTACGGTTTGCAACTGCACATGGGGACAAAGATCGTACTATTTGGAGAAATGTCCTCTGGTCTGATTAAACAAAAATAGAACTGTTTGGCCATAATGACCATCGTTATGTTTGGAGGAAAAAGGGGGATTCTTGCAAGCCGAAGAACACCATCCCAACCGTGAAGCACGGGGAAGGCAGCATCATGCTATAGGGGTGCTTTGCTGCAGGAGGGACTGGTGCACTTCACAAAATAGATGGCATCATGAGGAAGGAAAATGATGTGGATATATTGAAGCAACATCTCAAGACATTAGTCAGGAAGTTAAAGCTTGGTCGCAAATGGGTCTTCCAAATGGACAATGACCACAAGCATACTTCCAAAGTTGTGGCAAAATGGCTTAAGGACAACAAAGTCAAGGTATTGGAGTGGCCATCACAAAGCCCTGACCTCAATCCTATAGAACATTTGTGGGCAGAACTGAAAAAGTGTGTGCTTGCAAGGAGGCCTACAAACCTGACTCAGTTACACCAGCTCTGTCAGGAGGAATGGGCCAAAATTCACCCAACTTATTGTGGGAAGCTTGTGGAAGGCTACCCGAAACGTTTGACCCAAGTTAAACAATTTAAAGGCAATGCTACCAAATACTAATTGAGTGTACGTAAACTTCTGACCCACTGGGAATGTGATGAAAGAAATAAAAGCTGAAATAAATCATTCTCTCTACTATTATTCTGACATTTCACATTCTTAAAATAAAGTGGTGATCCTAACTGACCTAAGACAGGGAATTTTTACTAGGATTAAATGTCAGGAATTGTGAAAATATGAGTTGAAAAGTATTTGGATAAGGTGTATGTAAACTTCCGACTTCAACTGTATTAATATGGGCTATTTTCAGCCCTTTCCTGGGTAGCTTGTCAGAGATAGACACAATACTAAAAAGAGCAAACAAAGCAAGATAAAAAATATATACAGTACCAGTCAAAAGTTTGGACACCTACTCTTTCCAGGGTTTTTCTTTATTTTTACTATTTTCTACATTGTATAATAATAGTGAAGACATCAAAACTATGAAATAACACATATGGAATCATGTAGTAACCAAAAAAGTGTTAAACAAATAAAAATAGATGTTATATTTGAGACTCAAGGTTAACTCTGCTGCAGAGGATAAGTTCATCAGAGTTACCAGCCTCAGAAATTGCAGCCCAAATAAATGCTTCACAGAGTTCAAGTAACAGACACATCTCAAAATCAACTGTTCAGAGGGGACTGTGTGAATCAGGCCTTCATGGTCGAATTTCTGCAAAGAAACCACTACTAAAGGACACCAATAATAAGAAGAGATCTGCTTGAGCCAAGAAACACGAGCAATGGACATTAGACCGGTGGAAATGTGTCCTTTGGTCTGGAGTCCAAATTTGAGATTTTTGGTTCCAACCGCCGTGTCTTTGTGAGACATGGTGTGGGTGAATGGATGATCTCCGCATGTGTATTTCCCACCGTAAAGCATGGAGGAGGAGGTGTTACGGTGTGGGAGTGCTTTCCTGGTGACACTGTCTGTGATTTATTTAGAATTCAAGGCACACTTAACCAGCATGGCTACCACAGCATTCTACAGCGATACGCAATCCCATCTGGTTTGGTCTTAGTGGGACTGTCATTTCTTTTTCAACAGGACAATGACCCAACACACCTCCAGCCTGTGTAAGGGCTATTTTACCAAGAAGGAGAGTGATGGAGTGCTGCATCAGATGACCTGGCCTCCACAATCCCACGACCTCAACCCAATTGAGATGGTTTGGGATGAGTCGGACCACAGAGTGAAGGAAAAGCAGCCAACAAGTGCTCAGCATATGTGGGAACACCTTCAAGACTGTTGGAAAAGCATTCCAGGTGAAGCTGATTTAGAGAATGCCAAGAGTGTGCAAAGCTGTCATCAAGGCAAAGGGTGGCTATTTAAAGATTCTCAAATATAAAATATACTTTGATTTGTTTAACACTTTTTTGGTTACTACATGATTCAATGTGTTATTTCATAGTTTTGATGTCTTCACTATTATTCTACAATGTAAAAAATAGTAAAAATAAAGAAAAACCCTTGAATGAGTAGGTGTGTCCAAACGTTTGACTGGTATTGTACATTCAACCATTTAATTAATTCAACCATCAATCCATTAATCAATTGGTGTGTGTGTGTGTGTGTGTGTGTGCTGTGGGGTTGTGGCAACCGAGGACAGACGATTTTTACGGGCTACGCGCTTCAGAACTCAACGGTCCTGTTCTGTGAGCTTGTTTGGCCTACCACTTTGCGGCTGAGCCGTTGTTGCTCCTAGACGTTTCCACTTCACAATAACAGCACTTACAGTTGACCGGGGAAGCTCTAGCAGGGCAGAAATTTGACGAACTGACTTGTTGGAAAGGTGGCATCCTATGACGGTGCTACGTTGAAAGTCACTGAGCTCTTCAGTACGGGCAACTCTACTGGCAATGTTTGTCTATGGAGATTGCATGTATGTGTGCTCGATTTTATACACCTGTCAGCAACGGGTGGGGCTGAAAAAGCCGAATCCACTAATTTGAAGGGTTGTCCATATACTTTTGGCCATATAGCGTATGTCTGCATGTTATACACTACATGTGGTTAATATTTGTTTTACATGTTAGTGTGTGTATCCATAGTGCCTCGGCAGCTCTCATGCCTAAGAGTTCATTGATAGGAAGAGGAAAGGCAGGTTCAGTAATCAGGTTACAAAACCAGCAGATTCCATCACCTCGGGTTGTTACGATTCCTGTCTCAGCCTGGGAGAGAGATCTGTGTGTCACACTGCCCCCTTGTGGCTGTACTGGCTATAGACTTCACCCTGGGCTCCTTGTGGCTGTACTGGCTACGGACTTCACTCTGGGCTGATTGCGTAAGACTGCGTGGCGTATGAGTCATCACCCTTGAGTGAGGATAGAGGGAAGGAGTGTGTGTGTGTCAAGGTGGAGGCTGGCTGGGCAGAGTGAGCAGCAGCGGAGGCGATGGACGATGGCATTAGGGCTTTCCCCTGTTTTTTTGTGGGACTGGAGAAGAATCACTACCTAAGCAATATGGCTTTAGTCACCCAGGGGAGAGGGAGAACACACTGCTCTGGCTGTTCGATTAGTACACCAGGTTGCCTGGTTAATGAGTCTTAAGTGAATATTGACCCATATAATACAGCTGATTTCTCAGTGGTTGTCACACAAGAAGCCCAGGCATGTTCTGCAGCTGTGGAAAGACAGAGTGCCACTGGCACTGGAGCACAGTGGACCTGGCGGGGTACATTCAGAAAGGTCAACTAGCTACGACCATAGCACACTGTGGGGGAAATGAGGACATAGTGGTTGAAGGAAAAGGAGAAACAGGAGTTGAAGAAGTCGGAGAGAAATGGGACTATATTAAGAAGGGTGACACGGTGAAATAATATGCACAAAAAGCTATGGTTAACACATTATTAAAATGTATATAGTTTTATTTTGTATCAGCTTCCTGGTCAAAAAGTACAACAAAATCTGTAATGTTACAAAACTACAAATGGTGAGTGAGTGAGTGAGAGCTTCAACACTAGGACTAGGTATGATTCAGGAGAGGGATGGATGCGGGAGCGACAGGGCAGATGAAGAGGTTTGATATGAGTGGTTATTGAGTCGTGTCCTTGGATGATAAGGAAAACTGTCATAAAGGAATGTGAATAGCATGAAAACATAGGAGTGAGAATGAGTCTGTTCAAAACAAGGGAATGACAGAGTCAGGATGAGAATGATTATGATACAATGATAACATAATGTTTTTTGCATCTCTCTATATCTTCAATTGGAGGGTGTTTATAAAACATATCAGGGGTTGGTACCAAAGGTTACTAGGGTAATTCTCCCTATTTGGCTCGAAGGACCATGAAAAATGGGCAATGTGGAGCGGTTGAGAATGATACTCTAGGAGGCAGGGAGCAAACATGTACAGTATGTCAATACTACTTCTGTGTGTCCTATTTCTCCTCTCTTGTGTCTATACTGTGTGTGTGTGTGTGTGTGTGTGTGTGTGTGTCCCCCTTTGTCTCTGTCTCTGACTCTCTCTCCTCCCTCTAGAAGGCATAAGGCCCTACGTAGATGGACAGTCGCAGGGCCGAACTGGTCTGGTAGCTCAGGAGGGGGTTGACTGACACCATCTCCAGGTCCAATGTGTACTCCAGGGGTCCCGTCACGGCCCGGGCTAAAACCAGCATGGCGCTGATGTTGTTGATTTGCTGAGGGAGACACAGAGATGATAGAGAGGTTAGTCAGAGTCAGTCACACTGCATAAGGCAGAAAAAGTGGGGGTTCATTTTACAAATTTCTCCTAGTCTAAAAAGTCAAGAAACTTATCTAAGTATTGTTATGATGCAAGGTCTCAAAACTGCAATATAATATGTTTCTAGACCTCCACTGTCATCATAAATTCACTAGTCTATCGTCATACACTACCAGTCAAAAGTTTGGACACACCTACTCATTCAGGGGTTTTTCTTTATTTTTACTATTTTCTACATTGTAGAATAATAGTGAAGACATCAAAACTATGAAATAACACATATGGAATCATGTATTAACCAAAAAAGTGTTAAACAAATACAAATATATTTTATATTTGGTATTCTTCAAATAACCAGCATGGCTACCACAGCATTCTACAAGGATACGCCATCCCATCTGGTTTGGGCTTAGTGGGACTATCATTTGTTTTTCAACAGGACAATGACCCCACACACCTCCAGACTGTGTATGGGCTATTTTACCAAGAAGGAGAGTGATGGAGTGCTGCATCAGATGACCTGGCCTCCACAATCTCCCGACCTCAACCCAAATAAGATGGTTTGGGATGAATTGGACGGCAGAGTGAAGGAAAAGCAGCCAACAAGTGCACAGTATATGTAGGAACTCCTTCAAGACTGTTGGAAAAGCATTCCAGGTGAAGCTGGTTGAGAGAATGCCAAGAGTGTGCCAAGCTGTCATCAAGGCAAAGGGTGGCTATTTGAAGAATCTCAAATATAAAATATATTTTGATTTGTTTAACACTTTTTTGGTTACTACATGATTCCATATGTGTTATTTCATAGTTTTGATGTCTTCACTATTATTCTACAATGTAGAAAATAGTGAAAATAAAGAAAAACCCTTGAATGAGTAGGTGTCCAAACTTTTGACTGGTACTGTATATTCACAAGGTGGATGGGAGGGTGACCCAGGCTGGTGCTATGCAAGGGTTGTTACACTATAGCTGTGCTCACTCTGATGTAGAAGTCTCTATTGTCGTCTCCAGAGCGGATACGGAAGGTGTTGTATGCTCCGGGGTAGACGCTGGTGGCCTGGATCTGGAAGATGTCTGAGGGGACGGAGCGCTCCGACGTGATGCTCATGTAGCGGTGGACGATAGAGAAGGGTAGGTCTCGACAGGCTGGCTTGGTCACAGGACAAACACAACGACTAGACACACAGGAGAGAAAAGTAGCAGGTTTTAGTCCTCTGGAGAGAGACTGTATATGAGTTGTGTCATAGTGGAAGTCACTTCCTGAAAATTGACCTCATTAACTCATTTGACCTCTTGACTTAATGATTAACTTTTGATTCTGTTTCATTTAAATTAAAACGGAATATTTGATCATAAATTTTTATATTTAGTGATGAATATGTCCTCTTCTGTGCTCATGCCTCTAGATAAAATGTTCAAAAGAGTAGTTAATAACTCAACCACTAGAGGGGTATATTGCAATACAGAAGGAGCATGGTGAACTATCCTCAAACCAAGACGAATTACATACAACTGTATTTGAACAGTGGCCATTTCCCCAAGTATTTTTCTGAAACTTTTTTCATACAGCCAAAACAAGCTGAGGGAAACAAACCACTGTCTACACATGTTATCAATTTAACACTTGTTTCACTCTTCTAACAGCATTCTAATTGTACTGGAACACGTTCACTATTCTAACAGCATTCTAATTGTACTGGAACACGTTCAACTGAAAAGGGCACAGAATTGGAGAGAGATATGGAAAAAGTAATTGGAGCAATCTCAGAAATAATGTGAGCTGTGAGAGAGGCTGATGATATGGGCAGAGGTTGATAATGGGAAAAATATGTTGAGTCCCTGTGTGTGTGTGTGTGTGTGTGTGTGTGTGTGTGTGTGTGTGTGTGTGTGTGTGTGTGTGTGTGTGTGTGTGTGTGTGTGTGTGTGTGTGTGTGTGTGTGTGTGTGTGTGTGTGTGTGTGTGTGTGAGTGTGTGTGTGTGTGTGTGTGTGTGTGTGTGTGTGTGTGCGTGTGCGCGCGCGCGCGTGTGTATATATGTGTGTGTGCATGTGTTTTAATAAATGTTCACTCACTTGTCAGTTACTTGGACGTAAGGGTCCTGGCAGCGGTTGGTGTCCACACACTGATAGGCACCGTGGATATTCACACAGTTTTGTCCTTCAGTACACTGGTGCTCTCCAGTCTCACACTCATTTATATCTGGGGAGGAGAGGGATAGAGAAAAGGTTTGGAAAGGGAAGGTTAGAATACAATAGGACAGAATCAAAATGAATAGAATCAAAGAGAATACTTCATTGTCCACTAACGAGGACAACGAAAGAACACACAGGTACAATTAGCTGACATTGAAGTGAAGGATGGGTAAAAGGTGTTCAAAAACAATGAGAAGGAGAACAGATGGAGAGGGTGCTTACCCTGGCATAGTCGTGTGCCCAGCAGCTGGTAGCCTTCTGGGCACTGACAGGAGAACTTCCCGGGTTCATTGACACATTGGAACTGGCACAGGTAACTGGAGTAGCTGCACTCATCTATGTCTGCAGAACACAGGAGGGAGAGAGAGGGGAACGACGTTTAAGATCGTAGCACAGCTGTTTTAACCAAGAAACAGACAGAGAGCTTTTAAAAATGCAAGAAATAAAGAGATGGGGGTTTTTTTTCAGATCGTATCACTGCTATTTTAATGGCATTATAGAGACAGACAGACAAACAGATCCTCTCACCATTGCAGGTGAAGCCGTCAGGCCCCAGCTCGTAGCCCTGGTCACAGCGACAGAGGAAGGTACCGTAGGTGTTATAACACCTCTGCTGACAGGGGGCGCCCATGTCACACTCATTCACATCTGGAAGGCGAGGGAGAAGTCTATCAGTATATATATTTTCTAACATCAGTCTGGACAGTGTGGGACTCTGTGTGCTTTTGGCTGGTTGTGGCTATTCGTTTTACCATGACTCTATGTGTATACTGTATGCGGTATTGCCTGCGTGTGTGCGTGCGTGCGTGCATGCGTGACTGCGTGCGTGCGCATGTGTGTGTGTGTCTGACCATGCCTTACCAATACAGGAGCGGTTGTTGCCGGCCAGCTGGAAGCCTGGTTCACACTGACAGGAGAAGGAGCCGGGGACGTTGACACAGCGATGCTGACAGTACCTGTACCTGCACTCGTCAATGTCTAACAACACAGATGGAAGGAGAGCATTCAGAAACAGTTCCAGAGAGAAAGAGGAGATTCCTTTGACCAACCAGGTTGTTATGGTAAAGGAGAATTTGATCCAAAGCACTTTCCTGGTTAAATAGAGGTCAAATAACATGCTACAATGACTAAGCTGAACCACAACAATGCAGTGAGACCGCAAACAGTGAGTTGGTGTGACTCAGGCTGGTGGGTAGGCTGGTTAGAGGGAGTCCTATGGGGAGTACTATACACGCTTAGAAAAAAAGGTGCTATCTAGAACCTAAAAGGGTTCTTCGGCTGTCCCCATAGGAGAACCCTTTGAAGAACCCTTTTTGGTTCCAGGTAGAATCCTTTCCCCAGAGAGTTCTACATGGAACCCAAAATAGTTCTACCTGGAACCAAAAAGGGTTATCCTATGGAGACAGCCAAATAACCCTTTTAGAACCATTTTTAAGAGTGTAGGATGACTTACCAATGCACTCGGTGCCAACCTTGCGGTAACCATCAGGACACTGGCAGGTGAAGGCTCCAGGTGTGTTGATGCACTGCTGGCTGGGCTGGCAGTCGTGTTCATCTCTCTCACACTCATTCACGTCTGTGTGATATGCCAATAAAACATGGTAAGTTAATACAGTTAATGCACCAACAGCTGAGAATTCCCCACATTGTTGAATCATTATTCCTGTCTCATGCATTCCCCATCAACAACACCTACCACCCCGACCCCCAGGACAACAGGACAAGCAGCTCTCTCACCACTCTCGGTCCCATAAAACTAAGCGCAGCTGTCCTCATGTGAAATCTCCACATTCCAGTACCAGCTATCCACCCCCCACAGACAAATACTCACACCCAACCACACAGACTCCACACAACCCCCCAACACACACACCTGTTACAGCCACCTATCCCACAATAGTCTGCAATCATCCAGACTATATGGTCATTGCCCAATAACAAACATGCACGCAGACACGCACACATGCACACACGCACGCACGCACACGCACACGCACACACACACACAATTATCCCTCCCCCTGTCTCACCCTCCAGCCGGTACTCACCCACACAGCTGTCTCCCTGGGGTTCGTAGCCCAGAGGACAGGGGTTGAAGGGCTCTCTGGCAGTGCTCTCCAGGTTGGTCCCAGGCTGGCTGGGGGGGTCCGGGGCTGGGATGACTGAGGCAGAGCGGGGGAGGCACAGGTAGCCCCCGTAGTGGTTGAAGCACTTCATCTCACCCTTACAGGCCTCCGGAATGGTCTCACATTCATTTATGTCTGACGGGAGAGAGGGAGAGACAGTGAGAGCGTGAAGGAAAAGGACTGAAAGACAAGAGTGGTTTCAAGTTGTAATGCTCTCACTCAGGGCATGGACATGGGGACATGAGGATAAACGAAAGCCTTTACCTTTGCAGTGCTGAGTCTGAGAGTCCCATTGATACCCATCTGTGCATTCCTACAGATAGCAGGAGAGAGAGAGAGAGAGTCTCATGTACTGTATCATCCAAATCACCTTTCATGTAAAGCTATTATGTGCACTTTAAATCACGGCTGTCCACTGTCACACCAACAGGATGAGAGGGGAGAGGAAATTATGTTACATAGTCATGAGCACAGAGAACAGGGGAAAGTAAAAGGGGGAGACTTCAGAGGACAGCGAAGGTCAACAGAGAAGAGAAGAGCAGCTGCAGTAGAAAAAGGGGTCAAATCATCAGTCTGGTGCATGGTGGGAGGGGGACGAAAAGATGGAAAGGGAGGAGACAGGGATTTGGAGAGTGAGAGAAGGAGGGTCCTGGTTTGCGTGCCAAAATACCCATCCTTACCGTGTAGGTGTCACTTTCTGTAGGTGGCTGTGAAATAGCACTGCGGAGGAACACAGAGACACACAGGATCGACACACACACGCCCCGCATGCTCACGTACTGACTGGCAGATAGGACAGGATCACACACGTTAACACACAACACACACTGGCACAGCCGGCGGGTCAGACAGGTAGCGGCGCCTCAGGTCAGGATGAGAGAAGCCGACGACTTGTTGTGGTGCTTAGAGCAGCTCAATGGTATCTGTAGAGAGAGAAAAGAGAGAGAGAGAGAGAGAGAGAGAGAGAGAGAGAGAGAGAGAGAGAGAGAGAGAGAGAGAGAGAGAGAGAGAGAGAGAGAGAGAGAGAGAGAGAGAGAGAGAATTAGATACTCAGGAGATTCATTAACCTGGTTTGAGAAGACTTCAGAAAGAGATAGACTCAACAACCTAAGTTGTAAATCACCCACTTCATAAACTTCTAATAACACTGTGCTGTGTGTTGCCAGGCTCAGAGCAGAAGTCAAGTCACACAAGTCACATGTGACTCAGACGTCAGTCATTATTTGCTAATCGAACATCTTTCCCCCTGAATCCCCACCAGTATGATGGAGAGGAAGTCCGTCTCACCCTGCTGGTGAAAGGTAAATGTAAGGATGTACTCCATCCATCAGCTACAAATATAGAAAAGTCAACAGCGCGGAAATGCTTTCATTATAGCTCTCCACAGACAGCCATCTATTTCCCCAGACAGGCCCACTGTAACTGGGACTAGGAATGCACACACACATACGCTGCACGCACGCATACCCACACACAAACGGAAACGCACATACACACACACAAGCCCGCTGGGACTTCACATTGAAAACCTGTGGAGGCTGAACCTACAGTATACCAGAGTGGGCCACTAAACACAGTAAACCTGTAAGAGCTTCTAAATCTCAGGGTATTATCTGTCAATTTCAATACATCACTTTCCGTTTTCCCTGACGCCGCAGGCTCTGACACTGGTTTCTGCTTTGTTCACCCATCTACATCACTGTTTTTAGTACCACATTGTTGTCTTTCTCTGAGTCTGGCATCATTCATCATCATGGCTAGTGTGTTATTCACTGAAGTACTGCATGTGGAGGTGGAAGTACAACTGTTTAAGTAGATCATGTACCTAGACAAATAAATCCTCTATTCCAGCTCCCCATTTCTGAGTAACCGTTGTTTGTACAAAACCGCCAGAAGAGGCTCCAGACAGAATAGATGAAGAGGAACGTTATAATCATTGCTTTCTTTATGCGTACACACACAAAACCGTATGGTCAGACTGAGTGCTGCAACACTCAACCACTTGTCGCACCCCATGCATGCGAATGCACGCACGCACACACACACACACGCACGCACGCACACGCTCACACACCCACACATTTTAAATACTTTATTGAATCCACCAATCAAATTACATCACGAAGGACTCAACCATTTCAAGGGTAATTGACACAAGGACACTCACGGGAACAAAAAGCGCTTTCTCCTCCACACAGCTATGCTGCCCATAACCGCCGAAACAGAGAAGTACCTAGCCACATCTACTGTACACACACACACACACAAACCTCAAAGGTCATGTTGGGTATTATGTTAATTAACAAACAAGAAGCCAAAGAGTGACGTGCTTACCACACATAAATACTGTCTCACATCACACTCCAAATGTAGCCTTACCTTCGCTCAGAAGCACCAAAACCAACAGCAAATGTTCCACAAAGTTCCCAGGACAAGTACCCACGCAGTACACACAATGCACCTATCACACAACTTCACAATCTTTCATACACTCACAAAAGTCTTATAGTGGGCCTTGCATCATATCATCTTCAATAGGTCTGCATCATATTCAGGAAGATTTACACACACTTTCCCCTTGGACAATTATATACAGCCACGATATGCGGACACGTCAGAATCCTTGTTGGCACTGTGGTACTCTTATAGCCGGGGAGGGGGGGTGGGGTGGGGTGGGGGGTGGGGGGGTGGTTCTGACCTAAAACCACCAAAAAACAAACTGTCCGCCAGTTGAGAGTCCACTCACTTAGTCACCCAGGACTGTGGGCAGCAGAGAGAAGTGGGTAGGTACTGCCCCGCCACCTCTGAACAGTGAGCACCAAGTGGTGTTTGGACCTCTGGAATGCCCGTGGCAAGGATGTGGGCTGCAGTTCCCAGTAGGGATACCCTGCCATCAGTGTTTCCCAGAGTATCAGGTTCTGGGAAAGCCCCCCATGGTTCATGTAGAACCACAGCTGCTGCCAACCCTACAGCCTCTGGTCTCTGACTGGGAGGATGGTTCATCACTCTGACAGTCCTCCAAAGGTCAACCACTGGTCTGTTCATTGTTTGTGGTTATGGTTACGACAAGCGTTGGTGAAGAAATATATGATTTCATTGAAATGGAGTTATAGTTGTATTACTAAAGGAAAATGGGAAGCATGACTAACTTGTTATTTGACAGAAGTGTAGCACCATGTAGTTTACATTTTTTCACAGAAATATATATATACAGTGGGGGGAAAAAGTATTTAGTCAGCCACCAATTGTGCAAGTTCTCCCACTTAAAAAGATGAGAGAGGCCTGTAATTTTCATCATAGGTACATGTCAACTATGACAGACAAATTGAGATTTTTTTTCTCCAGAAAATCCCATTGTAGGATTTTTTATGAATTTATTTGCAAATTATGGTGGAAAATAAGTATTTGGTCAATAACAAAAGTTTCTCAATACTTTGTAATATACCCTTTGTTGGCAATGACACAGGTCAAACGTTTTCTGTAAAAGTCTTCACAAGGTTTTCACACACTGTTGCTGGTATTTTGGCCCATTCCTCCATGCAGATCTCCTCTAGAGCAGTGATGTTTTGGGGCTGTCGCTGGGCAAGACGGACTTTCAACTCCCTCCAAAGATTTTCTATGGGGTTGAGATCTGGAGACTGGCTAGGCCACTCCAGGACCTTGAAATGCTTCTTACGAAGCCACTCCTTCGTTGCCCGGGCGGTGTGTTTGGGATCATTGTCATGCTGAAAGACCCAGCCACGTTTCATCTTCAATGCCCTTGCTGATGGAAGGAGGTTTTCACTCAAAATCTCACGATACATGGCCCCATTCATTCTTTCCTTTACACGGATCAGTCGTCCTGGTCCCTTTGCAGAAAAACAGCCCCAAAGCATGATGTTTCCACCCCCATGCTTCACAGTAGGTATGGTGTTCTTTGGATGCAACTCAGCATTCTTTGTCCTCCAAACACGACGAGTTGAGTTTTTACCAAAAAGTTATATTTTGGTTTCATCTGACCATATGACATTCTCCCAATCCTCTTCTGGATCATCCAAATGCACTCTAGCAAACTTCAGACGGGCCTGGACATGTACTGGCTTAACCCTCCCGTTGTCCTAGGGTCAAAATGACCCACCACTGTGTTTGACCAACTTTATTTAATTTTTACATTTTTGGGATCATTTGTGAGAAGGAGGCAGTGATACTTTCTTTAAAGGGGGACACGTCTGGCACTACAGGATTTGAGTCCCTGGCGGCGTAGTGTGTTACTGATGGTAGGCTTTGTTACTTTGGTCCCAGCTCTCTGCAGGTCATTCACTAGGTCCGCCCGTGTGGTTCTGGGATTTTTGCTCACCGTTCTTGTGATCATTTTGACCCCACGGGGTGAGATCTTGCGTGGAGCCCCAGATCGAGGGAGATTATCAGTGGTCTTGTATGTCTTCCATTTCCTATTAATTGCTCCCACAGTTGATTTCTTCAAACCAAGCTGCTTCCCTACTGCAGATTCAGTCTTCCCAGCCTGCTGCAGGTCTACAATTTTGTTTCTGGTGTCCTTTGACAGCTCTTTGGTCTTGTCCATAGTGGAGTTTGGAGTGTGACTGTTTGAGGTTGTGGACAGGTGTCTTTTATACTGATAACAAGTTCAAACAGGTGCCATTAATACAGGTAACGAGTGGAGGACAGAGGAGCCTCTTAAAGAAGAAGTTACAGGTCTGTGAGAGCCAGAAATCTTGCTTGTTTGTAGGTGACCAAATACTCATTTTCCACCATAATTTGCAAATAAATTCATAAAAAATCCTACAATGTGATTTTCTGGATTTTTTTTCTCAATTTGTCTGTCATAGTTGACGTGTACCTATGATGAAAATTACAAGCCTCTCTCATCTTTTTAAGTGGGAGAACTTGCACAATTGGTGGCTGACTAAATACTTTTTTCCCCACTGTATATATATATATATATATATATATATACAGTGAGGGAAAAAAGTACATGTATATAAACACACTACCAGTCAAAAGTTTGGACACACCTACTCATTCAAGTGTTTTTCTTTATTTTTTACAATTTGTTACATTGTAGAATAATAGTGAAGACATCAAAACTATGAAATAACACATATGGAATCATGTAGTAAACAAAAAAGTGCTAAACAAATCAAAATATATTTTATATTTGAGATTCTTCAAATAGCCACCTTTTGCCTTGATGACAGCTTTGCACACTCTTGGCATTCTCTCAACCAGCTTCATGAGGTAGTCACCTGGAATGCCTTTGAATTAACAGGTGTGCCTTCTTAAAAGTTAATTTGTGGAATTTCTTTCCTTCTTAATGCGTTTGAGCCAATCAGTTGTGTTGTGACAAGGTGTGGGGGGGGGGGGGGGGTATACAGAAGATAGCCCTATTTGGTGAAAGACCAAGTCCATATTATAGCAAGAACAGCTCAAATAAGCAAAGAGAAACAACAGTCCATAATTACTTTAAGAAATGAAGGTCAGTTAATACTGAACATTTCAAAAACGTTGAAAGTTTCTTAATGTGCAGTCGCAAAAACCATCAAGCGAAATGATGAAACTGGCTCTCATGAGGACAGCCACAGGAATGGAAGACCCAGAGTTACCTCTGCAGTTCATTAGAGTTACCCGCCTCAGAAATTGCAGCCCAAATAAATGCTTCACAGAGTTCAAGTAACAGACACATCTCAACATCAACTGTTCAAAGGAGACTGTGTGAATCAGGTCTGCAAAGAAACCACTACTAAAGGACACCAATAAGAAGACACTTGCTTGGGCCAAGAAACACAAGCAATGGCCATTAGACCGGTGGAAATGTCCTTTGGTCTGGAGTCCGAATTTGAGATTTGAGATTTTTGGTTCTGACCGCCGTAGCTTTGTAAGACGCGGTGTGGGTGAACGGATGATCTCCGCATGTGTATTTCCCACCGTAAAGCATGGAGGAGAAGGTGTAGTCCCCTGTAGCTCAGTTGGTAGAGCATGGCGCTTGCAATGCCAGGGTTGTGGGTTCGTTTCCCACGGGGGGGCAGTATGAAAATGTATGCACTCACTAACTGTAAGTTGCTCTGGATAAGAGTGTCTACTAAATGACTAAAATGTGTTATGGTGTGGGGATGCTTTGCTGGTGACACTGTCTGTGATTTATTTAGAATTCAAGGCACACTTAACCAGCATGGCTACCACAGCATTGTGCGGCGATACTCCATCCCATCTGGTTTGGGCTTAGTGGGACTATGATTTGTTTTTCAACAGGACAATGACCCAACACACCTCCAGGCCGTGTAAGGGATATTTTACCAAGAAGGAGAGTGATGTAGTGCTGCATCAGATGACCTGGCCTCCACAATCCCCCAACCTCAACCCAATTGAGATGGTTTGGAAAGAGTCGGACCACAGAGTGAAGGAAAAGCAGCCAACAAGTGCTCAGCATATGTGGGAACTCCTTCAAGATTGTTCGAAAAGCATTCCAGGTGAAGCTGGTTGAGAGAATGCCAAGAGTGTACAAAGCTGTCATCAAGGCAAAGGGTGGCTACCTTGAAGAATCTCAAATATAAAATATATTTTGATTTGTTTAACACTTTTTTGGTTACTACATGATTCCATATGTGTTATTTCATAGTCATTATTCTACAAAGTAGAAAATGGTAAAAAATTAAGAAATACCAGTGAATGAGTAGGTGTGTCCAAACTTTTGACTGGTACTGTATATATATATATATACACAGTTGAAGTCGGAAGTTTACATACACCTTAGCCAAATACATTTAAACTCAGTTTTTCACAATTCCTGACATTTAATCCTAGTAAAAATTCCCTGTCTTAGGTCAGTTAGTTTCACCACTTTATTTTAAGAATGTGAAATGTCAGAATAATAGTAGAGAGAATGATTTATTTCAGCTTTTATTTCTTTCATCACATTCCCAGTGGGTCAGAAGTTTACATACACTCAATTAGTATTTGGTAGCATTGCCTTTAAATTGTTTAACTTGGGTCAGATGTTTAGGGTAGCCTTCCACAAGCTTCCCACAATACGTTGGGTGAATTTTGGCCCATTCCTCCTGACAGAGCTGGTGTAACTGAGTCAGGTTTGTAGGCCTCCTTGCTCGCACACGCTTTTTCAGTTCTGCCCACACATTTTCTGTAGGATTGAGGTCAGGGCTTTGTGATGGCCACTCCAATACCTTGACTTTGTTGTCCTTAAGCCATTTTGCCACAACTTTGGAAGTATGCTTGGGGTGATTGTCCATTTGGAAGACCCATTTGCGACCAAGCTTTAACTTCCTGACTGATGTCTTGAGATGTTGCTTCAATATATCCACATAATTTTCCTTCCTCATGATGCCATCTATTTTGTGAAGTGCACCAGTCCCTCCTGCAGCAAAGCACCCCTACAGCATGATGCTGCCTTCCCCGTGCTTCACGGTTGGGATGGTGTTCTTCGGCTTGCAAGAATCCCCCTTTTTCCTCCAAACATAACGGTGGTCATTATGGCCAAACAGTTCTATTTTTGTTTCATCAGACCAGAGGACATTTCTCCAAAACTTCGATCTTTGTCCCCATGTGCAGTTGCAAACCGTAGTCGGGCTTTTTTATGGTGGTTTTGGAGCAGTGGCTTCTTCCTTGCTGAGTGGCCTTTCAGGTTATGTCGATATAGGACTTGTTTTACTGTGGATGTAGATACTTTTGTACCTGATTCCTCCAGAATCTTCACAAGGTCCTTTGCTGTTGTTCTGGGATTGATTTGCACTTTTTGCACCAAAGTACGTTCATCTCTAGGAGACAGAACGCGTCTCCTTCCTAAGCAGTATGACGGCTGCGTGGTCCCATGGTTTTTATGCTTGCGTACTATTGTTTGTACAGATGAACGTGGTACCTTCAGGCGTTTGGAAATTGCTCCCAATGATGAACCAGACTTGTGGAGGTCTACAATTTTTTCTCTGAGGTCTTGGCTGATTTCTTTTGATTTTCCCATGATGTCAAGCAAAGAGGCACTGAGTTTGAAGGTAGCCCTTGAAATATATCCACAGGTACACCTCCAATTGACTCAAGCTGTTTAAAGGCACCGTCAACTTAGTGTATGTAAACTTCTGACCCACTGGAATTGTGATACAGTGAATTATTATATATATATATATATATATATATATATATATAATTATATAAGTTAAATAATCTGTCTGTTAACAATTGTTGGAAAAATTACTTGTGTCATGCACAAAGTAAATGTCCTAACCGACTTGCCAAAAGTATAGTTTGTTAACAATACATTTGTGGAGTGGTTGAAAAACGAGTTTTAATGACTCCAACCTAAGTGTATGTAAACTTCCGACTTCAACTGTATATATATATATATATATATATATATATATATATATATATATATATATATATATATATATATATATATATGGCCTTGTCTTTACTTGGATTGAACAGGGAATTCAGCGACTCTTGGGGGACAATGTGATGTCTTTAATAGGCCCAGGTTACTGGCATCAGTAGTATGTTAACTCGTGCAACAGGAGGCACCACTCTCCCTGAATCCACACCGTCAGCTGAATGACTAAGCAAAATATCCGCAGGGTCATGAAGAAATGACCTCATGGGGACTAGGCAAAACACACAGCGAGACCACACACACAGTTATACACACATACAACTACATCTACACACACACACACCAGTGGGAGAGCCAACCAGAGATGGTCCTGTCTTGAGATGTGCATACTGTACATCGCCAGCTTTGTTCCGTTCTGCTCAGTAGTGCATGGATCTGCTCTCTCTAACATGGTGGCCCGGTGGGCTCAAGCTGTGCTCTGTTCCCCTCACTGCACTGAACCTGCCACCCAGAGGCCAGAACTTCTTACATGAGAGTGGGGAGTTTGGTCCTCTGGGGTGCAACTCTCTGACCCTCCTTGGCACGCCTCTGTACTTTCCCCTGAATCACTCGTCAGACCAGCCTTATCTAGGCCTATGAACGGATCATTCTTTCTGTCAAATGTTAGTTATTAAGAGTACATAAACGCAGTGATAAAATGGGGCCCTGCTCTGCACAGAAGTGGTATCTATGTAAGGGAATAGGAAGGCAATGTCCTGCACTGTGATGGTGTGTGTGTGTGTGTGTGTGTGTGTGTGTGTGTGTGTGTGTGTGTGTGTGTGTGTGTGTGTGTGTGTGTATATGTATGTATGTATGTATGTATGTACAGTGGGGAAAAAAAGTATTTAGTCAGCCACCAATTGTGCAAGTTCTCCCACTTAAAAAGATGAGAGAGGCCTGTAATTTTCATCATAGGTACACGTCAACTATGACAGACAGAATGAGAAAAAAGAATCCAGAAAATCACATTGTAGGATTTTTAATGAATTTATTTGCAAATTATGGTGGAAAATAAGTATTTGGTCAATAACAAAAGTTTCTCAATACTTTGGTATATACCCTTTGTTGGCAATGACACAGGTCAAACGTTTTCTGTAAGTCTTCACAAGGTTTTCACACACTGTTGCTGGTATTTTGGCCCATTCCTCCATGCAGATCTCCTCTAGAGCAGTGATGTTTTGGGGCTGTCGCTGGGCAACACGGACTTTCAACTCCCTCCAAAGATTTTCTATGGGGTTGAGATCTGGAGACTGGCTAGGCCACTCCAGGACCTTTAAATGCTTCTTACGAAGCCACTCCTTCGTTGCCCGGGCGGTGTGTTTGGGATCATTGTCATGCTGAAAGACCCAGCCACGTTTCATCTTCAATGCCCTTGTTGATGGAAGGAGGTTTTCACTCAAAATCTCACAATACATGGCCCCATTCATTCTTTCCTTTACACGGATCAGTCGTCCTGGTCCCTTTGCAGAAAAACAGCCCCAAAGCATGATGTTTCCACCCCCATGCTTCACAGTAGGTATGGTGTTCTTTGGATGCAACTCAGCATTCTTTGTCCTCCAAACACGACGAGTTGAGTTTTTACCAAAAAGTTATATTTTGGTTTCATCTGACCATATAACATTCTCCCAATCCTCTTCTGGATCATCCAAATGCACTCTAGCAAACTTCAGACGGGCCTGGACATGTACTGGCTTAAGCAGGGGGACACGTCTGGCACTGCAGGATTTGAGTCCCTGGCGGCGTAATGTGTTACTGATGGTAGGCTTTGTTACTTTGGTCCCAGCTCTCTGCAGGTCATTCACTAGGTCCCCCCGTGTGGTTCTGGGATTTTTGCTCACCGTTCTTGTGATCATTTTGACCCCACGGGGTGAGATCTTGCATGGAGCCCCAGATCGAGGGAGATTATCAGTGGTCTTGTATGTCTTCCATTTCCTAATAATTGCTCCCACAGTTGATTTCTTCAAACCAAGCTGCTTACCTATTGCAGATTCAGTCTTCCCAGCCTGGTGCAGGTCTACAATTTTGTTTCTGGTGTCCTTTGACAGCTCTTTGGTCTTGGCCATAGTGGAGTTTGGAGTGTGACTGTTTGAGGTTGTGGACAGGTGTCTTTTATACTGATAACAAGTTCAAACAGGTGCCATTAATACAGGTAACGAGTGGAGGACAGAGGAGCCTCTTAAAGAAGAAGTTACAGGTCTGTGAGAGCCAGAAATCTTGCTTGTTTGTAGGTGACCAAATACTTATTTTCCACCATAATTTGCAAATAAATTCATAAAAAATCCTACAATGTGATTTTCTGGATTTTTTTTTCTCAATTTGTCTGTCATAGTTGACGTGTACCTATGATGAAAATTACAGGCCTCTCTCATCTTTTTAAGTGGGAGAACTTGCACAATTGGTGGCTGACTAAATACTTTTTTTCCCCACTGTATGTACAGTTGAAGTCGGAAGTTTACATACACTTAGGTTGGAGTCATTAAAACTCGTTTTTCAACCATTCCACAAATTTCTTGTTAACAAACTATAGTTTTGGCAAGTCAGTTAGTACATCTACTTTGTGCATGAGACACGTAATCTTTCCAACAATTGTTTACAGACAGATTATTTCACTTATATTTCACTGTATCACAATTCCAGTGGGTCAGAAGTTTACATACACTAAGTTGACTGTGCCTTTAAACAGCTTGGAAAATTCCAGAAAATGATGTCATGGCTTTAGAAGCTTCTGATAGGCTAATTGACATCATTTGAGTCAATTGGAAGTGTACCTGTGAATGTATTTCAAGGCCTACCTTCAAACTCAGTGTCTCTTTGCTTGACATCATGGGAAAATCAAAATAAATCAGCCAAGACCTCAGAAAACATTGTAGACCTCTACAAGTATGGTTCATCCTGAAGGTACCATGTTCACCTGTACAAACAATAGTACGCAAGCATAAACACCATGGGACCACGCAGCCGTCATACCGCTTAGGAAGGAGACGCGTTCTGTCTCCTAGAGATGAACGTACTTTGGTGCGAAAAGTGCAAATCAATCCCAGAACAACAGCAAAGGACCTTGTGAAGATGCTGGAGGAAACGGGTACAAAAGTATCTATATCCACAGTAAAACGAGTCCTATATCGATATAACCTGAAAGGCCACTCAGCAAGGAAGAAGCCACTGCTCCAAAACCGCCATAAAAAAGACAGACTACGGTTTGCAACTGCACATGGGGACAAAGATCGTACTTTTTGGAGAAATGTCCTCTGGTCTGATGAAACAAAAATAGAACTGTTTGGCCATAATGACCATCGTTATGTTTGGAGGAAAAAGGGGGTCGCTTGCAATCCGAAGAACACCATCCCAACTGTGAAGCACGGGGGTGGCAGCATCATGCTGTGGGGGTGCATTGCTGCAGGAGGGACTGGTGCACTTCACAAAATAGATGGCATCATGAGGAAGGAAAATTATGTGGATATATTGAAGCAACATCTCAAGACATCAGTCAGGAAGGTAAAGCTTGGTCGCAAATGGGTCTCCAAACGGACAATGACCCCAAGCATACTTCCAAAGTTGTGGCAAAATGGCTTAAGGACAACAAAGTCAAGGTATTGGAGTGGCCATCACAAAGCCCTGACCTCAATCCTATAGAAAATGTGTGGGCAGAACTGAAAAAGCGTGTGCGAGCAAGGAGGCCTACAAACCTGACTATATTACACCAGCTCTGTCAGGAGGAATGGGCCAAAATTCACCCAACTTATTGTGGGAAGCTTGTGGAAGGCTACCCGAAACGTTTGACCCAAGTTAAACAATTTAAAGGCAATGCTACCAAATACTAATTGAGTGTATGTAAACTTCTGACCCACTGGGAATGTGATGAAAGAAATAAAAGCTGAAATAAATAATTCTCTCTACTATTATTCTGACATTTCACATTCTTAAAATAAAGTGGTGATCCTAACTGACCTAAAACAGGGAATTTTTACTAGGATTAAATGTCAGGAATTGTGAAAAACTGAGTTTAAATGTATTTGGCTAAGGTGTATGTCAACTTCTGACTTCAACTGTATGTATGTGTGTGTGTGTCTGTCTGTGTGTGTGTGTGTGTGTGTGTGTGTGTGTGTGTGTGTGTGTGTGTGTGTGTGTGTGTGTGTGTGTGTGTGTGTGTGTGTGTGTTTGTGTGTGTGTGTGTGTATAGGAGTGAGGGTGTATACAGTGTGTGTTTAGTGCCATTGGGTGGCACCTGTCTCTCTAGTTTGATGTGGTTGTCTGGTTGTCCCTTGGTTTGGCCATATGGTAAGGTAGGGCTGTTTGCTCCTCCTCCCACTTAAGCAAGTCTTTCCGAATAACAAATCCTGAACTTAGGGTTTCATCTTAGCTGACCATGTGTCTAGCAGGCTTTTTCATGCAAAAGGTTTGCAGGAGATATTAATAGACTTTGTGATTGTGACATTAAATAGTTGTGAAATAGTAGTTGGATCTGTATGAGAATTTTGCAATACATTTCCATTTACAAATACACATACTATCTTACACATGCTCTCTGTCCCTCCCTCCCACTCCCTCTCTAACACACATAGCACACACACAAGCGCAGGGTCTTGCCACCTCAGCTCTTGTAAGGATTCAACTGTAGCTGTGGAGGTTGAGAGGAGAGCAATGGTTTAACTGTGACGTGTCCACCCCCTCCAGGAGCAAACACACACACTTTGTGACACACATACACACACACTTGGTTACTCACTCGCAAACACTCTCATAGACACACACACACACCCCTCTCTCTTTCAAACCCACACACAGTCATTGTAAAACATGGTGCACTCACAGACAAGTCTTCTTTCTTTGTGTGAAATCCTCTTCTTCCTATTATCTTCAGGTCCCTAGTTTGTGTCCTTGTTGACCTGTGCCCGATGTGCTGTTCTAGTCCCCTGGCGGTGGTAGTCCCTGGTGTGTTGTGAGTGTGGAGAGCTAAAGTGGTCCCTCTGTCTGTCCTGCTCCTGCATCTATGGCCCTGAGAAAGTGAGTGGGGAGATCGACAGCTGGAGCAGCTGAATGCGTGCAGGGGAGGGAGAGAAAAAGAGAGAGGGAGAGAGAAGGACAGCCCATTCCTACCCCCGCTCTGGCCCCCTGCACTGCCATCCTCCACCCTCCCACTGACCCCCCTCCCTGACCCCTCTGGATGCAAATTCCTGGTCTGACGCCCAAATTCCAAAATTCCAAATCTGTCCAAATCACAGGCGGAACAACAACTTGCATAGATTCACACACATACTCCCACTTACACCCACCTCCCCCCTGTGCCCCCACTCACTGGTCACGCAACGCACCTGGTTTCATTTCAAATCACCCCCACAACTCGCTCCCCCACTCCCCATTTACCCCCCATCTATCTATCGTTACCGCCC
Source organism: Coregonus lavaretus (assembly GCF_964263955.1). Lineage (NCBI taxonomy): Eukaryota > Metazoa > Chordata > Actinopteri > Salmoniformes > Salmonidae > Coregonus > Coregonus lavaretus. The sequence continues at coordinate 14,638,383 of NC_140019.1, forward strand.
CCATCTTTTTCTCTCTTTCTGTACAGCCACTTAGTTTCCTTCACTCCCGTCCAATCTGACACAGACGGATATTTATAGCTTGGGAGAGAAGTTGGTGGAATGTGGACAAAAATTTTAGCAGAGGAGAGAGGGAAAGAGACAAGCCCTCTTGGAAAAGGGGTTAGCTTTTCTAACTATCGGTAAATATTTAAACTGGAGGTCCTTTCTGGATGATATACAGAGAGACAGACATGTTTATATGTAAAAGCATGGAAAGAAGCTCTGAAGTAATCATCATCCATTTCTTCAAGAGGTTTTGTTATAACTACAGTACTACTGCTTTGACAACACATTATTTCTTCTGACAATTACATGAAAGCTGTGTACTTCAGGACAGCTCTACTACTGTATACAGACAGAGAAATATGTTAATCCTTTTTACAATATTATTATCTTAGTGTCTAAATTGTTAGTTATAATTTCAAATTCCTAGTTGACATGGAAATGAGCAGTGTCATTATTGTCATTGCACATACCTAATCATGGGTTGTTATGTGTGTGGGGGGTGACAGCTGTCATCACAGATGAGACATCACTGTCAGAAATCCCAACCCTCCCCCAGCTCTGACAAATTGCGTCCCCCTCCCGTTGCTGCTACCCAACCCCCAGTGGCCACACACAGACACACTGCATACAATTCACTACTGTCTTCTCATTTCATAATCCACTCTAATTCACTTAGGCTTAATTTACTATGCAGATGTATTCCCAATATAGTCATTACCCATATTCATTCATCCATACTGGGATGTATGAGATTCTAACCATTTTATTGGCATGTTAAAGCTGTGAAAGATCTAAGTGTTATATTGGACAAAATGGGTCTCAACCCCTGCAGCTGCCGTTAGGTTTTAATCGTAGTATTTTGCATCTGATATTGTAACATAAACAAGCACTCACAACACATGCCCAAACACACACCCTATCTCCTACACAGATCTGCAATACAATCAGCACAGAGACACCGTCAGTATATAATGAGTTGACTTTATTTACAATAAAAATGATGTGATATACATGATGACATTGCAAAGTAGGTCGTCAGAAGAGACCGAGGGGAAAAAAACAGCATAACGGCATGAAGGACGGAGAAATGTGGGAACTGGCATTAGAGGAGGAAGACATCTGACAGACGGAGCGGAGGATTTACATGACGATTGCAGAGGAAAGGAGGGAAAGAAGACACGACTCCAATAGAAAGATGACAGAAAGTTCCGAGTAGATAGTTGAGCAAGGAAACATCTCAGTCATGGTACATTTTGAGGATGCAGCTTTTTATCACTCCCATGTACCTGTCCCACACTTCCTGGTGTCTGTGAGAGAGGAAGAGAGAAGGAGAATAGAGAAGGCTCAAAACAAATTCTCATTATGAGAGCTGGCCAAGGTTCATAATATGGAGTGATCGTTGTTCATTCAGTTTAATGAGAGGCCTATGTTTTAATATGGTTGTCCGATGAATATGTCTTTGTTGAGTGTGTCGTGGTGCAGGGTTGTGTAAACCGTTAACTACATTCCAGAATGGCTGTGCGAGAAACAAGGTAACTATAGTTTAAAGAAACATGGAGGGAGATGCAGTGACACCCACTGGTGACAACTAGGATGTGAATATGAAGAAAAATATACAACTGCAGCCTATGTGACCTTGATGGCCTTGATGAGACAGACAGCATAATATGTATAACAACTATATTATACTCACTTGAATGTGTCGAGTATGTGTGCAGAGTTAGTGTAGTGAGTGAGGTAGAGCCTCATGTCTCCTGCTGTCCATTTGTCTGACCGACACGGCTCAATAAACTGGCAGGGAGGGAGGGAGGAACGGAGGGGGAGAGATGACATCACAGTCTCATGGGTAGCACAAATGTCTGTAGACCTTATTGGCCTCATAAGCCAGAGCCAGTGTTGAATATAGAGATGAAAGATTTACTACGACACTACTAATGATTTATAAATGTACCTTTTCCACCAGGTCAATGAAGAAGTCTCTGACGTCTTTTGTGTTGGTTAGTTTGGCAGCAATGTTGACAAGGCCTCTGGAGAGATTCTATGGACGAAAATAGAGAGAAGAGTTTGTTTCAAATAATTATCAAATAATTACAAGGTTTTTGATACTGCAGTTTAGAAATAATTCAAACTGTTTGTGAACAGTTTGAATTAGACAATTTATGTGCACATTTGACCCTATATAACCATGGTTACCACACTTTCTATTGACTGATTTACAGATGTTTGTAGTAGGCTGGACTGGACATCACCTCCTATGAAACTGGGTGGTCTGTTGTTGCTATAGCAGCCATGTTGGATAAACACAAGCATGTGTCGTCACTCACCTTGAAGTTGGCTTCCATCTCATTAAACGCTTTGGTCTTCCCCCGGAGAGCTGTGCACACCAAACTGAGTGGAGCAGAGGGGACAAGAGAAACAGGAACAAGAGCAAATATTATCATTCATAATAATACAACACACACAATGTACACACACAATATGAAGAGAAAAAATCTTAATGTGAATTCTTGACAGGAACTCAAAGAAAACCAATCATTAACATACAAATCAGGCAATCAATAACAAATGAACCACACTCTCATACCTCTTGTGCTGGTCAAGCAGATCCTTGTCAGTGATTAAAATCTTCAGTTCTTTTAGATCTTGTAAGAACTCCTTCTCAAGATCCACGTCCATGTCTTCCACCATGTTATCTGAGAAGACAAACTACTTCAGACATTTGATATTGCCATATTATATTACAGTGCTGTGATTGTATAATTGTTTGCAGAACTTCAATTAATGCAGGCCTCATAACGAATCAGGACTGATTGCACTGCACATCTGATAGATCAGGGATTCACCCAATGCTCCCACGGTCCAGTTGCTGATGAGCTGCCCTGCACAGAAGGCAAAGTCCTGGAATGTAAGATAGTGCAGCTTCCTCTTCCCCGTCTCAAAGCGATTGTTGGCAAAGAAAACGATGGCAGCGTAATCCCTGAGAAGAGGAGACATAAAGAGTTTTATAAAACCATAAAAAGTGTAAAAAAGAAATGGAGACAAGATTATATCACATTGAATTGTAAATTCCACTCTATTCTACTGTTACCTGGCCAGGTTGTCAGAGAGAAGGAAGTGCTGACGAATGTTCTCCACCAGGGGTCCCTTCAGTTCCTCCACAACTTTGAATACACGCTTGAAGTTATCAAACTAGGAGAAAAAGGTGATAATTCAGAAAATAGCAGTGTCTAGAGCTCTGTTGAGCTCATAGAATCTGTACAGGCAGGACAGTCTCACCAATGTTACAGGTCTGAGATATAGTGATTGTTATTGGGAGAGTCCCTCTTAGGATTCTGCTACCTGCCGCCTGCAGCTCTTCAGTGTGACGCTAGTCTTTGCACTGACGTCATCAAGGTCCTTCTTGGTCCCCTTTGAGAGTTTCTTCCCAAGGACTTCTCGCACAAACACGCTGTCGAACGCATAGTACCTTTACACAGGGAATGAGGAGAGAGACAGACTGACAGATTAGGCGACGTTTAAGGCAGAGGGAGATAAGATATAAAGATGTGTATCAGGAGTTGGTAGAGCACCTCTCTATGAGCATGGCCTGGCGATGAGGTGGGATCTGGAACAACAGCTGATTGGCCAGTTTGGCAGGGCTGTGCAGGAGGCGCTCACACATCTGGAAGGTTCTGTACTGATCCATGGTGTCACTGTGCAGAACCTCAGCACTGGCTTCACACCCCTCCAATACCCCTCCCTCCATACGAACCTTCACTGCATCATTCACTGAGGATGGGGCAGAAAAGAAACAGGATTCACGGTTTATGTCATAGATAATTTGATTAAGTAACTTTGATGGATGTCTGTGTATAGTATAGCTATATGTGTGTGAGTTGGTGAATGTTGTGGGCCAAACCTGTGTAGCCATCCAGCCATAACTGATAGACTTCCTCGTCCATAATGGTGGTGTTAACCACAAACACATCGAGTTCCACTGACATCTATAAGGAAACAAGAAAAATTGTTTTAATTAGCTTCAAAGTTTTAATTTCACTTGTCACAATACCTGTCGAATATCATTAACCATAAATATTGTACTAAGTTATTAAGTCAAGGTAGCTAGCCACTTATTATATTAACTACATACATTATCTGACTAAACAAGAAGATACTTAGCTACCCTTTTAAATTATGGTTCCAATATTCTATATTGTTATACTACAAGCTTTTTAACTAGGAGTAATAATCCATAGCCTGTCCAGAATTTGTAAATTAACGTTGGCTAACATGGCTAGCTAGCTGACCAGTGATTATCACCCAAGATAAAACAGGTTAAATATGAATTATTATCTAAAAACATAACGGATAATAACCTCCTATAAAATATATATTTACTGCAGGAGACATTTCCATCCGTTGCTAATGCTGTAGCGAGGCCCAACACAGGACAGAAAAGACCTGTCAACAACAGACCAAAGCACTTCCGTGTTTTGTCACGCAGATGGAGTCGGAGAGGGGAGGGGAGGGGGGGGGGGGGGGGGGGTTGTACTTCTTCTTTGGTGGAGTTTAACGGCGGTTGGCATCCAATATTTGCAGTACCGCCCCCAAAGGAACTATAGTACATACCTTCAACGTTCCCTCAAAAAAAAATCGGTACTGAGCAAATTTCAGGTCTGCTGAGAGAAAATTCTGTTCAACTTCCAGCGCACTTTTACTGTGAACACTGAGGCTGTACCCACTTTAAGTTACAGTTTTAACAGTGGCCAAGTAGGCTATTGTGGCTATTTGATCATAATGTAGGCCTACCAGAGTGGCCTACCATTAAAAAAACAATGGAGAAAATGCATCCCATAACATTTTAACATGGAAATAGCTGTTATATCATTCAGCCTGCAGTAGTAGCACATGTGTGGTGTTCAATGTAGGCCTACATTCCATGAGACTTTTGAAAAAAAACATGCAGGTTTTGACATTAACCTGTGTATCCACTTGTCCTTCAGACAAGGAAGTGACATAACATGTTTTTGTGTTGTTTGATGCAAGAAACCACTTTACAAAATAAAATGCATTATTATTCCCATACCATTATTACAGAGAATCAGACAAATTATGCTACCCTCTGCCTATTGGCTTATACAAGCCTGTCTCAAAATACAACACTGCCCCTTTAAGACAAAAAAAATGTATTTACCTGACAAGCTTTTCAAAGATGTACACGTTTTGTCCTCTTGTAGGAAACAATCACTCCCCTATTGCTGACTACAAATTATCTATAACTGAGCTAATAACTCACTAACTAGCAAAGGATATGAACAAAATGTGCACACATGGCTACATGCAGCTCTTGCTTCGATCTCAAAACAAGCCCATGATTAACACCACAGCTGTAAATACAGTCCAGATCAAAGTAAATGGCACAGATCCATATATGGCAATTGTCTATTTGCATATAGGCCTACTGCAGTTCTGATTGGTTATGCCGCACCTGTCTGTGTAGAGTACAGGCTGAGTCATGCACAATAGAATCCTACTCCGATGTGTTCTGCCTACAACAAAATCTCTTGCATAGTTTGTTTTGTTTCTGTATGTTACATTGAAGGTAGCTAATTTTGTGTTGACTCGATCACAATTGCCACAGTAAAGGGAAACATTGATAGTGTTATCTAACTAACAGGGAAAACTCTAGAAAGTTGAGTGAAGTTCAATCTTATGCTTCTCTCTGTGGGCTGATAGTTCTTCTGAGCTCTGCCCGGCAGTCCTGAATGCACATGCACAGCTTAGAGGGAACATTGCATCATTTACACTTTGTGATACAAAATGGGAAAATGGGAAACTAAAATAAAATACAAATATATGTTTAATTACCCTACCAACTAACCCTACACTGTTTTCACTACCTTGACCTTACCTGCTCCTGCACCATGCCAACGGCTTGGGAGAACGGGACACCACCACTCAACACACCCTGTAACTCTTCTGAAGTCAAATCTGGTATACCCAAATACTTCTCTGCAGCTGCCACCACGACATCTATTTTCTGTGATTTATGTTCCATTTCTGCGGTACAATTGACAACCATTGCTATGAACGCTAAGAAGCCAACCTTACTGAAGCATACTGTATATCACTCATTGGCCTATCCCTCTGTGCTGGCACAGATCTACTATTCACAGGAATCCTCTCAGAATCCCTCACCCTTGACCCATCCTCCTCTACTTTCTTCTCTGCCTCAGCATATGACATCTTCTGCACTACTCTAGCCACCTCAACCTGCCTCTCTCGCACCGGACACTTCCGATCCCCAGCAACATGGGCACCCTACAGTTGACACACACAACTTTATCCACCGAAACTACACAATCTTCTATCTCATGCCCTCCTGCACACTTCCCACATCTTGGAAAGAGCTTCTGGATATCAGAGCAGCGATTACTCACCTCGAACCGAACAAAGATTTTTTCTTTAACGAGTCGGATGCAAAGGATTTACTGCTGATACCATACCAGGCCCAAATCTCCGTCATTCACATGAAGAAGAGACGCCGATACAGGGGACGCAGATCCGGGTGCCTTGTGAGAATTATTTGGCGAGTGGGTAACCCGCCTCTACCATCCATCCTATTGGCCAACTTGCAATCATTGGAGAATAAACTGGATGAGCTCCATTCGAAACTATCCTACCAACGGGACATTAAAAACGGTAATATCTTATGTTTCACCGAGTCGTCGCTGAACTACGACATGGATAATATACAGTTGGCTGAGTTTTCCTTGCATCGGCAAGACAGAACAGGGGTGGTGTGTCTATTTGTCAATCTAATATTAAAGAAGTCACAAGGTTTTGCTCACCTGAGATAGAGTATCTCATGATAAACTGTAGACCACACTCTTTACCAAGAGTTTTCATCTACAGTGAGGGAAAAAAGTATTTGATCCCCTGCTGATTTTGTACGTTTGCCCACTGACAAAGAAATGATCAGTCTATCATTTTAATGGTAGGTTTATTTGAACAGTGAGAGACAGAATAACAACAAAAGAATCCAGAAAAACGCATGTCAAAAATGTTATAAATTGATTTGCGTTTTAATGAGGGAAATAAGTATTTGACCCCTCAGCAAAACATGACTTAGTACTTGGTGGCAAAACCCTTGTTGGCAATCACAGAAGTCAGACGTTTCTTGTAGTTGGCCACCAGGTTTGCACACATCTCAGGAGGGATTTTGTCCCACTCCTCTTTGCAGATCTTCTCCAAGTCATTAATGTTTCAAGCCTGACGTTTGGCAAATCGAACCTTCAGCTCCCTCCACAGATTTTCTATGGGATTAAGGTTTGGAGACTGGCTAGGCCACTCCAGGACCTTAATGTGCTTCTTCTTGAGCCACTCCTTTGTTGCCTTGGCCGTGTGTTTTGGGTCATTGTCATGCTGGAATACCCATCCACGACCCATTTTCAATGCCCTGGCTGAGGGAAGGAGGTTCTCACCCAAGATTTCACGGTACATGGCGTCGTCCATCATCCCTTTGATGCGGTAAATTTGTCCTGTCCCCTTAGCAGAAAAACACCCCCAAAGCATAATGTTTCCACCTCCATGTTTGACGGTGGGGATGGTGTTCTTGGGGTCATAGGCAGCATTCCTCCTCCTCCAAACACGGCGAGTTGAGTTGATGCCAAAGAGCTCGATTTTGGTCTCATCTGACCACAACACTTTCACCCAGTTCTCCTCTGAATCATTCAGATGTTCATTGGCAAACATCAGACGGGCCTGTATATGTGCTTTCTTGAGCAGGGGGACCTTGCGGGCGCTGCAGGATTTCAGTCCTTCATGGCGTAGTGTGTTACCAATTGTTTTCTTGGTGACTATGGTCCCAGCTGCCTTGATATCATTGACAAGATCCTCCCGTGTAGTTCTGGGCTGATTCCTCACCATTCTCATGATCATTGCAACTCCACGAGGTGAGATCTTGCATGGAGCCCCAGGCCGAGGGAGATTGACAGTTCTTTTGTGTTTCTTCCATTTGCGAATAATCGCACCAACTGTTGTCACCTTTTCAACAAGCTGCTTGGCGATGGTCTTGTAACCCATTAGGAGCACTCCCTTTAAGAGTGTGCTCCTAATGTCAGCTCGTTACCTGTATAAAAGACACCTGGGAGCCAGAAATCTTTCTGATTGAGAGGGGGTCAAATACTTATTTCCCTCATTAAAATGCAAATCAATTTATAACATTTTTGACATGCTTTTTTCTGGATTTGTTTGTTGTTATTCTGTCTCTCACTGTTCAAAGAAACATGCCATTAAAATTATAGACTGATCATTTCTTTGTCAGTGGGCAAACGTACAAAATCAGCAGGGCATCAAATACTTTTTTCCCTCACTGTATATATTTTGTAGCTGTCTATTTACCACCCCAAACCGATGCTGGCACTAAGACTGCACTCAAGGAGCTGTATAAGGCCATAAGCAAACAAGAAAATGCTCATCCAGAGTTTTACCTCATTTCTACCAGCATGTCACATGTGCAACCAGAGGAAAAAAAACACAAGACCACCTTTACTCCACACACAGAGACGCATACAAAGCTCTCCCAACGTCATCAATGATCGTGGACTACAGGAAAAGGAGGGCCGAGCACGCCCCCATTTTCATCGACGGGCTGTATATGGAGCAGGTTGAGAGTTTCAAGTTCCTTGGTGTCCACATCACCAACAAACTATCATGCTCCAAACACACCAAGACAGTCGTGAAGAGGGCACGACAATACCTATTCCCCCTCAGGAGAATGAAAATATTTGGTATGGGTCCTCAGATCCTCAAAAAGTTATACAGCTGCACCATCGAGAGCATCCTGACTGGTTGCATCACCGCCTGGTATGGCAACTGCTCGGCATCCGACCGCAAGGCGCTACAGAGGGTATTGCATGCGGCCCAGTATATCACTGGGGCCAAGCGTCCTGCCATCCAGGACCCTTATACCAGGCGATGTCAGAGGAACACCCTAGTCATAGACTGTTCTCTCTGCTACCGCACAGAAAGCGGTACCGGAGCGCCAAGTCTAGGTCCAAAAGGCTCCTTAACAGCTTCTACCCCCAAGCCATAAGACTGCTGAACTGCTAATCAAATGGCTACCCGGACTATTTGCATTGACACCCCCTTTTTTTACGCTGCTGCTACTCTCTGTTTATTATCTATGCATAGTCACTTTACCCCTACTTACATGTACATATTACCTCAATTACCTCGACTAACCTGTACCTCCCTGCATTGACTAGGTACCGGTACCCCCTTTATATATAGCCTCGTTGTTGTTATTTTATTGGATTCCTTTTTTTTTACTTTAGTTTATTTAGTAAATATTTTCTTAATAATAATAATAATAATATGCCATTTAGCAGACGCTTTTATCCAAAGCGACTTACAGTCATGTGCGCATACGTTTTTACGTATTCTTAACTCTTATTTATTGTTGGTTAAGTGCTTGTAAGTTAGCATTTCACAGTAAGGTCTACACCTGTTGTATTCGGCACTTGTGACAAATAACATTTTATTAGATTTTGCGTGGCTGCTGTGTTTTCAAACTTTCCATGTGTGGTCTTGGTCGGCAGTGATGACGGTAAGGAATTTCAGTTAGGCTTACATTTTGCCTTTCACTTTGAGCTGTGTCTTTGGTGTAGCTACCTAAGTTCTTCGTACAGTTGAAGTCGGAAGTTTACATACACCTTAGCCAAATACATTTAAACTCTGTTTTTCACAATTCCTGACATTTAATCCTAGTAAAAATTCCCTTTCTTAGGTCAGTCTGTCACAACTTCCGCCGAGGCTGCCTCCCCTCCTTGTTCGGGCAGGTTTCGACGTTCGTCGTCACCGGCTTACTGGCTACTGCCGATCCCATTCTCATCACTCCACTTGTCATGTCTTGTCTTGTCAATCACACACACCTGGTGCTCATTCCCCTAATTAGTATGTGTATAAGTGTTCCCTCTGTTGCCCTTGTCTTTGTGAGCGATTGCTTCATTGTGAGAGCGAGTGGAGTGTTTTACCTCCTGCGCCTGACTCCTTCATTCACACCTCATCACACAGTCAGGATCACCATTTTATTTTAAGAATGTGAAATATCAGAATAATAGTAGAGAGAATTATTTATTTCAGCTTTTATTTCTTTCATCACATTCCCAGTCGATCAGAAGTTTACATACACTCAATTAGTATTTGGTAGCATTGCCTTTAAATTGTTTAACTTGGGTCAAACGTTTCGGGTAGCCTTCCACAAGCTTCCCACAATAAGTTGGGTGAATTTTGGCCCATTCCTCCTGACAGAGCTGGTGTAACTGAGTCAGGTTTGTAGGCCTCCTTGCTCGCACCCGCTTTTTCAGTTCTGCCCACACATTTTCTATAGGATTGAGGTCAGGGCTTTGTGATGGCCACTCCAATACCTTGACTTTGTTGTCCTTAAGCCATTTTGTCACAACTTTGGAAGTATGCTTGGGGTCATTGTCCATTTGGAAGAACATTTGCGACCAAGCTTTAACTTCCTGACTGATGTCTTGAGATGTTACTTCAGTATATCCACATAATTGTCCTTCCTCTGTCACACCCTGGTTCTGGGACTCATTATGTTGAGCCAGGGTGTGTGCAGTCTATGTGTTTATGTTCTATGTTGGGTGTCTAGGTTGTTGTTTTCTATGTTTGGTCAATGACTCCCAATCGGAGGTAACGAGTGTCAGCTGTCGGCTCGTTATCTCTGATTGGGAGCCATATTTATACTGTGTGTTTTCACCTTGGGGTTGTGGGTTTATGTTCCAGGTTCAGTATTTTGTCACTGTTGGACTTCACTATCGTCTTTTGTTTTGTAGTTACGTGCTTTCTTTATTAAAGTCATCATGTTCACTCAACGCGCTGCGTATTGGTCCGCTTCCTCATACGATCGTGACAGAAAAACCCACCAAAGAAAGACCAAGCAGCGTGTCCAGGAGCAAGGAGACTGGACATGGGAGGAGGCACCGGGCAAGGAGATAGAGAGGCTGGCGATGGCCCAGGTGGGCACATCGTGGTCCTGGGAGGACATGCTCGGAGGCAAGGGACCTTGGGGAAGGATCAAGGCCCTGGCGAGAGAGGAGCAACGGCGGCAGCAGGGCCATCGTCGGAGGGTCGTGAGTCAACCCCAGAAAATTTTTAGGGGGGGGCACACGGCATGGACGACGGGGCTGACGGAGGAGAAAAGGGGGAGTATCCAGGAGGCCACCAGGCCAGGGGTACACCGCCCTGTACGTCCTGTGCGGATGCCTCACACAGAGTGTGTGAGGGTAGGCATTCAGCCAGGACGGGTGGTGTCCGCTGTTCGCTCCAGGCCTCCTATCCGTCTCCACAGCCCGGTCCGGCCTGTTCCTGCCACCCGCACCAAGTCTACGGTGTGCGTCGCCAGCCCGGTCCGGCCTGTTCCTGCCACCCGCACCAAGTCTACGGTGTGCGTCGCCAGCCCGGTCCGGCCTGTTCCTGCCACCCGCACCAAGTCTACGGTGTGCGTCGCCAGCCCGGTCCGGCCTGTTCCTGCCACCCGCACCAAGTCTACGGTGCGCGTCGCCAGCCCGGTCCGGCCTGTTCCTGCCACCCGCACCAAGTCTACGGTGCGCGTCGCCAGCCCGGTCCGGCCTGTTCCTGCCACCCGCACCAAGTCTACGGTGCGCGTCGCCAGCCCGGTCCGGCCTGTTCCTGCCACCCGCACCAAGTCTACGGTGCGCGTCGCCAGCCCGGTCCGGCCTGTTCCTGCCACCCGCACCAAGTCTACGGTGCGCGTCGCCAGCCCGGTCCGGCCTGTTCCTGCCACCCGCACCAAGTCTACGGTGCGCGTCGCCCGGCCAGAGTCTGCCGTCTGCCCAACGGCGCCTGAACTGCCCGTCTGCCCAACGGCGCCTGAACTGCCCGTCTGCCCAACGGCGCCTGAACTGCCCGTCTGCCCAACGGCGCCTGAACTGCCCGTCTGCCCAGCGGCGCCTGAACTGCCCGTCTGCCCAACGGCGCCTGAACTGCCCGTCTGCCCAACGGCGCTTGAACTGCCCGTCTGCCCAACGGCGCCTGAACTGCCTGTCTGCCCAACGCCGTCTGAACTGTCCGTCTGCCAAGCGCTGCATAAGCCGCCCGTCTGCCATGAGCCGTCAGAGCCGTCCGCCAGACCGGAGCTGCTAAAGCCTTCCGCCAGACAGGATCAGCCAGAGCCTTCCGCCAGACAGGATCAGCCAGAGCCTTCCGCCAGACAGGATCAGCCAGAGCCTTCCGCCAGACAGGATCAGCCAGAGCCTTCCGCCAGACAGGATCAGCCAGAGCCTTCCGCCAGACAGGATCAGCCAGAGCCTTCCGCCAGACCGGATCAGCCAGAGCCTTCCGCCAGACAGGATCAGCCAGAGCCGTCGGCCAGACAGGATCAGCCAGATCCGTCGGCCAGCCATGAGCAGCCAGATCCGTCAGCCAGCCATGAGCAGCCAGATCCGTCGGCCAGCCATGAGCAGCCAGATCCGTCAGCCAGCCATGAGCAGCCAGATCCGTCAGCCAGCCATGAGCAGCCAGATCCGTCGGCCAGCCATGAGCAGCCAGATCCGTCGGCCAGCCATGAGCAGCCAGATCCGTCGGCCAGCCATGAGCAGCCAGATCCGTCAGTCAGCCATGAGCAGCCAGATCCGTCAGCCAGCCATGAGCAGCCAGATCCTTCAGCCAGCCAAGAGCCGTCCAGCCAGGATCCGCCAGAGCCAGCCAGCCAGGATCCGCCATTGAGTCAGGTGCTGCCCCTTATCCTGGTGCTGCCCCTTAGTCCGGTACTGCCCCTTAGTCCGGTGCTGCCCCTTAGTCTGGTGCTGCCCCTTAGTCCGGTGCTGCCCCTTATCCTGGTGCTGCCCCTTAGTCCGGTACTGCCCCTTAGTCCGGTGCTGTCCCTTAGTCCGGTGCTGCCCCTTAGCCTGGTGCTGCCCCTTAGTCCGGTGCTGGCCCTTAATCTAGTGGGGTTAAGGTGGAGGGTGGTCATTTGGAGGAGGCTACGTAAGCGGGTAGTGACTATGGTGGGGTGGTGGTCTAGGCCGGAGCCAGAACCGCCACCGAGGAGGTATGCCCGCCCAGCCCTCCCCTGTTTGGGGGTTTTGAGGCGCGGTCGCAGTCCGCGCCTTTAGGGGGGGGTACTGTCACACCCTGGTTCTGGGACTCATTATGTTGAGCCAGGGTGTGTGCAGTCTATGTGTTTATGTTCTATGTTGGGTGTCTAGGTTGTTGTTTTCTATGTTTGGTCAATGACTCCCAATCGGAGGTAACGAGTGTCAGCTGTCGGCTCGTTATCTCTGATTGGGAGCCATATTTATACTGTGTGTTTTCACCTTGGGGTTGTGGGTTTATGTTCCAGGTTCAGTATTTTGTCACTGTTGGACTTCACTATCGTCTTTTGTTTTGTAGTTACGTGCTTTCTTTATTAAAGTCATCATGTTCACTCAACGCGCTGCGTATTGGTCTGCTCCCTTTATAGACGATCGTGACATCCTCATGATGCTACAGTGAGGGAAAAAAGTATTTGATCCCCTGCTGATTTAGTATGTTTGCCCACTAACAAAGAAATGATCAGTCTATAATTTTAATGTTAGGTTTATTTTAACAGTGAGAGACAGAATAACAACAAAAAAATCCAGAAAAACACATGTCAAAAATGTTATAAATTGATTTGCATTTTAATGAGGGAAATAAGTATTTGACCCCCTCTCAATCAGAAAGATTTCTGGCTCCCAGGTGTCTTTTATACAGGTAACGAGCTGAGATTAGGAGCACACTCTTAAAGGGAGTGCTCCTAACCTCAGCTTGTTATCTGTATAAAAGACATCTGTCAACAGAAGCAATCAATCAGTCAGATTCCAAACTCTCCACCATGGCCAAGACCAAAGAGCTCTCCAAGGATGTCAGGGACAAGATTGTAAACCTACACAAGGCTGGAATGGGCTACAAGACCATCACCAAGCAGATTGGTGAGAAGGTGACAACAGTTGGTGCGATTATTCGCAAATGGAAGAAACACAAAATAACTGTCAATCTCCCTCGGCCTGGGGCTCCATGCAAGATCTCACCTCGTGGAGTTGCAATGATCATGAGAACGTTGAGGAAGCAGCCCAGAACTACACGGGAGGATCTTGCCAATGATCTCAAGGCAGCTGGGACCATAGTCACCAAGAAAACAATTGGTAACACACTACGCCGTGAAGGACTGAAATCCTGCAGCGCCCGCAAGGTCCCCCTGCTCAAGAAAGCACATATACAGGCCCGTCTGAAGTTTGCCACTAAACATCTGAAGGATTCAGAGAACTGGGTGAAAGTGTTGTGGTCAGATGAGACCAACATCAAGCTCTTTGGCATCAACTCAACTCGCCGTGTTTGGAGGAGGAGGAATGCTGCCTATGACCCCAAGAACACCATCCCCACCGTCAAACATGGAGGTGGAAACATTATGCTTTGGGGGTGTTTTTCTGCTAAGGGGACAGGACAACTTCACCGCATCAAAGGGATGATGGACGGTACCATGTACCATCAAATCTTGGGTGAGAACCTACTTCCCTCAGCCAGGGCATTGAAAATGGGTCGTGGATGGGTATTCCAGCATGACAATGACCCAAAATGCACGGCCAAGGCAACAAAGGAGTGGCTCAAGAAGAGGCACATTAAAGTCCTGGAGTGGCCTAGCCAGTCTCCAGACCTTAATCCCATAGAAAATCTGTGGAGGGAGCTGAAGGTTCGAGTTGCCAAACGTCAGCCTCGAAACCTTAATGACTTGGAGAAGATCTGCAAAGAGGAGTGGGACAAAATCCCTCCTGAGATGTGTGCAAACCTGGTGGCCAACTACAAGAAATGTCTGACCTCTGTGATTGCCAACAAGGGTTTTGCCACCAAGTACTAAGTCATGTTTTGCAGAGGGGTCAAATACTTATTTCCCTCATTAAAATGCAAATCAATTTATAACATTTTTGACATGCGTTTTTCAGGATTTTGTTGTTGTTATTCTGTCTCTCACTGTTCAAATAAACCTACCATTAAACTTATAGACTGATCATGTCTTTGTCAGTGGGCAAACGTACAAAATCAGCAGGGGATCAAATACTTTTTTCCCTCACTGTATCTATTTTGTGAAGTGCACCAGTCCCTTCTGCAGCAAAGCACACCCACAGCATGATGCTACCACCCCCGTGCTTCACGGTTGGGATGGTGTTCTTCGGCTTGCAAGCTCCCCATTTTTCCTCCAAATATAACGATGGACATTATGGCAGTGGGTCAAATACTTATCTCCCTCATTAAAATGCAAATCAATTTATAACATTTTTGACATGCGTTTCTCTGGATTTTTGTTGTTGTTATTCTGTCTCTCACTGTTCAAATAAACCTACCATTAAAAGTATAGACTTTATATGTCCCATTATGATGTATGTGAGTGCACAGGCAGCGCCATTGAGACCATCTCCATTTTGAAGTAGTACATTTTCTTTTTCTACTACTTTTATGAGTTGGCAGACAAACTGAAAGGGTGCATACTGCCAGCTAGAGTGTGTTGTTTTAATGGGTATAAAGCCACGGTTGGTGATTTACGGCCAGCTGCAGTTATGGAATGTTTGCTCACAAGCATAATTAATTGGCTGATTCCTCCTGATGACCCAGATGGACTCATTTAATCCTTCCTTCACCCACAGGACGGCCCACCCAGTTGACTACTTTAAAATGGTGGTAGCCCTCAATGGCAATGTCCATGCTAAAACGGATTTTATCCATTTAGAGTCCTCTATCTAACTCGATGGTGGTAAATTTCCACTTTCCAATTGGTTAGGAACGCCCATTACTCAATCAAATTTAAAAAATAAAATAAAAAATAAAATAAGGAAAATCAGATTTAGTTATTTTCCCATAATAAACACAAATAAAATGGTAAAGAGTAGAGAGCTATTATGAGGAATTGTGGTGTGTGTGTGTGTGTGGGCATGCGCTCTTTCCCCACAGAGATTAATCGGAATAAATCCCACCAAATCCCTCTCCTCACCCCTCCCATCCTCCTTTTGCTGTTTCTGTCTGGGTCCTTTCAAAATTACAAAAGAGAAAAACGACATAGTCAACTGTCTTTTTGTTTTACACCTCTCACTGCAAACCAGCCAACCCCCTCACTCTCCCAGTTCCAGCCCTTCTATTAGCTAACCTCACAGTGCCCTGATTCCATCCCAAGCGCTCCCCAGTCCTGGCTAACACCCTATATTGTTATGGCCTCACTGAAACAATAGAGTAGGAAGTGGAGGGCGGAAGGATGTGGCCGAATGCCTCAGTTTAAACCATAGAAAAGCCTGTTCTCACACTTTCTGTCTGTGTATATGAAATTGTGCACACTGTAACTGTGATACAGTTCTTGTTATGCGTCAAAGTGTGATGCTGATGCTTTTGCATCATATTCTGCTGTGTGTGTGTGTGTGTGTGTGTGTGTGTGTGTGTGTGTGTGTGTGTGTGTGTGTGTGTGAGGGGTGCAGAGTCGGGGGAAGTCTTTAAATATTTTAAAATGTATATTAAAAAAACGATAGACTACAAAGATACAATGATATATAGCCTATTTGTTGTGTGTATTTTATAGATTTGGTATATTCATAGATTTGAACACAAATGTGATAGGCTACAGACTAAAGAAAATTAGTATGCCTATAAACACATGCATTCAAATTGCATGTGTGATGTCATTTCTTTCCACTGGATACAATACGTAAGCTATTCTTTTACAGTAAAGGAAGACCAAACGGAAAGGGAGAGGGGGAGAGGGCTTCAGAAGAGGGGGCATTCCTACGGCCGCCTCCTTCACAACCACCATCAGACAACTAGATTTGAACGCTCATAAAGACATATTGTTGGATAATAGTCAGCAAGAAACTGTTTTACTGTATATTTTGACCTTCAATCTCTTCCACAGAAGTGGTCTGTATCGATTTCGTACATTTTTATTGTGTTTATCCATGTTGTGTTTGAAAAGCCTCGCCTATGGATGATTGCTTGACACTTCTATTACTTTTTATGCGAGGGGAGAGCAAAAAGGAAAATCCCATTATTTTCAAATGTGCATCATTTTCTGAAATTCACTGAGTGGAGAGAAAAACCGAGTGTGAGAGAGGAGACATCCGCTTGATAAGTGACAGTGAAGAAGGCGGACATTGTTATCCTCCACACACCACGCAATAGGATGAGCAGGAATCGGGATTCATATTTCTTTGAGTGACTTCAAAGCCTTATGGTTTGTTTGTTTTTCTTCGGTGAATTTCAAATGACTGCCTCTCATGGGTTCATAATCAAAAGGAATGAATGTTATGCCATGAACAAATCCTCCAAACAGAGGGAATACAACATTTGCTCCGACAGAACGAACGCAGATGCTCTTCAGCACCTCATTTCTGATAAGAAGACATGAAGATCTCAGTGAAAGAACATTGACATATCTTTGTCCAAGGTTTTCCGATGTAGGATTACGAGCCAGCTATACAATAAAAACGAAATAACGGATTGGAAAAGCACGAAAACCTCACCCTGCCGACAGTAACAAAGGAAAAGAAAGGGAAAACGGGACAGTAACGCACACTCCTTTCATAAAGGCCTCTAATCGCAGATTATCATGTGAGATTTGAGAGTGATGGATTGACATTTGATCAAACAAATATTGCCATTGTTGCTTGGTTTTATTATAGCAAGAGCGACCTTGTTCAGGTAATTTTATAGCTCAAAGAAAAACGTCAATGTGATCATGTGAAGCATGTGCACTGTTCCCATTATCCATAAGCAAAGCCAAGAATTGCTGTTGGCCTACATTTGCTTCAATGGTGGGATAGAGACAGTTGATAGTCACAATTCAGGGCAGACTAAAAAGCTTGCTATACATGCCCCATTGTAGAGCATCCCAGGAATTAAAGGCTACAGTTATTTGTACCCTCAACTGCCTGTAATCAGAAAAGGCAATTTTTTCTCAGGTTATTGAATTACCATCAGCTAAAACAATATGGGGAGTGACAGTGAGATTTACAACAGAGAGTTGTCAAAGATGTCTGACGAGGATTTACTCGCCTGCTCTAAAGAAGAGCTGGTGAGGCGACTGCGTAAAGAGGAGTCTGAAAAGATCTCTGCTCTTATCCAGCGTGGACGGCTAATAAAAGAAGTCAACAAACAATTACAGGGCCACCTGCTTGAGATCAGGGAGCTGAAAACCATCAACCAGCGTCTCCAGGAAGAAAACACAGAACTGCGTGACTTGTGCTGTTTTCTTGATGATGACCGACTAAAGGTGAAGAAGCTGGCACGGGAATGGCAGCTGTTCGGTCACCACGCAGCCAAAGTGATGCGTGAGGATCTGGGCGGCTACTTGAAAAAGCTGTCCGACCTAGAGCGCATGCAGGACGGATTAGTGAAGGAGAATCTGGACCTGAAAGAACTCTGTCTAGTCCTGGAGGAGGAGTGTGTCAGCAGGAGTGACTCCAGTCCCGGTGGATCCACTGAGCTCAACCTGCCGTGCATGGTGTCCCGATACCTGGGAGATGGAAGTTCAAGCACTGGGAGCGTTGGTAGTCCGGACCAGCTCCACCTGGTGTGCTCACCTGATGACTGAAGATGGAACACAGCTGGATACTTTCACTGATTAGTGAAAGAGCACGATACAGAGAAATATGGGTGGAGGAAATATGTTGACATAGTAGGAATATAATTGTTTACAGCATTCATTGCTAGAACACAAACTTTGTTGGAATAGTTTTAAGAAGAAAGCATATTAAACAAAATACAGCAACATCTCCAGAATGGCAGCCAGTCAGGTGTGGCTTCAGCACCTGCTGCTGTCCAAACGAAAACTTGAAAAATACGTTTTTTTCCTGGAAAGATGACAAGCCTACAGAGACATTAGACACTAAACATCAAGCTTTTTTGGAATGATATAATTTGTCCATTTTTATTTTATTCAACCAATCTTTTTAGAGGTTATCCTCTTTTCAGTGATTGAGACTGTATATGGTTAACAGTAGAAGGTGTTGTTGGAAGGAGGTTGAGTTAGGATGTTATCTCATGCACTGGACTGTACTGGGAGTGGACTATTTTGTACCGCATTGCACTGGACAAAGCTACCATGGATCCCTGTAGATTCATATCTCAATACAGATTTGAGCCATACTAGTACATGATATCCAAAACCATTGAATAATTTGAAGGATGAGTGTTTTGTGAGAGACCTTTAAATAACATTGAAATAATGTAGATGCTGCATTCTGTCCCTCAGGTCAGGATTGGAGTGCTGTGTGTATGAAATCACAAACTAACAATGAAATTGTGTGTTATCAGCGCTGTCTTGGCTGCCCTTCAGTTTTACACTGAAATTGCACGAGATACATAGTTAGTGTGCTACAGTAATTTAGGCTGTACAATACACTAAACTTGGCACTGCTGGTTTGTTTCTTACACCTGCACCTATGAACTGAACTCACTCAAAACTGAACTGCCCCAGGCTGTTCTCAACCAACCACTTTTGTATCAAAATGGAAGCTCTAGACTGGAGTTTACAGGATGGTGGATTTATAGATGCTGGCAACTAGGCGAGACACTTTTCTGTTCTTTATTGCATTATTATTGTTATGATTATTATAATTATTACAACTGCTTCACATTTTCTGTATAAGTTGCCAATAGTCAGGATCCCAATATAACTCATGTTTTGTGGTAATTCTGTCGAGATACTCTCTCATTGTCTTCATCAACTTGACCTATCAATATTACTTAATTAGCAAATACACATTTTTGTTTTATGCATATAGAACATGCTCCTGGATTAGATAAGATTTGCTTTGTTGTTGGCTGTGATTGGTGGGCTGCTCGTAGTGCATTGAAGAGATTTAAATACACTGGCTGAGACACTCAATCGTGTTGTGACCTTTCTTTGTGTGTGCAGGAACACGTTCATTTTACATGGTGTAACATGAGTGATTGATTGATCTCTTGACCTGTTTGTCCCAGACTGCAGTTGATTGATGTTCCTGTCCATGTCATACAGCCTGACATTGTGGATATTCATCAGTTTTATTGTTGGACCTGTTTGCACAGCAAGGAGATCTGGAGTGGACAGTAACACTTTCATCAACTTAGTGATACACAGAGAGCTCCTTTGACAGAGGAACACACATAGGCACTCTCTCTATTTTCTAACCCCCATTGCTATCATATGCTCTCTGGGCCTCGTGTGAGTGAGTGACTCACTTCATTTGCGGAAAGTACAGTAACAAGAGAACTCTGTGTTCAGGAATCAGGGTCATGGTTAATAGATCTCCATTTACCAGACTCTCATTATGATCTACTCCTTTACTTTCCCGGACTCCCTCTTACTGTAAACATGCTTTCCCATTCAATCAAACCCACGTCCCATTGTGACCTCATTTTCTTCTCTCTCATTACTTTTATACTAGGTACATCTGAAATGTTAATTTGTGTTCTTTTCATCTGTTTGTATGTGTCAGTGATACAGTTCTTTGCTTTTTACAAGGACAACCAGAGAGGAATGGCCAGTTTCCCCCTCCCTTTCCTCCCCAGCATCCATTACTCCCTTCCGTAAGGTTGCTAGGCAGCAACATCAAAAAGGAAACAGGACCTATTCAAAATGCAACAACTAACTAATGGGCTTAACACTAAGGAGTATTCTTTAACGCTTTCGTACTATTTTAAAGCATAGAATTTGCTTGACTTTTTAACATACTGATGCAAATATCACATTGTCATCAAACATACTTGAACATCACCAAATCAACATCTGTAACTTTGTCTTTATCGTCTCTTTATTGTACAGCTTTGTAAGATCGCATCAAAATGAAGGCACTGCCCACTAAACCCACAGTCAAAAGAGACACATTATCAAAAATATACTACACTCTCAACAATAAATACATGTCTATATATTCTATATTTACTCCCATGGTCCTGCCTTAGTTGTCTTGAAAATGTTCCCAGAATAATGCGGTTTTGCATAAATTAAATACATTCTATTGTACTAAAGATACAATATGAGAACTAGCTGTATACATTTTTTATATAAAGATAGCTAGCATACATGAGAAAGTTTACATAACTTGGCATGCGCGTATGATTATCCTAAAACAAAACCAACGTGTTTATTACCATGTACTACTATGTTGTTACAGGTATTAAAGTCCAGTGTTCATTCAGTAAATTGATGTGGTCCCTACATTTCAAATGCAGAAATATCCCCATTATTGCCAAAGTGCACAAAGTTAATGCATTTTTGTTTGCACATTTGCACAATTCTACCTCTTGGGTTTTGATCATAACACATATAGATTGTTAGAAGTTATATGCATCAGGGAAAACAAACAATGGTGTAACAATACAAACCTTTAAATATGAGTCATTCGCATCACCATAATGCTTCTTGTGAGTGTCAGTGTGTTAGCTTTTGTGTGTCACGCCATGTCGTTGTCATAATCGTCATCATCATTGTCGTCATCTTCATAACCGTCAAGTGTTGTCACTCAGTCTTTCCTAACATGGAAGCCTGTTAAATCACAGTGTGAGGATGGTAGGCGAGTTTAGGGAGTGATCTGATTGGTCCCCACTGCTGCTGCTACGGCGATGGGCAATACTACAGGGCTGGGGGTTTCGAGACTGCTGGGCCACATCATGTTGAGAGGAAGATGACATAGGCGGTAGAGCCTGGGATGAAATAGTGGAACTGGAGTCTAGAGAGCCAGAGGGATAATTGAAGACCAGACTAGCTGTAAATGGAGTAAGAGATGGAGTAGAAATAAGAATTGGGGTGTGAAGGGACTCAGATTCCATGGGGCCGGCAGACGAGGTCACAGGACGAGCAGGGATAATAATTTTGGGTTTGGGCTTCTCAGTCTTTGATTGGCTCTTTGCTGAGGACCCTGGTAGGTCCTCAGGCTCGATTTTGATTCCTAATGAGGGAAGCTCTGAGCTCGGGTCAGAATCAGAGTCCTGGATCTTGCAAATAGGGCTGTGGGCCTCTATGACAAACTCTAGCTTTTCTTTCTCCTTCTGTAGTTGAGCAATCTCCTTCTGCAGACGGGACTTTTTAACTTCCAACTCGTCTGTCTCCTAAAAGAGGTAAAAGGAAAGAGAAAAGGTTAGGGTTGTATTGTCAATCTATTTATTTTTTCAATTGGCACAAAAACCCAGTAGTTAAAACATCTTATGTGTCTGATAAACAGGTGATATGATTTACAAACGTAAAAAATATATGTTAATAAGCCTCTTCAAATTAAATTCAACTTACGCTTTGCAGAGTGTCTGTCAGCTCACGTCGGCGGTTACGACACTTGGCAGCTGCCTGTTTGTTCCGCTCCCTCCTTATTCTGCGTCTTGCCAACTCCTCTGGGGACAACTAAAGTGAAAGAAAGACATTTGATGACTATGAAAAAAGTACCAATAAGTTTCACAAAAATGTACTACAACTTGAAAGACGTCTAGCTCAACTCAATTGAAGGGGACTGCACTAAATAGCAGACGACGAAAATATGTTTAGAGTGGTGAAATACTACCACCTTGTGTATAAATTGAGTCACTACATTCAAACTTTCACAACGGCATTTCGTAATGTCTGAGCCTTTTGTCACACACTTCCTCCAATTTCATTTAACATTTTGTCCAGTTCTTTGTTTCTGTTCATCAAATTTTTCCCACCCCTGTATTATGATGAGTCACTCAGACCCCCGTTGTGACTCAGGTTTGAGTCATATGACTTGCCCCGGTGAGTCACATGATAGCCCATTTCCTGTCCCATCAAGTTCACTCAACCACACATTCTGGAAGTGTAACTGAGAGCCAACAGGTATAAAAAGCATCTACCCTCAAGGATAACAAAACGTACTACTAGTAGTAGTTAAGCAATTTGATAATTACTTGATGTGTTGCCATCTTGGCTCAAAGTCAAACAGGTTGATAAAAGCTCTCATATTTTCTAGCACTTAGCCTATTAAGTCACACTAACATCAAATTAGTGGCGTATCTCAAACAATGATTAAGCAGGTCAGTGTACATAACTGTTCCAAAGTACATAGGCCTAGGTGTCAACCAAAACAGATGTGGTCAACCTCTGCATCATCTGGAATTTCAAAATGTTCACAACAAATCTATCCCATTCAAAAGAGAGCTCTCAGGAATATTTGTTTCTGTAATTTTGTTTTCATCCTATCAGACAAGACGGGTGTGGTAATGTCTCACTGCCATGTCAGAAGTATAAGTCAGTCACAGACACTACAGGATATTACACACTACTGACACACTGACTCAACCATCTGTCTCTACACCTCTGTGAAGTCTCTAGTTGCCATTTTCCATGCCCCTCTCAGTCCCAACGGAGCACAGTTTCTGTATACAGTGTAGCACTATTAGTAAGACAACAACTACACGGAAAAGAGCCTATTAGTGCTGAGCGATTAACCGAAATGTTGCATTTTTTAAACAACTAATTGACCGAAGTCGGTTCAATTATTTTAATTCCATTTCGTAAAAAAAAATTCTGTGAGCTGGATGTGCGGTTTCTGTATAGTTAAATCAGATGAAGCCTGAACTGTGCGATGTAGTAGGGAGTTGTATTTTCCAAAAGGCAAATGTTCTACAATTTAGCTCAGAAAATGTTGTAATTAACTACAATGACCATAATCCATTGTGCTCCTGCTTAAACTTGTCTGGTCTGAGCAGAGCTGAGACTGAGAGAAGAGAGAATGCGTGATCGAGAGGTATATTAAAGTAAAGTCATGTGAATAAATGATGGTTAATAAGTGATAAGCAGTAATGGGCAGTCACTACCATCATGGGACTTTTATTAATGGTTTTATTCAGTGTTGTTACAGCATTCAGCCCACATAATGCATAGTGCATTTAATGTCTAAAAAAATTATCGAAACCTAAATCAAAAACAGTGATTATTTTTTTATAATCTAATTGAAACCGAACCGATTTCAAAAAGCACTAATCGCTCAGCACTAGGGCCTACTAAACTATACCTCTTCAAAGACAACCACCTCTTCGAAATGTATGTTGTGATAAGTGACCTTACGATTCATCTGCATTTTGGTCAAATATCCACCCACATCCTGGTACAATGCCTACCTACCTTTTTAAATAAGAGTTTTACACTCTACTGGCTAAAGACGAAACATATTCTTACATGTTCATCGTTCCTACGTCTGGTCGTGCTTCCGGAACTTGCCGCTGCCCTTATGACCCCTGGTCTGTAAAGGTGTGGTTGGGAAGGTGAGGGGTTGAAGGACCTCATTCCTGCTACAGGTGGGTAAGGAGGACGTGGAGGCCGTGAGGGGCCAGGTGGACCGATGAGGGAGGGCTGGACCAACCACTGGAGGTCTTGGTTGGAAGTGATGTCGTTGAGACTGGGAACAAACTGACTGCCTCCTGCCACAGTGAACTTCTGAAGAGAAAGAAAGAAAGAAAGAAAGAAAGAAAGAAAGAAAGAAAGAAAGAAAGAAAGAAAGAAAGAAAGAAAGAAAGAAAGAAAGAAAGAAAGATAGTGTAAGGAGATGATGGAAAAGCAGAGGGATTTACAGCAAAACTATTATTTTGAACCAGATATTTGACATGGACATATGCATGTATCAGGATATAAAAGGCAACAATTTTGACAGACTGATAATTCAAAATAAATTGGTAAATACATCCATCATGTGTATCAATTCAACACAAGACCACAATCAGACAATGGTAATCAGACTTACACCATGGCTATAATACAACTATTAGCCTACTACATTTCTTATGTCACTATTATTCCGTTAGTACTCTATTATTACTACATTCTGCAATTAATATTATTAAGCAATATGATAATTTTTGGGTGGAAAACTTTAAACAAAAATGAGCATTTATTACTCTTATTGAAGTTTATCAACGTAGACCAATGTGTGTGCCGCCTACCTGATCTTGTTGAGTAGTTGAGGTGCTGGTGCCCTGGGATACAGCACTCGATCCGGTGTGGGGGGACCCAGAGTCGATGTTGGGGTACGTAGAGCTGTCTCCTCGGCCCAAGTCCCCAAAGTTCCGATACATCTTTGATTGTAAACTGCTATCCCGATGAGTGCAAAGTAATCCACCAGATGAGTTTTATGAAGAGCAAGCGATGAAGTGTTCGGGTAAAGTGTCACGTTCACTATTCAAACATAGGGCAAACCCTCCTTATTTCTGGAAGTTGGTAGGATCCGAAAAGATGTATCCTGAAAGGGGAAAAAGGAAACTGCTAATGAAAAGCTTGTTCTTGTGTATGACTAAATTCTCTCAAATTAATTTAAATTACTCCTTACTTACATTGATCATTCCAGTTGGACTGAAAAGTATAGAGTGATCGTGGAATTATAAACACCCAAACCGATACTATAGTTTTTCTACGCCCCTCCCAATTTACTGGAAATGGTGTTGTCTGTTTTTCGGCGTGTAACTGGCCACGTGCGAATGACGTAAGTGCCCATTTATGGTGAGTTTCCTCCAGCAAGTGTTCCCGGGAATCCTCCTAGACAGTTTGGTTGTTTAAATCAAATCAAATTGTATTGGTCACATACACATATTTAGCAGATGTTATTGCGGGTGTAGCGAAATGGTTGTGTTCCTATCTCCAACAGTGCAGTAGTATCTAACAATTCACAACAATACACACAAATCGAAAAGTAAAAGAATGGAATTAAGAAATATATCAATATTAGGACTAGCAATGTTGGAGTGGCATTGACTAAAATACAGTAGAATACAGTATATACATATTAAATGAGTAAAGCAGTATGTAAACACTTTTAAAGTGACTAGTGTTCCATTATTAAAGTGACCAGTGATTCCATGTCTATGTACATAGGGCAGCAGCCTCTAAGGTGCAGGGTTGAGTAACCGGCTAGTGATGGCTATTTAACAGTCTGATGGCCTTGAGATAGAAGCTGTTTTTCAGTCTCTCGGTCCCAGCTTTGATGCACCTGTACTGACCTCGCCTTCTGGATGATAGCGGGGTGAACAGGTCGTGGCTCGGGTGGTTGATGTCCTTGATAATATTTTTGGCCTCCCTGTGACATCGGGTGCTGTATGTGTCCTGGAGGGCAGGCAGTGTGCCCCCGGTGATGCGTTTGGCAGACCGCACCATCTGGAGAGCCCTGCGGTTGCGGAAGGTGCAGTTACCGTACCATGCGGTGATACAGCCCGACAGGATGCTCTCAATTGTGCATCTGTAAAAGTTTGAGGGTCTTAGGGGCCAAGCCGAATTTCTTCAGCTCCTGAACCAACAAAACCGACGCGTGCGCAACTATAGGGCAAACAGATGGGGTTGGCTTAGATTTTTGACAACATGTAAACTATATTTCGTCTCCAATGTTAATTGAAAACATAAATACATTTGCACAATGAGCACTTGTCTCAAATACATCGTTACAGTTTATGGTTAGCTAGCTAGCAAATTTGAGCCATATTAGCATTAAATCAGTCAAAACACAACATGGTATCAAGAACATGATGACACTAGCTTCAATGACACACTTACGATTCCCCACATGGCAGTTTCTTGTCATTGTTTGGCAGCTATCTGGCCATCCAGAATCACAACAACTAACGGACATCTACCCCACTGAAGCATGTGCATCGTTTTCGTGATGTTGTCAGCTAACCCATGACAGGGGCAGAAAGCATGCTCTCTTTGAATTTTACACGTTTCTGCCCCATGCTTTGCATACACTTTCTTTTCCAGACCACATCAATCTAGACAATGCTGCCTGACCCCGTGTAGCTCAGTTGATAGAGCATGGCGCTTGCAACGCCAGGGTTGTGGGTTCGATTCCCACGGGGGCCAGTATGAAAATTGTATGCACTCACTAACTGTAAGTCGCTCTGGATAAGAGCGTCTGCTGAATGACTAAAATGTAAAATGTGAGTCATCTGAATGACACTATGGCTGCGTTTAGACAGGCAGCTTAATTCGGATATTTTTTTCGATCAGCTCTGAAAAAGCTGTGATGTGATTGGTCAAAATACCAATTAGTGGGTTGCCTGTGTGAACGCAGCCTGTTGCTGAATTATTTCTCCATCTGTTTCAACTGTTTTTGGCAGTGCCAGTAGCTGGCGGTTTTCTATGGAGACTACTGTCAAAAGCTTCCATAAAAATGCTTAAATCCTAAATCTAGTATTGGCTGCGATATCACTGAACCGCTGCAGTCCCTGCTCTCCGTTATGGTTCTATTGGGGTTGAGTTCCCGACATGGTTGACTCATCTGTTGTGAATAACTACTAAGCATTATCGAAGCCAATACATAGCCTACTGTAGGATTCAGTTGCTATTTGTACCAGGTTGTATTTTAGGATATAGAGTAAAATCGGATTTCACTGTGCTCAAAATAAGGCTAAAACTATTAGCAGCATGCATTAGGATAAATTGACAAAAATGTAAGATACAGTGAATAATGACTGTTGCATCATCATTATAATTTGAGCCATTTTGCTCTTAGTGTTGTTTTTGTCACTTGTCACCACCAGCACTATCACAATGCGTGAAAGTGAAAGATTTTCACTTCAGCATCGCGTTTTTGTCTTATGTATACTGTGACCTAATACTACTGCCACTTCCTTCTTTTCGGGTTTACTTTGCCTGTATTATTTCCTTTTGTTAATGGGGAGACACGTGCACTTCTCTCTCTGTGGCATACTATATGAATGACACCTCATCGGAGTGTTGAATGAGAATATAGGGGGAGGTGAAGATGACTTAATGCCTCTGGAATGCCGTGATGACACACCCTTTCTGTCTCTATATGACATGCCACCAATTGACTCAGACATGCATCATTGATGCATCACAAACGTAGACTACATGTACATGCAGAGGTAGCTACACATCGTACAACCATGCACACCCACAACCCACCACTTACACATGCAGATGCATTTTATAAGTCTTCATGTTTTTTTCGTAGGCCACATCACACACACCTACTCATCCACTCCCCCATAACACACACGCAATCTCCTACCATACACACATCTAATAAGGATGATTAATTTCCGTCTTTTTGGTGTATCTTCGAAAAATAATGTTTTGTTGATATGTTGTTCATTTGATTATGTATCAGATTACAAGTAATAACTTTCCCTATTTAATTTTTTATTTTTCACAATTAACAAATTTATTTAATTAGTCACCATGAGTCACTGTTTCTTCCAAAAGACAACATGGGCTACCTTCTATAAAACTAAAGTTAGCCAGAGGAATAGTACACTGTAATTTGGTTTTATGTAAACCAACACTGTGTTTACAATGGGGTTTTGTTATATATATTTGTTCTATTTCTTAGGTGACAAATAAGCCTAGAAGCAGCAAATAGCCTACTAATTGAATCAAGCAGTGTCAAACTGAAGTAATGTTCCTCTGCTCAACAATTCTTGATAAATGAGCATACTTGTTTCTGTATCCAAGCTCAAGATGACAATCCACCTCTTCAAGGACATAGGGTTCTGCTACTACCATAGACATTACATTACATTACATTTGTCATTTAGCAGACGCTCTTATCCAGAGCGACTTACAGGAGCAATTAGGGTTAAGTGCCTTGCTCAAGGGCACATCGACAGATTTTTCACCTAG
This sequence comes from Coregonus lavaretus, assembly GCF_964263955.1. NCBI lineage: Eukaryota > Metazoa > Chordata > Actinopteri > Salmoniformes > Salmonidae > Coregonus > Coregonus lavaretus. The sequence continues at coordinate 14,667,052 of NC_140019.1, forward strand.
TCGGCTCGGGGATTAGAACCAGCGACCTTTCGGTTACTGGCACAACGCTCTTAACCACTAAGCTACCTGCCGCCCTAATTAGTGAAAAAAAAGGATCAGATTTGGGCTGCCTAATTAGACACTCAGGAGGTAGCTGGTTCTGTTCTGATGGATCTTGGCCATAGTTATATAAATATCTCTATATGGCTGCGTTTACACAGGCAGCCCAAATCTGATCCTTTTTCCCCCCTAATTGGTATTTTGACTAATCAGATAATCTCTGAAAAATATGGGGGAGGGGGGGTAGAAGGATTATTTTTATACTATTCCAGGTATTCCTTAAAGAGGTAGGGTTTCAAGTGTCTCCGGAAGGTGGTCAGTGACTCCGCTGTCCTGGCGTCGTGGTGGAGCTTGTTCCACCATTGGGGTGCCAGAGCAGCGAATAGCTTTGACAGGGTTGAGCGGGAACTGTGCTTCCGTAGAGGTAGGGGGGCTAGCAGGCCAGAGGTGGATGAACATAGTGCCCTAGTTTGGGTGTAGGGTCTGATCAGAGCCTGAAGGTAAGGAGGTGCCATTCCCCTCACAGCTCCGTAGGCAAGCACCATGGTCTTGTAGTAGATGCGAGCCTCAACTGGAAGCCAGTGGAGTGTGCGGAGGAGCAGGGTGACATGAGAGAACTTGGATAAATTGTAGGGGTTTAATGGCACAGGCAGGGAGCCCAGCCAACAGAGAGTTGCAGTAATCCAGACGGGAGAAGACAAGTGCCTGGATTAGGACCTATGCCGCTTTCTGTGTAGCATATATATACACATTAGAATATGTGTATTCATGTCATGATACTCTAAATGTTTGACATGGTAAAGACTACAACAATAGGCGATATGCACAGGCGAGCATGACGTATTTCCGGTTAAATCTCAGGATGGATGTAAACTTCCGGTTATCGTAGAATGCTGTGCTACCGTATGCTAGCATTGAATGCTTGTCGTCAAAAACATCCGAAACGGTTAATTTTCGTCGTTGTTGTTGTTTATCTTAATGTTTATGTTAATGTTTTTACTTGTAATACTTCGTCTTGACTTATAACACGATGACGTGTAAACGTACGAAAGTGTCCTTTCAAAAACGGGATGACAGCTCTTCCAGCCATCACTGCTGTGTGCCGCAATGTACAGTGTCTGCCAGATGCAATTCTTCTGTTAGTTTTTTTACTATATATTTATTTATTTTTACCACTTGGCTATACTGTCTCCCACCACTTACCTATTGTCTTGTGCCATTTACCTACCTTCAAACAGTATTGGCAGAGCAGTAGGTGAGTGGTGCAACATTGTAGCCTAGTACCAATAACAACAGTAGAGTGAAGGTTTTGCTCCTAATTCCTCTTGAAAAGTAGAAACATCAAGTACAAAAGCAAGGAAGTTGGGCCATATGTTTATAAAGAAAGAAGTAAAGATGACAGGACAGTTTTGAGTAGACCATCAGCAGTTTGAAGAATAGCTGAGTGGAATATGTTACTGTCATTGCAGTCATCAAGTCAGGAAAAAGTAGTCATCTCATTATTGTTTACATTTCAAACCAAACTCCAATTTGTTTACAACAGACCCAACAACAAAGCATGGCAATTCCCACTCAGCTACCCTGGTCTGTATTAGGCTACCACTGTTCAGCTATCGTGAAAACCACTAAAGTTCTAAAGTGTTCTCTTAGCAATGGCAATCAAAGCTGTGGTAACATTAAACGAGTAAAACATGTGTTGAACGGAACCTTGAACAAGTTCAACAGACTTTGAACGTGTCACTTAATCTAGTCCTACTCTCAGCTGGTGTGGTGGCTTTAGTTTCTTGATTGAGCGGTAGCAGTGGGCTCTCACAGAGATCTCATTTGTAGCCCTGTTTTTACCTGATACTTTCATAAAAGTACAAACACATGAAGTGAGAGGTATATACACATGATTAAACTTTATTTAAAGCATGATTAACCTGAAGAAGGACGGAGTCATGACTTAAAACACCAAAGCAAGGCTTCTAACTCAGGCTAGCTAGCGTTAGCATATTACCTTCAAAGTTGCAAAGAAAAGAAGAAACGTAAAATTTGAAGCCTTTATCCAGTTTGCTACGTGGTGTCGTACTGGATGTCCGGACGACCATCCGTATATCATTAACAGATACTTTAGGCAACTCCAGCAAACACCTTGTAAACTTCATCTCTGCCATCATAACGGTCTACTGTCACTGTAATGTTTTTTTCCGGTAACCGGAAATGACCAAGCATCCTTACGCCAATGCGGAAGTGATGCGTGCATAGAGCCTATCCTTGTTTACATAGGCCAAGGTTGAAGGAGCTGATGAATATCAACATTTCATGAAAACCAATCATTGCATAGGCTGAATCTTCATTGGTCGTCACTAGTTACCACAGCCACAAAGTCATATTTAAGGCTAAACCCTACCTATTTCTACATTTGATCTTCTTAAAATCTGATTTTAAACCTAACCTTAACCTTAACCACACTGCTAATCTTATGCCTAACCCTAACCTTAAATTAAGACAAAAAGCTAATTTTTGTTTTTATGACATTTTAAGATATAGCTAATTTGGACTTTGTGGCTGTGGTAACTACTGACAACCATCTTTATGGTTGTGCCTAGAGGGAGTACAGCTACAACCGGAAGATACTTTTCGTAGCAGGTTAGGAGAGCCAATTTATGCTTGATCCGAAAATGTGGTCGGAGACTCTGTATGGAGGAGGTGACGCAATCGCGGGGCCTCCGGAGGCCAAATTGAGCTCAGTCCCACATCGCTGTGGGCCTCCCAAATGTTGTAACAATGCAGAGGGCTCTGTATAGCTCCGCATTGACATGATTGGTTGATGGTAGGTGGGGGCGGGAGGTCCTGTATAAACACAAACTCACTTCCTTGACAATTTCCTCCACAACAGCTCTGCGCTGTGCCGCAAAGCGCAAGAAGTATGAATCAATCAATCAATCAAATGTATTTATAAAGCCCTTTTTACATCAGCAGAAACCCAGCCTAAAACCCCAAACAGCAAGCAATGCAGATGTGGCTAGGAAAAACTCCCTAGAAAGGCAGGAACCTAGGAAGAAACCTAGAGAGGAACCAGGCTCTGAGGGGTGGCCAGTCCTCTTCTGGCTGTGCCGGGTGGAGATTATAAGAGTACATAGCCATTTAATGCCAGATTGTTCTTCAAGATGTTCAAACGTTCATAGTTGACCAGCAGGGTCAAATAATAATCACGGGTTGTAGAGGGTGCAACAGTTCAGTACCTCAGGAGTAAATGTCAGTTGGCTTTTCATAGCCGAGCATTCAGAGGTCGAGACAGCAGGTGCGGTAGAGAGAGAGAGAGAGTCGAAAATAGTAGGTCCGGGACAAGGTAGCACGTCTGGTGAACAGGTCAGGGTTCCCTAGCCGCAGGCAGAACAGTTTAAACTGGAGCAGCAACATGACCAGGTGGACTGGGGACAGACAGGAGTCATCAGGCTAGCCAGGAGTCATCAGGCCAGGTAGTCCTGAGGCATGATCCTAGGGCTCAGGTCCTCCGGGAGGGGAGGGAGAGAGGGAGAATTAGAGGGAGCATACTTAAATTCACACAGGACACCAGATAAGACAGGAGAATTACACCAGATATAACAGACTAGCCCCCCGGCACATAGACTATTGCAGCATAGATACTGGAGACTGAAAATGCTCTGACTTCTGCAGAGGCTGTTTCACCATATGCTGCACGGCCAATGCAGATGACCATATAACGCCCTTTAAATTCTCCAAACCTGTTAAGAAAAAGTTAATTCCGGTCGTAGCTGTACTCCCTCTAGTCAGAACCAATCTTTATTTGGGCCAATATACGTGCAAATAGAACAATACAACTCTTTGATATAAGTATTTTGCTTATAGTTAGTGCTATCTGGAATCATTGGGACGTCCCTACCATGGATCCTTAACTTAACCATTTTAAATTTCAACTTCAATGGGGGTAACTTCAGAGTTGGGACGTCCCAAGGATCCCCAATAGCAATGACCTTTGCTTATCCACGCTGCCACGCAGGCACAGAGAAGAAGACCAATAATAGGTTAAGGTAAAGTAAAAGGGGCGGGTTCTAGGAAGCACCAGCAGACACGTAGGTAGGTGTAAGTTTTGGCTTTTTAAATAGTTAATATTTAACTAGGTCATAGTGTTATGGTTTTAAATAATTGTGTACGTTGAAATATGTTATTCTACTTTAATTAACTGTGAATTGTTCTCACAGAAATGGTGGCAAAAACGAACCAGCGCTTCAGTTAGCTAGCACATTAGCGAACTAGCAAGAGTATAGCGACAGAAAACAGCTATAGCTTGCTAGCTAGTAGTGTACTAGCCAGGATTGAAAATGGCTAGCTAACTACTGGATGTGAAGATCTAGCAACATATGAAGGAGCGTTGCAAACCATTATCAAACCCGAACATTTCTATTTTTGAACAGCTGTTTACAATGGACCTTCCACATGGCTACCGAGCAAGTGGTAAGTAACGTTAGCTAGCTAAAAGGTTCTCTACGCTAGCAAATTTAACTAGCTCGCTTAGGCAAGGCTGTCATTGCATCATGCATGAATTGTTGTTGTCAAGGTAGTTACAGGTTGAATACTCATTATTGTCACTCTTTGAATCTCATAATTGCCTTGTAACTCAATATTGCCATGGTCCACAGTCTAGCTGAGGAACCCCGGCTCAACTCCGTTTTCTTATATGGCTGCTGAGTTGAGATTTGATGACTGGGTCGCGGAATTTGCTAGCAACAACATTGAGTCACCATCAGTCGATTCTGAAAAACGCATGACTGTACCTATGTTTGTCTGGTAGAAGTGCGGTCCTTCTGTGGGGTGCTGAAATTCATACTTTAAATAAAAACTTTTAGCGAATACAACCACCAACTTTTTTTTTTTCTTCTCGTTGAAGTCCCAATGATGCCGGAGTGCTCGGAACCAATTGAATCTCAGTTTACGCAGTATAAGCAACGAGGAAAAAGTCGGTGGTTGTATTCGCATAAAGTTTATTAGAAGTATTTTCAGCACCCCGTGGAAGGACCGCAGTTGTACAGGACAAACATAGTTACGGGTAAACGTTTTCAGAATGTTTATTTTTACAATAATCGACTTTTGGTGACAATGTTGTTGCTAACGGATACCGAGACCAGTCATCAAAACTCAACTCAGCCTCGATATAAGAGAACGGAGTTGAAGGTTCCCCAGCTAGCTCCACACCTGCCTTAAATACACAAATATTATTACAATAATATATGAAGTCATTTTTCACATCACATTTATTATCAATACAAAATATGTCTGATATGACGTCATACAATACTACTACTGACTAACACACCTATCTCACAAGTCCCAGTTCTCATCTCCATCTGTAGCAAAGCCAAGAGCTCATGCAGCTCCCCACGCTGGGGACCCTCTCCTCTTTGAAGATACCAGTTCTGCAGCGCCACCAATGAACAATCAGGGTTACTACACTACTGGATACAACATGGGAGGGGCTCCAGCTGGAGGACCAGGGGATGCTGGGGTCAACAACCTGTTTGCTGACCCAATGGCCAGTACAGCCATGATGTATGGCTCTTCCCTGGCCAACCAGGGAAAGGATATTGTCAGCAAGGAGGTGAGAGAATCACACTAGAGGCTGGTCTCATTTTCATTGGGACGATGGCTACATTCCAAAAAACTAACAGCTGAATGCACTAGAGTTGCAGCAGGTACAGTGCCTTCGGAAGGTATTCAGACCCCTTGACTTTTTCCACATTTTGGTACATTAGCCTTATTCTAAAATGGATAAAATAAAATAGCAATCTACACACAATACCCCATAATGACAAAATTGAAAACAGATTTTTAGAATTTTTTGCAAATGTATAAATAAATAAAAAACGGAAACCTTATTTACATAAGTATTCAGACTCTTTGCTATGAGACTCGAAATTGAGCTCAGGTGCATCCAGTTTCCATTGATAATCCTTGAGCTGTTTCTACAACTTGATTGGTGTCCACCTGTGGTAAATTCAATTGATTGGACATGATTTGGAAAGGCACACACCTGTCTATGTAAGGTCCCACAGTTGACAGTGCATGTCAAAGCAAAAACCAAGCCATGAGGTTGAAGGAATTGTCCGTAGAGCTCCGAGACAGGATTGTGTCGAGGCAAAGATCTGGTGAAGGGTACCAAAACATTTCTGCAGGATTGAAGGTCCCCAAGAACACAGTGGCCTCAATCATTCTTAAATGGAAGAAGTTTGGAACCACCAAGACTCTTCCTTGAGCTGTCCGCCCGGCCAAACTGAGCAATCGGGGGAGAAGGGCCTTGGTCAGGGAGGTGACCAAGAACCCGATGGTTACTCTGATAGAGCTCTAGAGTTCCTCTGTGGAGATGGGAGAACTTTCCAGAAGGATAACCATCTCTGCAGCACTCCACCAATCAGGCCTTTGTGGTAGTGTGGCCAGACGGAAGCCACTCCTCAGTAAAAGGCACATGACAGCCCGCTTGGAGTTTGCCAAAAGGCACCTAAAGACTCTCAGACCTTGAGACACAAGGTTCTCTGGTCTGATGAAACCAAGATTGAACTCTTTGGCCTGAATGCCAAGCGTCACGTCTGGAGGAAACCTGGCACCATCCCTACGGTGAAGCATGGTGGTGGCAGCATCATGCTGTGGGGATGTTTTTCAGCGGCAGGGACTGGGAAACTAGTCAGGATCGAGGCAAAGATGAACGGAGGAAAGTACAGAGATCCTTGACGAAAACCTGCTCCACAGCACTCAGGACCTCAGACTGGGGCGAAGGTTCACCTTCCAACAGGACAATGACCCTAAGCACACAGCCAAGACAGTGCAGGAGTGGCTTCAGGTCAAGTCTCTGAATGTCCTTGAGTGGCCCAGCCAGAGTCCGGACTTAAACCCGATCTAACATATCTGGAGAGACCTGAAAATAGCTGTGCAGCAACGCTCCCCATCCAACCTGACAGAGCTTGAGAGGATTTGCAGCGAAGAATGGGAGAAACTCTCCAAATACAGGTGTGCCAAGCTTGTAGCATCATACCCAAGAGGACTCGAGGCTGTAATTGCTGCCAAAGGTGCTTCAACAAAGTACTGAGTAAAGGGTATGAATACTTATGTAAATGTTATATTTCAGTTTTTTATTTTGAATAAATTAGCAAACATTTCTAAAAACCTGTTTTTCCTTTGTCATTATGGGGTATTGTGTGTAGATTGAGGGGAGAAAACAATTTTAACAATTTCAGAATAAGGCTGTAACCTAACAAAATGTGGAAAAAGTCAAGGGGTCTGAATACTTTCCGAAGGCATTGCGTTCAAGTGTGGATCCTTTCAGATCAACTCGGGGATGAGATTTTATCAAAGGGCTTCAGCCAGATATGGATAAAGATTGGATGGTTAGGGTTAGCTGTGTATGAGGTAGCCACATGAGCTCTAGAGCTGGTCTGCATCTGTTACTTGGCTTAGTTTGTGCCTGATGGAGCCTACTGTTGACCTCTTCCATAGTTTGTTCCTTAGAAGCATTGTGACACATTACTCTGTCCGACTCTTGATGCTGGATGAGACTGCGCCAACCATCTTTGACTGTGCTTATGATGACAGAGAAATTCACTTGTGCAATCTCTGTCTCTTTAGATCAGCAGGTACGTGTCTGTGAACAAACTGAAGTATTTCTTTGCCGTTGATTCCAAATATGTAATGAAGAAACTACTGCTCCTCATGTTTCCATACACACACCAGGTAATCAAGTCATTTATTACGTCATATCACATCCTTACACATGATGTTCCACAGAGTATGATACCCAACAGCACTGTAGCACACACTGGTGTGTCAAAGTCATGGAGATAGTCTTGGCATTCCTCCTTCGTCTCGTCTCATGTTCTCTTGCACCTATCTAATAGTCAGGCCTCCAAACAAGATAATCACTCTGCTAGCACTTGTGTGTTTTGATGTTGAGGTCACACAGAAGATTAACATTGCCTCTGTTACAGATGTAAAAAGGACCGCTGCATTTGTGTTTCATAAATTTTTATATTAACAAGCCTGATCAGTTTCCACACAATTTCCATACTCAGATTAGGATACATTGTTAAACAGACATTCTGTGACCTGATAAATGTTATTTTCAGCAATAACTTCTCTATGATGTGTAAATACATTTCACATGTTGTTATTTCAATAGGACTGGGAAGTTCGTTACCACAGAGACACTCCTCTCACACCCAGGCATGATGTGAATGCGCCCGACCTTTACATACCGTGTAAGTTAATTTTATGATATCAGAAAGATGTTTAATATCATTCATCTTTCATGATGGAATCTTTTGAATTGGAATACACACTTTGAATTGTTTTGTTTATTACTGTATTGTTTTTCAGCAATGGCTTTCATCACCTACATTTTGCTAGCTGGGATGGCCCTTGGCATTCAGAAGAGGTTACTTCAACTATTATTATAATTATAACTACGTTTTCTTTAGAACTGTACAAACACGGTCAAGCAAATATATGATTTCTGTAATGTTACAGATACAATTTATTCATTTCATTAACACAGTACTTGTAACTTAATCAACAAACTAAAGTTCTTCCCTCATAATTATTATTGTCTCTTCTTCAATGGCAGGTTCAGTCCAGAGGTCCTTGGTCTGTGTGCCAGCACTGCTTTGGTGTGGGTTGTCATAGAGGTCTTGGTCATGTTGCTGAGTCTCTACCTTCTCTCTGTTCACTCTGACCTATCCATCTTTGACCTCGTTGCCTACAGTGGATACAAATATGTGGGGTAAGGGCTCCAATAGATCTGTGTTGTTATCTAGACTCTGTAAGATTTGTTTTAACTTCACGTTGTTACATTTGTTCACACATTACTATGATACCCCTGTTTTTTTAGCATGATGATTCTATGTTTTAGGATGATTTTCACAGTGCTGGGTGGTCTGCTGTTTGGCAGTGATGGGTACTTCGTGGCTCTCACCTGGTCATCGTGTGCCCTTATGTTTTTCATTGTAAGTACTTGAGAACTCTGGAAATGTTTCAGATATTCTCTTAACTAGTAATGCATGCTTAATGCACGATAGGAAGCAAGTTGACATGGTTTAATTAGTTTTTCTTACTTTAAACTTTATTTCCAAGAGTAAACATAATTTTGATCATCCCATCAGGTCCACTCTCTCAAAATGAAGATTCTGTCGTCTCTCTCCCATGACTCCATGGGGGCTGGGGCGAGTGCCAAACCAAGACTCCGCCTGTACATCACCGTGGCCACCGCAGTTTTTCAGCCAATCATTATCTACTGGCTCACCTCACATCTGGTCAGGTGACCTGGTATGGGGTCTGACCCTAAGGTCCATTGGTATCAAGCTTTTAAAAAACACATGTTGATGCTTTCTACAAACTTCCTTCTTGTGAGTGTCACTGTTACCTGCCTTTCAGCTCATCTGCCAGGGAAAACGGGATAATAGATATTGAGCTTTATCTTGTGTTCAGCTTGTGGGTTAAAGCTTTAAATGAACATTTATTTTTGACTTTTGTAGGTGTGAGACTTTTGTATGCAAGACATCACTTGTCACAATGGAAGGCTTTTATGTTTTCCCACCATGAGTGTTTTACAGACAGTCATTTTTGGCCACCTTATTTATAGAGAAAGAAGGGCTTTGTATTCATGAAATTGGAAGTTATGATAAATGTTTCACGCCACACTCCAGTTCTTCCTCTAAAGTGTCCTGTTTATGTTGTCCATTTGGGTTTACCAGAAATGTTGCAATGTGGTTAAATGGAAAATGATTGAGCTACTTGGAGGATGTGCTACCAGTGCCCTCTCCATTTTAGCCTTCCCTGTTAATCCCTCCTTTTATTATTTATCTAAACTTTGTGGAGCATGAACAACATTGTTAGCATTTTTTAAAAATAAAATAGAATTTTAACCATGCCTTTGTCATTTTGTTAACTGAATGTTAAGTTTAAATGGAAAAATGTCTGTTGCTCAGTTGGATCATCCTGAATTTGTTGGGAAAAGCCTGAACTGTATCTTTAAGGCGGGAACGCGCAGGTGGCGCGCATTCTGCAAAGCGTCCTTTTGGTTTCCAAGGGAACGCTGGAAGAGATCGTGGACAGTCGGGAATTAGACTTCGATTCTTTGTATGGAAATCGGACAATATTTTAAACCGAATGGTATATTTAGCCTAACTCAAGACTTTCACTTATATCCACTGACAACTATTTACGTTGCTTTATAGGTAAGAAATGCATTCTTTTTTATACTCTTAAGTATTTCTGTCAGCACCAGAGGGGTATTTGACAAAAGACTGCTTGACTGATTGTGCTAAATGTAACTTTATATTCTACCGCCATTTTCCGAAGTATGAGCACATTGAGCAGCTTTGTTGAGCACCGTGTGGCTTCATGAGCAGAATGCTCTAATTACCCTTTTGAAAATAAGTTGTTTTCCAATCAAAAGGATTTTATGCATGCACCTGTCCAATGCCTATTTGCTAACGTTAGCTGTCTGAATGCGAGTAGCTATAGCTAAATCATTTATCCATTATAGAAGTGAAATGGAGAGAAAAAAACATAGGGGAGGACTTTGTTCAGACTTTTGTCTTAATCTTTAGCTTGTATTTTTTTTTTTTTATTCTTACCAACTGAATGTTCCTGGAGCAGGGGGTGCACAGTGAAGCTTTTGAAGAGCGATTTTTTTTCTCCAAAAGGTGATTCACAACCTTTGTTGGTTACTGTACTCCGAATCACATTTTGCTCAGTCCGGAGAACCCACAAAGTACTCCCTCATGTGCATTTTACCAGTAGGCCTATGGTCTTATGAGTCTTCCCAAGTACCCGCAATGGATAGCCCGAGTACCCCAGGTTGGGAACCAGTAGACTGTTACTCACTGAATTAATGGCTAAATGTTGTAAGACCATCTGATCTGGTCTACAAAGGCTATTATAAATTGGGTTTGTCTACGTTTTTCTAACTGTGGAAATGCATTGCCATCAACTTTAACTGACTTTTTTCCCATGCCATTGAAATAATGTTTATCTGCTCTGCTTTGCCCAACAGACCAACTATTGAATGAGTGCATAAGAAGTCTGCTGCAGGGAGAGAGATGGAGAGTGACACTCACACACTGCCACTCCTCCCTACATCTCTTCCTTATCCCGCCACTCTCTACCAGTGCCTGCCTTTCTCTTCCTCTCTTCTGCAAACTTCTTCCACTGTTCATGTTTCACTGCCTCTGTCTCCTCTGTCGATCCCACCATCCCCTACTTCACTTTCTCCCACAGCTACAGCTTCCATTCACCTCAAGACTGAACCTCTCTCCCCTCTTTTACACCCCCTGTCCCCCCCTCTGTTCCTTGATGGACAAAACTCACACTGCCTCAACTTTCCAACCACATCTGACCAAGATGACTTGACCTGCCTCAGCTGGTTGCATGAAAGAGGAAACTTGCTTCCCCTACAGCCCCTGCCCAAAACAACACCACTGCCTCAGCTGGAGCCCCAGGATCTCATACCTACCCCACACCTTCCTCCCTCCCCATCCAAGCCCCCCTACTCCTTCAGCAGTCTAATCTTCATGGCGATAGAAGACTCGCCAGACAAGAGGCTCCCAGTAAAGGGTATCTATGAATGGATAGTGAACAGCTTCCCCTACTACAGAGCAACACCTGGGGGATGGAGAAACTCTGTTCGACACAACCTGTCTCTGAGTAAGAGCTTCCGTCGGATTCACAGGGACAAGTGCCAGGTGAGATGTGTTCACTGGTCTTCAATGTGTCAGTTTGCATGGTCTAGCTTTTTGTTTGAAATAATGGTATTTTGTAATATTGAAGATTGTGTATGATTTAATTTTCAGTTGGTGGGGAAGGGCTCACTGTGGTGCGTGTGTCCAGAATATCGACATGCTCTTCTGGAGGTGCTTAGGAAGACGCATTATTACCACGGCACCAACAGTAACTTACTAAACAACCCTGCATTGTGAGTATGAACAAACACATCTGTAGTTTAGTTTACAGTGTTAAATATCAAAAAGCCTTCTAACCGTGACTTAACACCAACATATTTTTGCCCAAAGACTTGTTGGTTAATGAATGTCAGTTAATGATTTGTCTTACAGTAGTAGATTTATTACAGCCCAGTCAGACCCTTACCAGTTGTCCAACTAACTGTATTTATCTTCCCTCTGTCCTGTGTGTCCGTGGAGCAGGTTGGAGGGAGCTGATTACGGAGTATCTATGGTGTGTGACACTGTGGAGATCTCAGGTTAGCCCTCCTCCATCACTAAGAATGTCAGCCTCATATACCTTGATACCCATGTTGCTTTGGTGCAAACTACAGCCCCTGACAGTATTGTAGTGCCTATTACAAATGTATTTTTGAAGATGTCAATTTCCTCTTAATGTTTAATTCATAGTTTAATCTAAATAGTTATTTTCAATTGAGGAACAATTGATCTATCTATTATGCCTTAATTCGCCTGCTGATTTTTTTTTTACCCCTTTCTCCGCATGTTGCATGGTTGGTGAGTTTGCTGTTGTCATGGCAACAGCCATATATTACCTTGGCAACCTATAGCCATAGCAACACGCTGGCTCAGCTCTTTATGTCACTCTCTTTTAGTGCAGTGCTTATGTAAAACTGGTTTTGGCCAAGGCCAGTAACTTCCTACATTCCACTCAGAGATAGATTGTCTACAGGGTATACACTGTAATGTAGTGATGGTTGGAAAAAATGGATAGTTACATATCGCGATGTTATTTTGGACGATATTATATCGATACCTTGACTCCAAGTATTGATTTGTAAAAAAACAATATATATATATATATATATATATATATATATATATATATATATATATACAGTGGGGGAAAAAAGTATTTAGTCAGCCACCAATTGTGCAAGTTCTCCCACTTAAAAAGATGAGAGAGGCCTGTAATTTTCATCATAGGTACACGTCAACTATGACAGACAAAATGAGAAGAAAAAAATCCAGAACATCACATTGTAGGATTTTTAATGAATTTATTTGCAAATTATGGTGGAAAATAAGTATTTGGTCAATAACAAAAGCCACTCCTTCGTTGCCCGGGCGGTGTGTTTGGGATCATTGTCATGCTGAAAGACCCAGCCACATTTCATCTTCAATGCCCTTGCTGATAGAAGGAGGTTTTCACTCAAAATCTCACGATACATGGCCCCATTCATTCTTTCCTTTACACGGATCAGTCGTCCTGGTCCCTTTGCAGAAAAACAGCCCCAAAGCATGATGTTTCCACCCCCATGCTTCACAGTAGGTATGGTGTTCTTTGGATGCAACTCAGCATTCTTTGTCCTCCAAACACGACGAGTTGAGTTTTTACCAAAAAGTTATATTTTGGTTTCATCTGACCATATGACATTCTCCCAATCCTCTTCTGGATCATCCACATGCACTCTAGCAAACTTCAGACAGGCCTGGACATGTACTGGCTTAAGCAGGGGGGACACGTCTTGCACTGCAGGATTTGAGTCCCTGGCGGCGTAGTGTGTTACTGATGGTAGGCTTTGTTACTTTGGTCCCAGCTCTCTGCAGGTCATTCACTAGGTCCCCCCGTGTGGTTCTGGGATTTTTGCTCACTGTTCTTGTGATCATTTTGACCCCACGGGGTGAGATCTTGCGTGGAGCCCCAGATCGAGGGAGATTATCAGTGGTCTTGTATGTCTTCCGTTTCCTAATAATTGCTCCCACAGTTGATTTCTTCAAACCAAGCTGCTTACCTATTGCAGATTCAGTCTTCCCAGCCTGGTGCAGGTCTACAATTTTGTTTCTGGTGTCCTTTGACAGCTCTTTGGTCTTGGCCATAGTGGAGTTTGGAGTGTGACTGTTTGAGGTTGTGGACAGGTGTCTTTTATACTGATAACAAGTTCAAACAGGTGCCATTAATACAGGTAACGAGTGGAGGACAGAGGAGCCTCTTAAAGAAGAAGTTACAGGTCTGTGAGAGCCAGAAATCTTGCTTGTTTGTAGGTGACCAAATACTTATTTTCCACCATAATTTGCAAATAAATTCATTAAAAATCCTACAATGTGATTTTCTGGATTTTTTTCTCTCAATTTGTCTGTCATAGTTGACGTGTACCTATGATGAAAATTACAGGCCTCTCTCATCTTTTTAAGTGGGAGAACTTGCACAATTGGTGGCTGACTAAATACTTTTTTCCCCCACTGTATATATATATATATATACAGTACCAGTCAAAAGTTTGGATACACCTACTCATTCAAGGGTTTTTATAATAATAATAATAATAATAATATGCCATTTAGCAGACGCTTTTATCCAAAGCGACTTACAGTCATGCGTGAATACATATTTTTTTGTGTATGGGTTTTCTTTATTTTTACTATTTTCTACATTGTAGAATAATAGTGAAGACATCAAAACAATGAAATAACACATATGGAATCATGTAGTAACCAAAAGAGTGTTACACAAATCTAAATATATTTTAGATTTTAGATTATTCAAATAGCCTTGATGACAGCTTTGCACACTCTTGGCATTCTCTCAACCAGCTTCACCTGGAATGCTTTTCCAACTGTCTTGAAGGAGTTTCCACATATGCTGAGCATTTGTTGGCTGCTTTTCCTTCACTCTGTGGTCCAACTCATTCCAAACCATCTCAATTGGGTTGAGGTCGGGGGATTGTGGAGGCCAGTTCATCTGATGCAGCACTCCATCACTCTCCTTCTTGGTAAAATAGCCCTTACACAGCTTGGAGGTGTGTTGGGTCATTGTCCTGTTGAAAAACAAATGATAGTCCCACTAAGCCCAAACCAGATGGGATGGCGTATCGCTGCAGAATGCTGTGGTAGCCATGCTGGTTAAGTGTGCCTTGAATTCTAAATAAATCACTGACAGTGTCACCAGCAAAGCACCATCACACCTCCTCCTTCATGGTGGGAACCACACATGCAGAGATAATCCGTTCACCCACACCGTTTCTCGCAAAGACAGCCGTTGAAACACAAAATCTCCAATTTGGACTCATCAGATCAAAGGACAGATTTCCACGGGTCAAATGTCCATTGCTCGTGTTTCTTGGCCCAAGCAAGTCTCTTCTTATTATTGGTGTCCTTTAGTAGTGGTTTATTTGCAGCAATTCGACCATTAAGGCCTGGTTGACGCAGTCTCCTCTGAACAGTTGATGTTGAGCTGTGTCTGTGACTTGAACTCTGTGAAGCATTTATTTGGGCTGCAATTTCTGAGGCTGGTAACTCTAAGGAACTTGTCCTCTGCAGCAGAGGTAACTCTGGGTCTTCCTTTCCTGTGGCGGTCCTCATGAGAGCCAGTTTCATCTTAGCGCTTGATGGTTTTTGCGACTGCACTTGAAGAAACTTTCAAAGTTCTTGAAATGTTCCGGATTGACTGACCTTCATGTCTTAAAGTAATGGTGGACTGTCGTTTCTCTTTGCTTATTTGAGCTGTTCTTGCCATAATATGGACTTGGTCTTTTACCAAATAGGGCTATCTTCTGTAACCCCCCCCCCCCCACCTTGTCACAACACAACTGATTGGCTCAAAGGCATTAAGAAGGAAATAAATTCCACAAATTAACTTTTAAGAAGGCACCTGTTAATTGAAATGCATTCCAAGTGACTACCTCATGAAGCTGGTTGAGAGAATGCCAAGAGTGTGCAAAGATGTCATCAAGACAAACGGTGGCTATTTGAAGAATATATGTATGAAAAATGTATGCACTCACTGTAAGCCGCTCTGGATAAGAGCATCTGCTAAATGACTAAAATGTAAATCTCAAATATAAAATATATTTTGATTTGTTAAAATTTTTCTGGTTACTACATGATTCCATATGTGTTATTTCGTAGTTTTGATGTCTTCACTATTATTCTACAATGTAAAAAAAAATAGTAAAAATAAAGAAAAACCCTTGAATGAGTAGGTGTGTCCAAACTTTTGACTGGTAGTGTGTATATATATTCATACATTTACATTTACGTCATTTAGCAGACGCTCTTATCCAGAGCGACTTACAAATTGGTGCATTCAACTTATGATAGCCAGTGGGACAACCACTTTTTATTTATTTTTATTTTTTGTTGGGGGAGGGGGGGGGGTAGAAGGATTAATTTATACTATTCCAGGTATTCCTTAAAGAGGTAGGGTTTCAAGTATCTCCGGAAGGTGGTCAGTGACTCCGCTGTCCAGGCATCGTGGGGGAGCTTGTTCCACCATTGGGGTGCCAGAGCAGCAAATAGCTTTGACTGGGCTGAGCTGGAACTGTGCTTCCGTAGAGATAGGGGAGCTAGCAGGCCAGAGGTGGATGAACGTAGTGCCCTCATTTGGGTGTAGGGTCTGATCAGAGCCTGAAGGTAAGGAGGTGCCGTTCCCCTCACAGCTCCGTAGGCAAGCACCATGGTCTTGTAGTAGATGCAAGCCTCAACTGGAAGCCAGTGGAGTGTGCGGAGGAGCGGGGTGACATGAGAGAACTTGGGAAGGTTGAACACCAGACGGGCTGCAGCGTTCTGGCTAGGTTGTAGGGGTTTAATGGCACAGGCAGGGAGCCCAGCCAACAGCGAGTTGCAGTAATCCAGACGGGAGATGACAAGTGAATGGATTAGGACCTGTGCCGCTTTCTGTGTAAGGTAGGGTCGTACTCTGCGAATGTTGTAGAGCATGAACCTGCAGGATCGGGTCACCGCTTTGATGTTAGCGGAGAACGACAGGGTGTTGTCTAGGGTCACGCCAAGGTTCTTTGCACGCTGGGAGGAGGACACAATGGAGTTGTCAAACGTGATGGCGTGATCATGGAGTGGGCAGTCCTTCCCCGGGAGGAAGAGCAGCTCCGTCTTGCCAAGGTTCAACTTGAGGTGGTGATCCGACATCCACACTGATATGTCTGCCAGACATGCAGAGATGCGATTCGCCACCTGGTTATCAGAAGGGGGAAAGGAGAAAATTAATTGTGTGTCGTCTGCGTAGCAATGATAGGAGAGACCATGTGATGATATGACAGAGCCAAGTGACTTGGTGTATAGAGAGAATAGGAGAGGGCCTAGAACTGAGCCCTGGGGGACACCAGTGGTGAGAGCAAGTGGTGCAGAGACAGATTCTCGCCACGCCACCTGGTAGGAGCGACCTGTCAGGTAGGACGCAATCCAAGAGTGAGCAGCGCCGGAGATGCCCAACTCGGAGAGGGTGGAGAGGAGGATCTGATGGTTCACAGTATCAAAGGCAGCAGAAAGGTCTAGAAGGATAAAAGCAGAGGAGAGAGAGTTATCTTTAGCAGTGCGTAGAGCCTCCGTGGCACAGAGAAGAGCAGTCACAGTCGAATGACCAGTCTTGAAACCTGACTGGTTTGGATCAAGAAGGTCATTCTGAGAGAGATAGCATTAGAGTTGGCTATAGACGGCACGCTCAAGAGTTTTGGAGAGAAAAGAAAGAAGGGATACTGGTCTGTAGTTGTTGACATCGGAGGGATCGAGTGTAGGTTTTTTGACTAACACATTTTGTTGTGTTACAGCCTGAAACCAAAATGGATAAAATATATACAGTGGGACAAAAAAGTATTTAGTCAGCCACCAATTGTGCAAGTTCTCCCACTTAAAAAGATGAGAGAGGCCTGTAATTTTCATCATAGGTACACGTCAACTATGACAGACAAATTGAGAGAAAAAAATCCAGAAAATCACATTGTAGGATTTTTAATGAATTTATTTGCAAATTATGGTGGAAAATAAGTATTTGGTCACCTACAAACAAGCAAGATTTCTGGCTCCCACAGTCCTGTAACTTCTTCTTTAAGAGGCTCCTCTGTCCTCCACTCGTTACCTGTATTAATGGCACCTGTTTGAACTTGTTATCAGTATAAAAGACACTTGTCCACAACCTCAAACAGTCACACTCCAAACTCCACTATGGCCAAGACCAAAGAGCTGTCAAAGGACACCAGAAACAAAATTGTAGACCTGCACCAGGCTGGGAAGACTGAATCTGCAATATGTAAGCAGCTTAGTTTGAAGAAATCAACTGTGGGAGCAATTATTAGGAAATGGAAGACATACAAGACCACTGATAATCTCCCTCGATCTGGGGCTCCACGCAAGATCTCACCCCGTGGGGTCAAAATGATCACAAGAACGGTGAGCAAAAATCCCAGAACCACACGGGGGGACCTAGTGAATGACCTGCAGAGAGCTGGGACCAAAGTAACAAAGCCTACCATCAGTAACACACTACGCCGCCAGGGACTCAAATCCTGCAGTGCCAGACGTGTCCCCCTGCTTAAGCCAGTACATGTCCAGGCCCGTCTGAAGTTTGCTAGAGTGCATTTGGATGATCCAGAAGAGGATTGGGAGAATGTCATATGGTGCAGAATGTCATGAGTGGCGCAGTGGTCTAAGGCACTGCATCGCAGTGCTAACTGTGCCACTAGAGATCCTGGTTCGAATCCAGGCTCTGTCGCAGCCGGCCGCGACCGGGAGACTCATGTGCGGCGCACAATTGGCCCAGCGTCGTCCAGGGTAGGGGAGGGAATGGCCGGCAGGGATGTAGCTCAGTTGATAGAGCATGCCGTTTGCAATGCCAGGGTTGTGGGTTTGATTCCCACGGGGGGCAAGTATTTAAAAAAAAAAATGTATTCACTAACTGTAAGTCGCTCTGGATAAGAGCGTCTGCTAAATGACTAAAATGTAATGTAAATGTAAATGTCAGATGAAACCAAAATATAACTTTTTGGTAAAAACTCAACTCGTCATGTTTGGAGGACAAAGAATGCTGAGTTGCATCCAAAGAACACCATACCTACTGTGAAGCATGGGGGTGGAAACATCATGCTTTGGGGCTGTTTTTCTGCAAAGGGACCAGGACGACTGATCCGTGTAAAGGAAAGAATGAATGGGGCCATGTATCGTGAGATTTTGAGTGAAAACCTCCTTCCATCAGCAAGGGCATTGAAGATGAAACGTGGCTGGGTCTTTCAGCATGACAATGATCCCAAACACACCGCCCGGGCAACGAAGGAGTGGCTTCGTAAGAAGCATTTCAAGGTCCTGGAGTGGCCTAGCCAGTCTCCAGATCTCAGCCCCATAGAAAATCTTTGGAGGGAGTTGAAAGTCTGTGTTGCCCAGCGACAGCCCCAAAACATCACTGCTCTAGAGGAGATCTGCATGGAGGAATGGGCCAAAATACCAGCAACAGTGTGTGAAAACCTTGTGAAGACTTACAGAAAACGTTTGACCTGTGTCATTGCCAACAAAGGGTATATAACAAAGTATTGAGAAACTTTTGTTATTGACAAAATACTTATTTTCCACCATAATTTGCAAATAAATTCATTAAAAATCCTACAATGTGATTTTCTGGATTTTTTTCTTCTCATTTTGTCTGTCATAGTTGACGTGTACTTATGATGAAAATTACAGGCCTCTCTCATCTTTTTAAGTGGGAGAACTTGCACAATTGGTGGCTGACTAAATACTTTTTTTCCCCACTGTATATATATCTCACCCATCTATACACAATACCCCATAATGACAAAGTAAAAATATGTTTTTAGAAATTTGGGCAAATTGAATGTAAATGAAATACAGAAATATCTTATTTACATAAGTATTCATACCTCTGAGTCAATACTTTGTAGAATGACCTTTGGCAACCACCATGCTTGACCTTTGGTATGATGTTCTTACTGTGGAATGCAGTGTTTGGTTTTCGCCAGGCATAATGGGATCCATCTCGTCCAAAATGTTGACTCAAGTTTGCCAAAAAGCACCTGGATGATCATCAAGACTCTTGGAAGAACGTTCTATGGACAGATGATTCAAAAGTACAACTTTTTGGAAGACATGGTTCCAGTAATGCCTGGCGAAAACCAAACTCTGCATTCCACAGTAAGAACATCATACCAAAGGTCAAGCATGGTGGTGGTGGTGTGATGGTTTGGGGATGCTTTGCTGCGTCAGGACCTGGACGACTTGCCTTAATAGAAGGAACCATTAATTCTCCTTTGTATCAGAGAATTCTACAGGAGAATGTCAGACCATCTGTCTGTGAGCTGAAGCTGAAGCGCAGCTGGGTCATGCAGCAAGACAATGATCCAAAACACACAATCAAGTCTACATGAAAATTGCTAAAAAGCAACAAATTGGAAGTTTTGGAATGGCCTAGTCAAAGTCCAGACCTTATCCCAATTGAGATGTTGTGGCAGGACTTAAAATGAGCAGTTCATGCTTGAAAACCCACACGTCACTGAGTTAAAGCAGTTCTGCATGGAAGAGTGGGCAAACATTCCTCCACAGCGACGTGAGAGACTGATCAACAACTACAGGAAGCATTTGGTTGGAGTCATTGCAGCTAAAGGTGGCACAACCAGTTATTGAGTGTAAGGGGGCAATTACTTTTTCACACAGGGGAATTGGGTGTTGCATAACTTTGTTTATGAAATAAATATGTAATTGTTGTGTTATTTGTTCACTTATGTTCCCTTTATCAAATATTAGGTTTTGGTTGAAGATCTGATAACATTCAGTATCACAAATATGCAAAAGTAGAGAAAATTAGAGAGGGGGCTAATACTTTTTCATAGCACTGTATGTAAATTAGATATTTCTGTATTTACATTTCAATAAACTTGCCAAAATTTCTAAAAACATGTTTTCACTTTGTCATTATGGGTTATTGCCTGTAGATGGTTGAGAGAGAAAATCGATGTAATCATTTTTTAATTCAGGCTGTAACATACCAAAATGTGGAATAAGTCAAGGGCTATGAATACTTTCTGAAGGCACTGTAATACAGGAGGTTGGTGGCACCTTAATTGGGGAGGACGGGCTTGTGGTAATGGCTGGAGCGGGATTAGTGAAATGGTATCAAATAGATCAAACGCATGGTTTCCATGTGTTTAATGCCATTCCATTTGCTCTGTTCCTGCCAAATGTATGAGCCGTCCTCCACTCAGCAGCCTCAACTGCTGTGTATATACACTATATATATAAAAGTATGTGGACGCCCCTTCAAATTAGTGGATTCGGCTATTTCAGCCACACCCGTTGCTGACAGGTGTATAAAATCGAGCGCACCGCCATGCAATCTCCATAGACAAACATTGGCAGTAGAATGGCCTTACTGAAGAGCTCAGTGACTTTCAACGTGGCACCGTCATAAGATGTCACCTTTCCAACAAGTCAGTTTTTAAATGTCTGCCCTGCTAGAGCTGCCCCGGTTAACTGTAAGTGCTATTATTGTGAAGTGGAAACATCTAGGAGCAACAACGGCTCAGCTGCGAAGTCGTAGGCCATACAAGCTCACAGAACAGGACTGCCGAGTGCTGAAGCGTGTAGCGCGTAAAAATCGTCTGTCCTCAGTTGCAACACTCACTACTGAGTTCCAAACTGCCTCTGGAAGCAACGTCAGCACAATAACTGTTTTTCTGGAACTTCATGAAATTGGTTTCCATGGCCGAACAGCCGCACACAAGCCTGAGATCAACATGCGCAATGCCATGCGTCGGCTGGAGTGGTGTAAAGTTTGCCGCCATTGGACTTTGGAGCAGTGGAAACGTGGAAACGTGTTCTCTGGAATGATCAATCACGCTTCACCATCTGGCAGTCCGACGGACAAATCTGGGTTTGGCGGATGCCAGGAGAACGCTACCTGCCCCAATGCATAGTGCTAATTGTAAAGTTTGGTGGAGGAGGAATAATGGTCTGGGGCTGTTTTTCATGGTTCGGGCTAGGCACCTTAGTTCCAGTTAAGGGAAATCTTAATGCTACAGCATACAATAACATTGTAGACGATTCTGTGCTTCCAACTTTGTGGCAACAGTTTGGGAAGGCCCTTTCTTGTTTCAGCATGACAATGCGAGGTCCATACAGAAATGGTTTGTCGAGATCGGTGTGGAAGAACTGGCCTGCGCAAAGCCCTGGCCTCAACCTCATCGAACACCTTTGGGATAAATTGGAATGCCGACTGCGAGCCAGGCCTAATTGCCCAACATCAGTGCCGACCTCACTAATGCTCTTGTGGCTGAATGGAAGCAAGCCCCACAGCAATGTTCCAACATATAGTGGAAAGCCTTCCCAGAAGAGTGGAGGCTGTTAAAGTAGCAAAGGGGGGACCAACTCCATATTAGTGCCCATGAGTTTGGAATGAGATGTTTGAGGGGCAGGTGTCCACAGACTTGGTCATGTAGTGTATATTTTGCTAGTTAGCATTAGCTAGAGCTAGTCGGCTGTACCTGCTCCAAGCTTCTGGTATTTTTCATCCTACAGCTTGTTCTCAATCTTCTTTTTAAATAGAGTGCCAAAATGTTCTCACATATTTATTTCCATGACTGATTTAAAACTCGTTTTTAATATGGCTCTCTCTAGTCTCTGCAGCAGACGTACAGTGCATTCAGAAAGTATTCAGACCCCTTCCCTTTTTCCACATTTTGTTACGTTACAGCCTTATTCTAAAATGGATTAAATAAATAAAAATCCTCATCAATCTACACACAATACCCCATAATGACAAAGCGAAAACAGGTTTTTAGAAAGTTTTGCAAAAAAACATACCTTATTTACATAAGTATTCAGACCCTTTGCTATGAGACTCGAAATTGATCTCAGGTGTATCCTGTTTCTACAACTTGATTGGAGTCCCACCTGTGGTAAATTAAATTGATTGGACATGATTTGGAAAGGCACACAGCTCTCTATATAAGGTCCCACAGTTGACAGTGCATGTAAGAGCAAAAACCAAGCCATGAGGTGGAAGGAATTGTCCGTAGAGCTCTGAGACAGGATTGTGTCGAGGCCCAGATCTGAGGAAGGGTACCCAAAAATGTCTGTAGGGTTGAAGGTCCCCAAGAACACAGTGGCCTCAAGTTTGGAACCACCAAGACTCTTCCTAGAGCTGGTCGCCCGGCCAAACTGATCGGGGGAGAAGGGCCTTGGTCATGGAGGTGACCAAGAACCCAAGGGTCACTCTGACAGAGGTCCATAGTTCCTCTGTGGAGATGTGAGAAACAAGATTCTCTAGTCTGATGAAACCAAGATTGAACTATTTGGCCTGAATGTCAAGCGTCACGTCTGAAGGAAACCTGGCACCATCCCTACGGTGAAGCATGGTGGTGGCAGCATCATGCTGCGGGGATGTTTTTCAGCGGCAGGGACTTTGAGACTAGTCAGGATCGAGGAAAGATGAACCTGCTCCAGAGCGCTCACGAACTCAGATTTGGGCGAAGGTTCACCATCCAATAGGACAACGACCCTAAGCACAAAGCTAAAACAACGGAGGAGTGGCTTCGGGACAAGTCTCTGAATGTCCTTGAGTGGGCCAGCCAGAGCCCGGACTTGAACCCGATCGAACATCTCTGGAGAGACCTGGAAAATAGCTGTGTAGCGACGCTCCCCATCCAACCTGACAGAGCTTGAGAGGATCTGCAGAGAAGAATGGGAGAAACTCCCCAAATACAGGTGTGCCAAGCTCGTAGCGTCATACCCAAGAGGACTCGAGGCTGTAATCGCTGCCAAAGGTGCTTCAACAAAGTACTGAGTAAAGGGTCTGAATACTTGTGTAAATGTGATATTCATGTTTTAGATTTTTTATAAATTGCTTTGGCATTATGGGGTATTGTGTGTAGATTGATGAGGGGGGAAAACTATTTAATCCATTTTAGAATAAGGCTGTAACGTAACAAAATGTGGAAAAAGCTAAGTGGTCTGAATACTATCCGAATGCACTGTATAGTGAGGAATATGTTTGGAACATCAAATTGTAATAAAATGCAGAATTGAATCACAATATACAGTGGGGAAAAAAGTATTTAGTCAGCCACCATTTGTGCAAGTTCTCCCACTTAAAAAGATGAGAGAGGCCTGTAATTTTCATCATAGGTACACGTCAACTATGACAGAAAAAATGAGGAAAAAAAATCCAGAAAATCACATTGTAGGATTTTTTATGAATTTATTTGCAAATTATGGTGGAAAATAAGTATTTTGTCAATAACAAAAGTTTCTCAATACTTTGTTATATACCCTTTGTTGGCAATGACACAGGTCAAACGTTTTCTGTAAGTCTTCACAAGGTTTTCACACACTGTTGCTGGCATTTTGGCCCATTCCTCCATGCAGATCTCCTCTAGAGCAGTGATGTTTTGGGGCTGTCGCTGGGCAACACAGACTTTCAACTCCCTCCAAAGATTTTCTATGGGGTTGAGATCTGGAGACTGGCTAGGCCACTCCAGGACCTTGAAATGCTTCTTACGAAGCCACTCCTTCGTTGCCCGGGCGGTGTGTTTGGGATCATTGTCATGCTGAAAGACCCAGCCACGTTTCATCTTCAATGCCCATGCTGATGGAAGGAGGTTTTCACTCAAAATCTCACGATACATGGCCCCATTCATTCTTTCCTTTACACAGATCAGTCGTCCTGGTCCCTTTGCAGAAAAACAGCCCCAAAGCATGATGTTTCCACCCTCCATGCTTCACAGTAGGTATGGTGTTCTTTGGATGCAACTCAGCATTCTTTGTCCTCCAAACACGACGAGTTGAGTGTTTACCAAAAAGTTATATTTTGGTTTCATCTGACCATATGACATTCTCCCAATCCTCTTCTGGATCATCCAAATGCACTCTAGCAAACTTCAGACGGGCCTGGACATGTACTGGCTTAAGCAGGGGGACACGACTGGAACTGCAGGATTTGAGTCCCTGGCGGCGTAGTGTGTTACTGATGGTAGGCTTTGTTACTTTGGTCCCAGCTCTCTGCAGGTCATTCACTAGGTCCCCCCGTGTGGTTCTGGGATTTTTGCTCACCGTTCTTGTGATCATTTTGACCCCACGGGGTGAGATCTTGCGTGGAGCCCCAGATCGAGGGAGATTATCAGTGGTCTTGTATGTCTTCCATTTCCTAATAATTGCTCCCACAGTTGATTTCTTCAAACCAAGCTGCTTACCTATTGCAGATTCAGTCTTCCCAGCCTGGTGCAGGTCTACAATTTTGTTTCTGGTGTCCTTTGACAGCTCTTTGGTCTTGGCCATAGTGGAGTTTGGAGTGTGACTGTTTGAGGTTGTGGACAGGTGTCTTTTATACTGATAACAAGTTCAAACAGGTGCCATTAATACAGGTAACGAGTGGAGGACAGAGGAGCCTCTTAAAGAAGAAGTTACAGGTCTGTGAGAGCCAGAAATCTTGCTTGTTTGTAGGTGACCAAATACTTATTTTCCACCATAATTTGCAAATAAATTCATTAAAAATCCTACAATGTGATTTTCTGGATTTTTTTTCTTCTCAATTTGTCTGTCATAGTTGACGTGTACCTATGATGAAAATTACAGGCCTCTCTCATCTTTTTAAGTGGGAGAACTTGCACAATTGGTGGCTGACTAAATACTTTTTTCCCCCACTGTATATATATTTAGAATCGTGATAATCGCAATACATATCGTATCATTACCTAAGTATCATGATAATATTGTATCGTGAGGTCCCTAGCAATTCCCAGACCTACTGTAATGCATGGCTTTTCTATCTAAGTGTTCAATTGCTCTACTGTATACGACACTATTATAAAACATTTGCACATTGCACATCAACAATGTATGCGGATACCAATAATGGATGTTAATGTGCCACATTTTTCAATGTACAGTACAAAACTAATTTGGGTCTCTGTCACACAGATTCCCTTTCTCAAACTCTCCTCCTCTCCTCCTCCGCTCCCCAAGCCTTGACCTTAGACAACCCACCTCTCTCCTCAAATCCACCTTCCCCTCTGACCCCTGACCATGAGGAGATGGTCAACATGGAGGCAGTGGAATATAAGGAAGAGGTTGGTGAGGAGATGGAGAAAGACCCCCTGTCAGACAGCGGCTACATAGAGTTACACTACTACCAGTATCATCAGTACCAGTATCTGGTCCTGCCCGGGGACACTGAACTGGATCTGGAGACCGTAGAGATCCTGCAGCTGGATGCTGAGGCCCAAGAGGCTGCTGGGTCACTTCTGGACCTGGCAGGGGGTGGACATTAGACTGATCTACAGATAATAACATGCAGTGGGGTCTAAACAAATTGATCAATAGACTGAACTACACTGTGATGCAAGGAGATTATGTGCAACCTGAGTGATAGAAATTGGCAATACGTTGCTGTGTGCTGACATTTTGACACTGCCTGAGATTAGATTTGCTGTCATGAAGTGATATACTGTAGCTACTATGATTGCACATCCAAGCCACTTTACCTGATGCATGTGAACACATTTAAGCAACTCGCCACATGAATTGACATGTACCAAACATTGGCATATGCTTTTGGTATAAATTAAGGAGAAAATAGATTGACGCTGTACTGATAAGAATCAATACATCTATATTTTGATGGAATACTACAGATGAATGATAACATGAGAAATCTACTGCCAATGAATCCACTCTCAGATTCAGGGGACAAAGAAAGTTATGTTCAATTCTGAATCCTGAATCTGATTTTATAATAATCTCTTTACCAGGTGCATCTTTTATTGAACACTTTATTATTGTGCAGAATTAATTTGATAGCCTATGTCATTTGTTTAGAAAGAAACTTTAGACATTTGTCATTCATCTCTTTTTCACATCTTAACTGTATTAACAATAAAGCACCAAACTCTTATAGGAACTGTTTATATTTTTTTCCACGAATGCAGTGTCCAAACCATTTTATTTATGTACACTTTTTTCAAATACTTTATGGGAATCAATCAAGGAATCAAATATTTATATTTTATTTTATATTTCTAAAGATCTTTACATTCCTTGGATTCAATGTGCAGACTGACACACCCTAATTTGTGGGGAGAAATTTGACTGGAAATAACAAGTAACCAAAATAAATGCACATTTGTATTTGTGCCCGTCTAGGGATTATGTCAAGAGCCAAAACGCAAGATTAACATGTTGAAAAAATCATAGCTATTTAGGAAAGTCGCTTTTGGGTGTGGTGTTGATGGCATAACCACACTTCATATTCCGCGTTCGTAGCACTCCGATAAAACTACATTTGCCATCATTGTTAGGGTAACAATTATCGCCTGGAGGATCTTTGTAAATGTAGTTTAACTACTTCCCGGGATAACGCCATTGATCGACACTAAAACTACAAGGCGATCGGACACGGAAGTGACAATTCGTGGTTGAAAAGTTTTCGTGCTAGCAGTGTTGTTATTTTTCTGACTCATAGCTATCTAGCTTGTTCCTGTGAAATCTGCTTATTCGGGATACCAAAGGTAAAACTGTGTTTCAGTTAATAAATCACGACTGTTCATGAACAGTAAACCGTCGTTAACAATTGTGAGAAAGTAATCTTTCTGTTAGTTCCTTTTAGCTAGCTGAAAACAAGCCTCGATAATTTGAGCGTGCCATCAGTAACGTTAGCTACATTGCTAAAATATTGTACTGTGCCGTGTCAACTACCTAGATTGCTAAATAATTTAACTTGCCAACTAATGCCCTCAATGTATCAAATTGCTATTGGTTTAGAGTAGGCATAAACTGTTCTCTAGACTTTAGTAGTAGTATAAAAGGAGTGTGATTGTTTGGGCCATTCTATTCTAGGTAGCTAGTTACACAGATGAGAGAAACCTGTGTCAGACAGTCATGGGAGAGAAATTCATGGCATGTCACTTCTTGATCTTTCGGCACCACACCTTCAGATTACCGGTCATAATTGCTAATTGGCTATCTTGTCTGTGACAGGAGTAATGTAATAGTGTGTGTGAGCACATTCATTTTATTCTGATCTAAGAATGTCTAGTAAGGTTGGATATTGATGTAGCTTCCAGCCAGGTAAGGAATTGTAATATTGTGTTGATTTATATAGCCGTGTTTGCCTTTTCCACCCTTTCAGCAAGGGTGGCTACTAGCACTGCAACAAAGAGCCTCATTGAGAGGACTAGAGGAATCTCAGCGTGGATGTGGAGCATGCATTAGCCCGCAGCTGGGTTGATGTATCACACATTACTTAGACACAGTCCTGCGCAGAGACCAACATTGTCTAATGATTAAAGCTTATCTGTGTATGAGTTGTTTCTCACTGGGTTTTCCTCATGAAAGAAAAATGAATACAAATTATATTTTACTCTTGTCTTTCATGGCCTCAGTTTGAGCTTGAATTGTTTATACAAGGAGTGCGATGACATGTCCAGATATAATGGCATAACAAGTTACCAGAGTTGTAACCTCATTAGTTATACAGTATCATCAGCGTTGATATCAGCTTGATGTGAGACAGGCCTACATCTAACCTGTGTAGCTCAGTTGGTAGAGCATGGCATTTGCAATGCCAGGGTTGTGGGTTCGATTCCCACGGGGGGCCAGTATGAAAATGTATGCACTCACTAACTGTAAGTCGCTCTGGATAAGAGCGTCTGCTAAATGACTAAAAATGTAAAAATCTAACCGACACTAACATGAAATAACGCCTCAATAGGGCGGCGCACAATTGGCCCATATAAGTCTAAATCTCATGTGTGTCCCGTCACCCACAGGGAGCGATGGGGAGTGAGCCAGGTCCAGTCCAGATTGTGACAGTGTGCAAGGAGGATCACTCCTTTGCCTTGGACACAGAGGCTTTAGGACGGGTTCTGCTTGCACCGGAGGTCCGGGACAAACATGTGGTGGTGCTCTCAGTGGCCGGGGCCTTCCGGAAAGGCAAGAGCTTCATTCTGGACTTCATGCTCCGCTACATGTACAGGAAGGTTAGTGTTTCTGAAATTGGAACATATACACCCACACTTGGTTCAAAGTTCAGTATGTCATTCGTTTTATATCACATACCATCTCTCCCTGTGACGTGAAATGTTTCCTGATATCAGACTTATTCCCAGGGCTGCTGACCAGTCAGTAATGTGTAGCGGCGTCTGTATTCCTCCAGAAGCATGGTGAGGAGTGGCTGGGTCAGGAGGATGAGCCCCTGACTGGGTTCAAATGGAGGGGGGGCTCAGAGCCAGAGACTACCGGCATCCAGCTGTGGAGTGAGGTCTTCCTGGTGGAGAAGAGCAATGGGACGGAGGTACTGACTCCAACATTCAAAACTATGCTCCTTGGAATAATTGTGCCATTGTGCAAAAAAGTTATATGGGCACTGGAACGCAAAAGTGTGCAAATTGTAATGTTTGTGTTGGTATTATGCATTTGATTGATTTCTGCCCTCTGTAGGTGGCAGTATTATTGATGGACACCCAGGGCGCATTTGACAACCAGTCCACCGTAAAGGATTGTGCCACAATCTTTGCCCTCAGTACCATGACCAGCTCAATACAGGTGGTCTGCTATGCACTCATGTCATTTGTTATAATTGATGTCATTAATCTGACTTTTTTTAAAATGTTTGTGTAATATGGTTGTGATTGTTTGTGTCTCTCTTGCAGATCTACAACCTTTCACAGAACATTCAGGAAGATGATCTGCAGCAGCTGCAGGTCCGTTTTCCTCAGCAGTAACATGTTTGCCTGGCTGAAACGACAGACTCTTGTTGAGTCGAGTCTCGGGAGGCTCTGTAATGTTGTCGGCACCATGTTCCGATAATGAAAGGGGCTGTGCTTTTACAGTGGTTGGTTCTCTGTGTCTCTCTCACTGAAACACCACACACAGCCCTCCAGCACCACCCCCTTGCATTGCAACTATTCGTTTTTCAAATCCAAACAGCAAGAGGACTCAATCAGCTTGATTGCTCAAAACTGAGCTCTAAAACTACTGTAAACATTGGACTCAATGAGAGTTTAAAAACAGGGTATTCAGACCAACAGTGTGTACACAGCTCGCATTGTGCCACGTGGTCTGGTGTCAGACAGACTAGCAACATGTTCTACCTGTTCCACAACCTGAGAGCATGGCTCCCGAAGGGCATGGAAATATCAGGGAATTTAAAAACCAGCCAGGGATTTTGGATATCAATGTGCTCATTTAAAGTCAGGGAATTTCAAAACATACCCGAAGTGCAAATTATTTACAGTATTTGAAATAGTAATTGCAGTACCTTAAGTACATTTTGTCATTTTTTTATGTGATTTCCTCTGCATAATGAATGACATCCTTAATGTAATGTCTTCTTCCAGCTGTTCACAGAGTATGGACGCCTCGCCATGGATGAAATCTTCCTGAAGCCATTTCAGGTATGAGAACCAAAAGTCTTATAAATACAAAGCAATTGGTCATTTAGAATCTAGACCAATCATCTTTAAGTGCCTTTTGACCTTGCTCGCTGCTTAGGGTATAATATTTGCTAACTAAAAGTGCTTTATTATATGTGCCTTGCTTTTAATATATCTTGGTCTCTCCATTCTCCCATTTTCTCAGTCTCTGATGTTCCTAATCAGGGACTGGAGCTTTCCCTATGAATATAAATATGGTCTGAAGGGAGGCAGTGAGTTCCTTGATAAACGTCTACAGGTACTAGACCCTTTTTAGGGTACAATTTGATGTTGTTGGTGCTGCACTGTGTAAGATGAGAGAGTACATTTTGCCAGGTTAAAGTGGTCATTGGTGATAGTAACCAGTAATTGTGATGTTGTGCAGGTGAAGGAGACCCAGCATGAGGAACTACAGACAGTGAGAGAACACATTCATTCCTGCTTCACCTCCATCAACTGTTTCCTGCTACCACATCCTGGGTTGAAGGTGGCCACCAGCCCCGCTTTCAAGGGCCAGCTTAGTGGTATGGCTGCCCCCTTGTCCATCTTGTTAATCCATCTAATGATAACCAACTGAGTGTCTGAGGAATGAACTTAATCTGTTTCAAACCTGTGTGTCAGATGTGGCTCCAGAGTTTAAAGAGGAGCTACGCAATCTCATCCCCACACTACTGCATCCGGACAGCCTGGCTGAGAAAGAGATCAATGGCAACAAAGTCACCTGCAGGGGCCTGCTGGAGTTCTTCAAGGTGAGACTGTGTGTTTAGCCCTCTGAAGTTCCTGACTGCCGGGTTTGTATCATTATGTTGTGTTTGACAGTGTAATGTTTGATTTCAGGCGTACATCAAGATCTACCAGGGTGAAGACCTGCCACACCCAAAGTCCATGCTGCTGGTACGCACCCATTTATCACTTAGATTTCAGCTTTACACCTCTTTGAGAGCTGTAATGTACACTACCAGTCAAAAGTTTTAGAACACCTACTCATTCAAGGGTTTTTCTTTATTTTTACTATTTTCTACATTGTAGAATAATAGTGAAGACATCAAAACTATCAAATAACACACATGGAATCATGTAGTAACCCAAAATAGTGTTAAACAAATCAAAATATATTATATATTTGAGATTCTTCAAATAGCCACCCTTTGCCTTGATGACAGCTTTGCACACTCTTGGCATTCTCTCAACCAGCTTCACCTGGAATGCTATTCCAACAGTCTTGAAGGAGTTCCCACATATGCTGAGCACTTGTTGGCTGCTTTTCATGCACACATTTTTTACATTTTTAGTCATTTAGCAGATGCTCTTATCCAGAGCGACTTACAGTTAGTGAGTGCATAAAAAAAAAAATCATACTGGCCCCCTGTGGGAATCGAACCCACAACCCTGGCGTTTGGCAAGCGCCATGCTCTACCAACTGAGCTACACGGGGCCTTCACTCTGCGGTCCGACTCATCCCAAACCATCTCAATTTGGTTGAGGTCGGGAGATTGTGGAGGCCAGGTCTTCTGATGCAGCACTCCATCACTCTCCTTCTTAGTAAAATAGCCCTTACACAGCCTAGAGGTGTGTTGGGTCACTGTCCTGTTGAAAAACAAATGATAGTCCCACAAAGCCCAAACCAGATGGGATGGCGTATTGCTGCAGAATTAAGTGTGCCTTGAATTCTAAATAAATCACAGACAGTGTCACCAGCAAAGCACCCCCACACCATAACACCTCCTCCTCAATGCTTTACGGTGGAAAATACACATGCGGAGATTCACCCACACCGCGTCTCACAAAGACACAGTGGTTGGAACCAAAAATATCCACAATTTGGACTCCATACCAAAGGACACATTTCCACCGGTCTAATGTCCATTGCGCGTGTTTCTTGGCCCAAGCAAGTGTCTTCTTCTTATTGGTGTCCTTTAGTAGTGGTTTCTTGGCAGCAATTCGACAATGAAGGCCTGATTCACACAGTCTCTTCTGAACAGTTGCTGTTGATATGTGTCTGTTACTTGAACTCTGTGAAGCATTTATTTGGGCTGCAATTTCTGAGGCTGGTAACTCTAATGAACTTATCCTCTGCAGCAGAGGTAACTCTGGGTCTTCCATTCCTGTGGCGGTCCTCATGAGAGCCAGTTTCATAATAGCACTTGATGGTTTTTGCGACTGCACTTGAAGAAACGTTCTAAGTTCTTGAAATGTTCCATATTGACTGACCTTCATGTCTTAAAGTAATGATGGACTGTCGTTTCTCTTTGCTTATTTGAGCTGTTCTTGCCATAATATGGACTTGGTCTTTTACCAAATAGGGCTATCTTCTGTATACCTTGTCACAACACAACTGATTGGCTCAAACGCATTAAGAAGGAAATAAATTCCACAAATTAACTTTTAAGAAGGCACACCTGTTAATTGAAATGCATTCCAAGTGACTACCTCATGAAGCTGGTTGAGAGAATGCCAAGCGTGTGCAAAGCTGTCATCAAGGCAAAGGGTGGCTATTTGAAGAATCTCAAATATAAAATATATTTTGATTTGTTTAATACTTTTTTATGTTACTACATGATTCCATATGTTATTTCATAGTTTTGATGTCTTCACTATTATTCTACAATGTAGAAAATAGTAAAAATAAAGAGAACCCCTTGAGTAGGTGTTCTAAAATGTTTGACCGGTAGTGTAATGCTCTACTGCAGGGGTATCAAACGTCCGGCCCGCGGGCCGGATCAGGCCCGCAAACGGGTTTAATCCGGCCCGCGAGATGATTTAAAATAAAATAAAAAATAAAAAAACGTTGTAAAGTATAAAAATGCGCTGCAATTTTTCTATTAAATTAACTGCTGTTCCAATTGCGTCCACTGGATGGCGCAATAGCAATTGTGTTAAGCAAGCAAACTGTTTATACCGGGGCAGAGCAAGTAGGTCAAGCACGTGCAGCCAATGAGCTACTTTGTTTTGCCCGCGATATTTATTACGGCTTCTACTTTTAACATTATGTGCTTTGGCACCCTCATTGCCCCAATATGTCTCTGTCAAAAAAGAGAAAAGTGGACGCAGAGTGCAGAGTGTTCCAAGAAAAATGGTCATCCTATTTATTCACGGAATTGAATGGGAAAGCTGTATGTTTGGTGTGTTCAGAGCATGTTGCAGTGCTGAAAGAATATAACCTTCGTCGCCACTATGTGAGTCTTCATGCCGACAAATATGACAACTTTCAAGGACAGCGGAGAAGAGAGAAGGTGAATGAACTGTTGGCGGGTCTGAAGAAACAGCAGTCTGTGTTTACTCACAGCCGAGACATCAGTGACGCTGCAGTGAAAGCTAGCTACCTCATTGCTAATGAAATCGCAGTGGCTTCAAAACCATTTAGTGAGGGTGAATTTGTAAAAACATGCATGATGAAGGCAGCGGAGATTGTGTGCCCTGAAAAGCGGCAGGCTTTTGCAAATATCAGCCTGACAAGAAACACAGTTGCAGACAGGATTTCCGATCTTTCAGTGGATTTGGACAGCCAGTTGAAGCAAAAAGTAAAGTCATTTATTGCGTTTTCGGTTGCAATTGATGAAAGCACGGACATTACAGATGTTGCACAACTGGCCATTTTCATCCGCGGAGTTGATGACACATTGACCGTCACCGAGGAGTTCGTGGAGTTGGTGCCGATGACATACAACGACAGCAGCTGATATTTTTACCGCACTCGTCGGCGCGCTGGACAGGGTTGGAGTGGACTGGTCCCGCGCTGTCAGCCTGGCTACAGATGCGCCCTCAATGATCGGGAAAAAAGCAGGCGTTGTGACAAAGTTCAGAGAGAAAGTGCAATCTGCAAATGGAGGATGTGATTTTTTGACTTTTCACTGTATTTTGCACCAGGAGGCTTTGTGTTGCAAGTCATTAAAGATGGATAACGTCATGAAGGTGGTCATCCAAACTGTTAATTTCATCCGATCCAGAAGCCTGAATCACCGTCAGTTTGACAGCCTTCTCAGAGAGAAAGACCACATCTATGGCCTGCCATACCACACTGAGGTAAGATGGTTAAGCCGAGGTGCTGTGCTGAGGCGTTTCTTTGATTTACGAGAAGAAATTGAACAGTTCATGGAAGAAAAGGGCAAACCAGTGTTAGAATTTCATTCCGCAGAATGGATGCAGGACCTTGCATTTATGGTGGATGTTACACCTGAATAACTTGAACAAACAGCTGCAAGGGCGCAACAAAGTTGTCACGCAGTATTATGACAGCATACGTTCTTTCAAGTTGAAGCTGTCATTGTGGGAGACGCAACTTGCCGGTGGTGATGCAGCTCACTTCCCCTGTCTGAAAAATGTGTGCGCGACCCAACATGTGGCAGACATGAAGCGGTTCAAAGATAAAATAACGGGACTGTTACGGGAGTTTGAGCAACGCTTTCAGATTTATGTTTATATGTTTTTATGTTGATGTGCTATTGTTTTTAATTGATTTAATTTTATTTGTATATTTAACCTATTCTTGACTCTGTGGTTCTTGCACTTGTTTGGGGAACAGGATTTCATTATTTTTATCTACATTTCTGCCTGAGAAATGACACCCTGATATAGTTCTGTGATCTGTGATATACTTCTGTGAATCACTGAGGCATTGTGTGTTTGTGTGTTCTTTGTCCTCAGAACTTTCAAATAACTTGAGGTGTTTTATGATTAATAGTGATGTTGTGCTTTTGGACACTGTCCTCAGGCTCCAGCTTTATGTTTATATGTTTTTATGTTGATGTGCTATTGTTTTTAATTGATTTTATTTTATTTGTATATTTAACCTATTCTTGACTCTGTGGTTCTTGCACTTGTTTGGGGAACAGGATTTCATTATTTTTATCTACATTTCTGCCTGAGAAATGACACCCTGATATAGTTCTGTGATCTGTGAAACAGTTCTGTTAATCACTGAGGCATTGTGTGTTTGTGTTATTTTTGTTTAGAATTTTCAAATAAACTTGACGTGTTTTATGATTAATAGTGATGTTGTGCTTGTACTATTTTGGACACACTGTCCTCAGGCTCCAGCTTTATGTTGTATGTTGATCGTATTAAAACAAAGAAAACAATCTGAAGTTGTTGTTTTTAAGTTATATATACCATGATTTTTCCAGTCCGGCCCACTTGGGAATAGATTTTCCTCCATGTGGCCCCTGAGCTAAAATGAGTTTGACACCCCTGCTCTACTGTATTGCTCTTCAACAGGCAAATGTTCTTTTTGGAGATTTGAGCATGTTCATAAGTCTGGAGTTTTTGTTGAATGTTATTAGTCCACTGCCACTAAATGTACATTGCATTTCTCTCACAAGGCCACAGCAGAGGCCAACAACCTGGCAGCCGTGGCAGCAGCCAAAGACCAGTATTACAAGAACATGGAGAAGGTGGGGTTGTGTTCTTGGCAAAGAGAGCTACGTGCATTTTTTAAATATCTGAAATAAAAATGTCTCTTAACCCTTAAGGCCTTGCATTCTGTATTAATCTCTCTATTGTCCTGAAGGTCTGCGGGGGAGACCTTCCCTATGTGGCTCCTGCCTCTCTGGAGGAGAAGCACCACTTCTTCCTCCGGGAGTCCCTCCATGTCTTCTCCTCCACCAAAAAGATGGGAGGGCAGGAGTTCTGTGACCGCTACCAAGACCAGCTGGAGGCTGAGTTGGTAGAGCTGTGGCAGTCTTTCAGAAAGCACAATGAGGTGAGAGAGACTGACTCACAACCTAGTGGTATCACTTGGCACCAGATCAATTTTTGTCAGTAAAAACATTTTATTTTCCATTTTAAATTTACTGTGGATACATATAAGGTAGAATTATTGAAGTTTAAGTTTACAGATAAACATTATGATTAATATTATTTTTATTTCTCTTTGAAAGTCAAAGAATGTCTTCACTGCATTCCGGACGCCTGCAGTGCTGTTTGTCCTTGTGTGCTTCCTGTACGTACTGTCAGGGCTGTTGCTCTTCATCGGCCTGGCTACCATTGCTTTTGCATGTGACTGTGTCTTGGGCCTGGCCATGGTCGCCATGCTCACCTGGGCCTTCATACGCTATTCGGGAAAATACCGGGGGCTGGGGGGAGCCATCGACCAGACGGCAGGCGTCATACTGCAGCAGGTGAGAACAGCTTTTGAATTGTAGGTGTGGGTGGGACATAAGACAAGGCCCATTTACATTTGGCGCACAGAGTATGCAGTTGGACTGTTAAAAAAAAAAATAGCTAAGCATAGTTATTGTTTGTAAACTTTTGGTAAGAATCAAAATGTCCCTCATTAGAAGTAATTCAAGTACCCTTATTTAAAGTTTTCATTCAATGCAATTTAATCATGTCCTTCTTTTCTTTCAGGCCACTGTGGTGTTGAATAAGTCAAGGCCAGCAGTGGCTAAGATGAAGAAATCCAGCTAGATGGCCTCTTTATCTCATTGCAATACAACATGCACACATCCCAGCACTAAAGCCTTACAATGCTATCACATGGAACCAACATATAGCACTCCAACACCAACACATGATTACAACGGCAGTGGGAGGTCAACACGATGCACATTCACCAGCATCTTTATTATTATTATTTTTTGTTACATTTTAGTCATTTAGCAGACGTTCTTATCCAGAGCGACTTACAGTTAGTGAGTGCATACATTTTCATACTGCCCCCCCCCCCCCCCCCCCGTGGGAAACGAACCCACAACCCTGGCGTTGCAAGCACCGTGCTCTACCAACTGAGCTACACGGGGCCTTTTCAATCGCACAATTTTACACTACATCACTCTATCTACATAAAGATGAGATCATAGTCTTACAGAGTATCTGGGGCAAGGTGCATTATCTCATACCCATGGGGATGTTTAATCCTCAGGACCTGTTTTTAACACTGACTGACACTGCCATTTGCACACTCCTCCTTGTCCGTAAAGACAACCCAGTGATGTTTACTTAGAAACCTTAGACCCAAGTAATGCATTATTATTGGACATGCCATGGATTTCAATGCATCATAATCTATGTATCCTTTGTGACCAATGCTTATTACTAGGAGGCTTGCGAGGAGGCTTTTAAGTCATGTAAGACTTAGTGTATCCTCCTGATGCAATTTAACTATGCTGTGCTGTAATGGGGTATACATGTAGCCAGATCTTCTTGACTTTATGCCGGTCTCTTTATACCGCTCTGTGGCCTTGTGCACATTCCATCCCATTCCCAGTTTTGCAGCATGCTCCTTATTTGCTTCACCTTATCCATGTCAGGGATTCCTTGTTGTTGTTCTGTTTTCGCTTCATTTTTGATTCCAGGCTTGGAATCTTACTATAATGTCTCTTATTTTATGTTTTTACAAGCCCACGTTAGAGACACCACTGTTCTCCCATGTAATTTGTTGACTGCTTGTAACTTGACCAAAAATGTCTAAGTTACTTCTGAAATTGAATGGTTGGTTGAGAAACGTTAGTTTAGTGGCACTTGCTTGATGAATGTATGCTCCAAAGATGTTATATGTAAGATTTCGCAATACAGAGGATCACTTGAAATTAGATTGTGATCATTTGAATTTGAGAACTGTTTTCTTATCTGGATTAGGTTTACTGGTTTGTGTGTAAACAAGTGATGGGTAATGTGAGGCGCTTGGTCACCTGTCAGCCAAAGAATTACCCATAAGCATAGGGTTACAATGAAAGGCAAGAGACCTTGTCCTCAGAATCCAGATAAATATACATAGTTCTAAAAGTTCCATTGTCTCTGACATTCTTTTTGCACATTCCATGTATATGTTCCATTCCATTCTTGAGGCAAACTATTGGAGGTGTTTTCCGAATGTACTATTGCACTCTCCCTCCTCTGTACTGTTACATTTAAACTCATTCAACAAATACAAATATACATTACAGTAGATGCATGAAATTCATGTGCTCATTGCTTTCGAAAATCTTTTGCAATATTGTTTTGTGGCCTTGGTAACTATGTTTTTATTTACATTTTTAAGAATAAGTATTGCTTAAGCCAAATAAAATGCAAAAGACCTGTAAGCTTGGTTCAGTTCTTGACTATAAATTGGATATATATATATATACCTATGTCATGCCAAAAACGTTTTTCATTCATTGATTCTGGTGTTCCTTTTACTGAGAGGGTCAGTATTGAATGGATATAGGCCAACAGAAGATTGATGACATTATTGATATTATGAAGATGGCAATCTTATTGCACTCTTCTAATGTTAATGATGATGAATCAATCACCCATTACTGTTAGTTGGCATCAAACAGGGTTATTGAATTAATTCATTGGGTGCGCGCCGTGGGCGTGCCAATGGACAGGTTTTTGTGTTGTACACTGCTTAGTTGTAAATGAATGAAAAGGGGTTATTATCCATTCATACTCCAGTGGCAGAGCCGTTCCCTCTTTTTAGTTTGTCTTCTTTGTCCCGCCTACTTTCCCCCTCTTGCTGTCACTCCTTTCTATGCTCCACAATGCTGCTTCTACCAGTGCGTACTGCGTAGTGAAATTTGCTATAGTGAAAATCATGTCCTTGTTTCCTTATATGGTGATCGGCGTCGCGGGCTGCCTTGTTGAACCGAGGCGCGTGCACTGCCGCCGCCACCATTCGCTTCCATATTTGGAAGTGAGTTCAACAAACCTTGTAGAGGGGGTGTGGTGAGGCGAGAAAGCGCAAGTGAGACCGAATACTGAGATATTATGGATCCTACACTATGATAAATAATTATTCTCGTATCTGAATAGTGTAAGTGTCCGTAGTCCTATATTGTACACACAGAATCACTTTGATGTAGGGCGCGTGTTTTCCCCAACAGTTTTTTTAAGTGAATGTCAGTGGCCGGCCTAAGGCATACAAGCAACAGCACTGCAGCATCTTTTGAGAATGAAGGGATGGATACTCATCCTCGCATCCGTGAAATTCTAATTTTATTAAAAAATGAAAGTAGCCTTCTATCTTATATCAATGTTGTTTATTTGTTCACATGTTATGTTTTATTTGAATAAACAATAAACTTTTGTCAAAAGTTTAGAACTTCTAATACCACTATGTTAAAGCTCATGACCACTCTTTCCTGGAGATGCTCGCGCTTCTCACCCCACCATCAAGCACGCGCAGCTAAGCGCGTCCACGTGGTGTATCAAATGTGTGCGAGATCGACACTGCATCACAGCTCATTCAATTTCTAACCAGACGCCGACCAATTCAGACAGCCATGGTACGTTTACATTT
This sequence comes from Coregonus lavaretus, assembly GCF_964263955.1. Lineage (NCBI taxonomy): Eukaryota > Metazoa > Chordata > Actinopteri > Salmoniformes > Salmonidae > Coregonus > Coregonus lavaretus. The sequence goes on from NC_140019.1 coordinate 14,706,462, forward strand.
AACAACTAGCTATGTGGCATATCATTGGGGGGGGGGAATATATGTATACACGTGTCATTAGAGTGTGTTTTGTCTTTGTTGATGCAATGTATTTTAGCTAGTGAACAGCGAGTTCATTTTGAGATGAAACCGACAGCATCAGATTGTCTCGGGTCAGCTGTGACTGCTATGCTGTGTTCTGGAACGTTTCCTAGTTGAATATTAAATCTTGGATGGTAACAAAATGTTTTGACTCATTCAGGTGACTGTCCCTAACTCACAAAAGCTTGTATTATACAGATGTTTGCTCGTCTCCTCATGACGTTATAATCGCCTAGCATAGGACGTGTTTGGATGGAAGGAAAACGACCCAAAAACAACTGGCGCCATTTCCTCCATCACACAATCTCCCCGTCACTAAGGCCTAATGCCCAGTCTAGCACTGTAAGCACCGAGTCGCAAGTAGCAGTCACTCTTATCGCCGAATTAATACGCTATCAAGTGAAATTAGCTAGCTACTGCCCAGTACTACTCATCCCCCTTGAATTTGCCAGCTATCTATCACTATCTGGCTTTGTATTTGCCGGTACTAACGGCTAATTTCACATGGCTATGGGAATACACTTACTGTGCCTGCACATAGCTAACTAGCCATTTAGCAAGCTAACTAGCTAATTTGATTTCCACCTCCTTTGTCTCCGCCAGTCGCACGAGCCCCTTGGTTTTTATTAACTAGCAAACTAACGTGCGCAGGTGCCATGGCAATTGACTAAAGTTAGCTTTAATTATAGATAGCACTTATGTTTGCAACATGTGAAAATAATCGCGTTAACGGTCTGGTATTTTGTCGACATCGTTTTGCCTTATATAGTGCACATGTGAGACCACTGCGTTCATGGCCCCACCCTGGTTTTTGGTGCAAAGAGCATTTTTGAACGTTTTCTCTACTGTAAACAGTAGCCAACTAGGTATTAAATGTCTGTCCGCAGTAGTTTTATTTAGTGATGAGTATAACAAAGTCAGGCGAAGGTCGAAAAATTGTCGGGGGTGGAACCGTTATTCCGCGTGCTATCACTAGCTTTTTGCAAGTGGTCCTTTTGTCGTTAACAAGCGTTTCCCGCGACGTTCTTCCTGGTTTCTAAGTATCAACTTTTGGCAAGTGGTGCCTCGGAACGAAGTTCACGAGATGCTTGCGAACGACCAAATCTACTGTAGCATACTCAAGAAACAATTCGTCATAAATGTTGTTCATGTGTGGCTCACACCTAGGTCTCACTCAATGTACCTAGGCTTAACCATGAATAAACCTGCCGAATTATCAACATTTTTGTCCAAAAGAGCAAATTCTGGTTTCTATTGTCATGCTTTCCACATTATGTTCTTAATTTGGTGTATCTATGACCGATCGGGGAGGGGGGGAATCTCGATTACATTCAATTTACTCGAAGATTAGAGATCCTATTTTCCCACTTGCTGTTCATTTGTGAGGCCTTTTATGTACCATTCTTGATAATATGAATAATGTATTACTACATGACATCAATGCTTTGGTTCTATTGTATATGATGAATGAATAGTCACTGTGTTGGACACGATTGGTCTCTGTTCCTGCCGAGTAGTGAGCTGGCTGGGTGCAAGGGCTTGGCTGAAGGAAGTGCTGGTTCTGTTGTGAAAAGGACCAGCTATGTATCCGGAGGGGCCCACAGTAGTCTTTAGTGCCCTATTATGGGTGCAGTTGGACAGATGCTGGAATAGCTAACCAAAATGATTGGGTGAAATCATTTATTGTTGATTACAGCTACTTGGTGAAGGAATTTTTATTTATTACACTAAATTTCAGGTGAATTTGAATAAAAAGTATTGATGTCCTTTTTCACCAACTCACTAACTGATGGTTAGTCTGGAGAACAACCTTTTTAGGTTTACAGTCATGAACCTGACATGGCTGTCTTATCATGTGCTGTTATTTGAACCTTGACTTTTGGCAACATTCTGTGGTATTTTATGGCAGGAAGAAAGGGATCTCTGTTGCTCCGAGAAGAATATGCTTTCTGCATGGAGGGACTAAAAGGGTATAATCTTCACAGGCTTCTGGGTATTTTTCTTTTCACACAGGTATCCCCAGTCAGCGCTTTAGTCTGTGGTGTGGCTTGCTGCAGTGTGAAGAAACATGCATTGTCTGAAGAGCTCTCAGAATAGTAACAGGAGTGCTCATTGTTTTGGAAGATCTGCAGGATTAAGTGGAGCTGCATGGCAGTTGGCTGCTGTTTGCAATCACTCTGGGCTCTTCACCCTCGGTAGGAGGGCCTTGCTCTTCCTAGAATAAATGATTGCCCTGGAAATGGAACCCTTCCCCGGCAGCACTTTTAATACTTTGGTAAAGTATTTTCCCTCCCTCATGTTCTGGACGTCACTAATCCAGATGTTTGTATCTAAACTCTCCAGGCTCACCACTAGATGATTAGGTCCTGAGCCCAGTGTGGTCTCTCACAGGCCCTGGCCATCCTCACGCCCAGAGCAAACACGCCCACACCCTTCACACACAAATTACCTCAGTGGGTCACTACAGTGGCAGGGCTCTGGAAGGTATGAAGCCACTCTCAGGCCAGGAGTGCATTTTTAATGAAGGCCTCCTCTGTTGTATGGATGTGGCTTTACTTGGTGAAAAGAGTGTCTAGTCTACCTGATTTAGCAGAAGGTTGATGAAAGGATTGGCCAAACCCTGCCAGACGGAGGGGTGTTTTGACACTTGGTAACATCCTCTGGCCGGCTCCTGCATGGGTTGATATGATGCCTGTTGGGTAAAATGTCCTAATGGAAATCAGAAGACCTGGTTGAGGTTTATAGGGCTGTTGTGACTCAAGGATGTGGCCTGTTTTTATTTCCCACAGAGGATCCATTGTCTGTGACCGACCCACACATTCTAAGGCTTAATTCCTGTCCCCACCTTCACTCCCATGGCTATTTTAAAGCAGTTACTTACATGGCATGGCTGGCGATCTCACATACTGTACACGTTTACAGTTATAGTAGGAGGAAAAACCCTCCTACTTGTGTAACTTGGTTTTATCTGCCCTTTTCAGACACTTCAGAGACACCTGTTACTGGCCCTTATCAGGCAGTAGCAATCAATCAATGCATCTTTGGCATGTTATGTTATTTACGAAGGTCAATAATTCATCCGTCCCCCTCACAGCTACCCCTTACTCATCAGGGATGTTAGTGTGGGTTCTCACTCCAGATTGTGTCCAAGTTTGGAAAAAGGGTTAAACCCTCTGCCTTTTTCTAAATGCCACTCCTGCTGAGTCATGCATGCCATGCTGTACATCATTATTTTTCTGGTCAATGCCATGGATGGGGACTCGTATAGTCCATCAGCTTCACTGATCATGTGGGTAGAGGTCATAGAAACCATAGGATTGCGGTCTGGCTTATGGTGCCCCCACCCATAGGACTAATGGGCGTTTGTTCATAACTGCTAGTCATTGTGCAGCTACATCCCTATCGATTGCCTTTATCAGCTGTCCTTGAAGGGTGCGTTCCTGCAGTGTGATAAGTCCCAGGTCGTCTCAGGCCCTCCAATTTCTTCCATGTCAGTGTTTTCTGTCCTGTCACTCTCCTCTGCTGGCCATTAGGACTGGATAGCCTCTCTTGCTGCATAAACAAACCACCCCCTGTGAGAAATGGCGCTAGAGTTTTAGTTTTGTGATCAGTCGGTATTGATTTGAATTTGGTTGAATGGTTCATGAAGCCTGGGTTGCTGGAGACCATGGTTAATCTTTTTTTCTCCCTCATCCCTCAGATGCATATGACTGTAATCTCACTGACCTCTCTCTGTCCCTCTCTGCGCAGGCTTCCGGGGTGACCGTGACAGATGACGTTATCACAGTCTTCAACGAGATGAAGGTGCGTAAGGCGCAGGCGAACGAGGATGAGAAGAAGAAGAGGAAGAAGGCGGTGCTGTTCTGCCTGAGCGAGGACAAGAAGCACATCATCCTGGAGGAGGGCCAAGAGATCCTGACAGGAGATGTGGGCGTCACGGTCCAGGACCCCTACCTGCACTTCGTCAAGATGCTGCCCCCAGACGACTGCCGCTACGCCCTCTACGATGCCACCTACGAGACCAAGGAGACCAAGAAAGAGGACCTGGTCTTCATCTTCTGGTGAGGAAAGAGGGGGGGGGCTCGGCTAGACTGGGGGGGTAGGCTGAGGGGGGCATCATCCTACATTTTCTGGTATGGTGTCACTTGACTGTTCAATCACTTGGCTTCTATACTCGGGACAATGGTTAAACCATTACCCCTCCCTCATAGGGCCCCAGATGGTGCTCCCTTGAAGAGCAAGATGATCTACGCCAGCTCAAAGGATGCCATCAAGAAGAAATTCACAGGTGAGGCACTGACAGTTGCAGATGGAAGAGACCTTTTGGGCTCTGTGGGTTCTCTTCAAATTAAATGGCATCTCCTTGCTCAATGGTATAGCTCTGTGTAATTGAAATGCATTATACATTTTTTTTTTTTTTTTTGGGGTTAATATGCTTTGTGTCCTATGTGAAGCTAAATTTTCCCTCTGTTATTTCAGGTATCAAGCACGAGTGGCAAGTGAACGGTTTGGAAGACATCAAGGACCGGCGCACCCTTGCCGACAAGCTCGGAGGCTCATCAGTAGTCACCCTGGAAGGAAGCCCTCTATAAATTTAGCCCCAGGCTTCAACTGAAGCCAGACATCTGAGGGGGTTGGCTGTTCATTCCAATATGGTTGGGAGGAGGGGCAAAGCAGGACCAGGATCATTTGTGGGACTGTTGGGGGGAGGGGTATTGTGTGAGGGGAGGAGGAGGGGGTGGGGGTGAGACAGTGACAGTTTTCAAATTCCACAAATGCAGCCTGTCATTCCAGTTCACACGACATAATGAACATGAACAAAACGCACACTAAGAAAAAGCTAAAAAAAAAAATAAAAAAATGATGATGAAGGACGATGATTATGAAGACTAAATACATAAAATGTAAATGTTTGACGACAGGGTTTTGTTCTTTCTGGATTCCACTAGAATGATGATCGCAGAGAAAAGGACAGGGCAACAACTGTTACAATTCCAACTGTTGACTCCTGCAAGATACTGTTCTTAATTATACAACTACCTTTTGGCCAAACTTCTAGTTAAGTTTTCTAAGTGTGTGTAGTTGAGACTAGGTGTAGTACAAGGCAATTTACTCTTTATCGATTGCACGAGATGCATCAACCTTCTCCGGGGGAGCACGGTAGCATTTTTTTGGGAGGGTTGAACATGCAAATTACAAAACTTAAGTGATTCCAGTTATGTATTTTTTCCAGTTCTGAGTTTAAAATAAACATTGCATTGATGTAATAATTTAACACATTCCTTATACAACAGGATCCGGTGGGTTTAGAAGTGTGAAGGTAAGACGGGGCCGATGTATTTGAACAGCCTGTGTTCAGAATTTAGACTGGTATTGAATGGTGGACGTTTGTATCGTCTCCTTATCTCTAATAAAAAGGCACTAAACGAACTTTGTACTGCGCCTTTTTCGTCTAGCTTGTGTTATTGAGGAATGAGAAGCCAATAAGGTTGATAATTTAGCCTGTCCAAATGGAGGATGTGGATGTCTGAGTGTTTTAGGCTAAAATGTTGACGTCCTATTGGCTGCGTTTACACAGGCAGCCCAATTCTGATCTTTTGACCAATGAGATCAGATATTTTGCCAATAATTGGTCAAAAGATCGGAATGGGCTGCCTGTGTAAATGCAGCCATTGAATGTCACAAGTGTCTGGGTAATATCTGAATAAATTGTCACTTAAGTTGATCTATTGAAAATGATTGATTGTTTGGTCCAGGAACCTGCTTACACAGGGCAGTTAGTGATGCTTCTTATATTTGTAATTGGTGAACTCTTTTCTTCTTAGTATTCTGTGCCATGCATATCTTAACATCCGCTTGTTTGAATTTCGTTCTTTGTCAGAAATTGTCAAATTGAAACAACCAAATTTAATTAGTGGTTTTAAAAATGACCACTGGCATCATGTAACCTAAATATATTTATATACTGACCACAAGAGGGAACTCTAACTCTTCTGAAAAGTGGATTCAATTTTACAGTAGCAAGTAGCAACTCATTATTTGAATAGCTGTTGCTTTCCATAACTGACACAAGCATTTATGATAAATCTCTTCATTTATTAAAATAGGCATAAAAAAATATCACCAACATTTTCTCCCCTAACCAGCTTGAACGCAAGTTGTTTATGCTGCAAGCTTTCAGAGTAAGACACTCCCTTAGGTTTTCAGAATTGGACTTTCATTTTTTTCACCATCGATACCTTTGACCCTTTTTGACATGTTTGGTGTATTGAGGCTCTGTATCTTGTCAGTGTGGCTAGGTATGCCTCTGTGGATCATTGGGAATGAGTATGTCTTTCTAACCCAGAATGAGAAGTTCCTGTACTCAAATCATTCACATCCTTAAGTGACATTACCTAAACAAATAAACCGTCTCCTCCCCACATCTCTTTGTAAAATCAACTCCACACCCACACATTTGATCCTAAATGTTGAAAAGCATGCAGCCACAGTATTATAGAGAACAATGGGTGAGTATATCTAAAGAAAATAAGTCCAGTACTTGCTCCATTGGCTAAAGCTGTTCAATACTCTTCCATAGTAGAAAGTTAATGGCTCCTACCATAGTTATAAAACAGCAAGGCTCCTAGTCACAGTGGTTGACACCTCTGAGGAAAACCTGTTACAGCGCGTGAAGGTTTAGCAGTCCTGTTTTCTTCGATGGTATTGTAGATTTTTTTATCTTTATTAAGATTAAATCCAGTTTCACGCTTACCCTTTATAGAATGAGTTGGGGAGTCATTTTCTCTCCACATCTCCTTTAAGGGATTTTGTGCTTACTTTAATTAGTTATCAGTCATGGGCTTCATAGCCTCCTTTTAGCCCCCCCCCCCCTCCCCTCCCTTTCTCTCAGTCCTGACTACAGTCCACTCGGTTCCCATGCACCCAGTAACAGATCTGGGCAAACTTCAGCGGGGTGAATCTCACAGCCACATTGTAGTCGCGGTTCTCCCCATCAATCTCCAGCCACTGGTGTCCAGAGAAGATGCCGATGACTTTCCTCTCCCAGCGTTCCAGAGTCGTGTCCCACACGCGGCCGTACACCCCCGAGCCGCTGGCCCCCGGCCGGGCATCACAGTGCTGGTAGATCAGGTCGTTAGACTCGTCCTCTACAGGACAGAAGCGGTAGACCAGCTCCCCAGGCCTGTCACTGTCAAACCCAGAGAAGTGGATGCGTTTCCCTGCCAGGTCGTCAGAGGAGGGAGCCACAGACAGACGCATGAAGGGCCGGCGGTGAGGCCAGCGCAGCTCCAGGAGGGCGTAGTCAAAGTCCATGCTGACCTCCTGGGGGCCCTGGATCCAGCCCTTGGGGACACGGGTGCGTTTGACCCGGACCCAGCGCACCAGGGGCTTCTTGGTGGGGGTCTGGCTGGGCTTGGTGCCGTTGATGTACGGAGGAGTCAGGAAACCTACCCTCAGCTTACGGGCTCCCTTGACGTAATCCTTCCCATCATGCACACAGTGGGCGGCGGTCAGGACATGGCGTAGAGATACTAGGACCCCGGTGCAGCCGGTGGAGATCCTCACAGCTGTGGAGAATGGGTAGTCCAACAGAAAGTGGTCACCGCGGATGTTGAAGCGCCCATCAGCCCCGTAGATCTGTCGTTTCTGACGCCTGTGCCTACTTGTAACTCTACGTCCTCTCGTTGGTGGAGGTTGAATGGCAGGACTGATGGTGCCCTCATAATCATCCTCCACATCCACAGTGGTGAGGGTACGAGAACCGTCTGCGTAGAGCGTCTCGAAGGCCAGCTGCTCAGTCAAGTGCTCTCGCCTGCTCTCTTGCTCTCCCTTGTAGCAGCTGGCATTGCAGTGAGTGGTGAAGTCCAGTTGAGTCTGGGAACTGAAGCGAGAGCGGGAGAGGGGCAGGGGTGCATGGGGCACCAGTGAGGGGAGGTGGTGAGGGGGAGCTCGGGATGATAGAGTGAAGGGGAGGAGCAGGGCTAAGATGGAGAGATGAGCCAGGCCAGAGTTTGGATGTGGAGACATGGTCATTGAGCAAAACACTGAAATGAAAAACACATAAAACATTTAAAGTACATTCCACAACAATACACAAAAGACAAAAAAAAGGAATCTACTTATCCTTGAGGAATGGAAGGGTATAGATGAACTAGGAACTTCATGGACTTTGCAGAAACCTTGTTTGATTAATGACGCTTAAAAACAGATAATCACTGATGAAACACAACGTTGTGGAGAACACTGGCTTTTCTGGCTTGTCTACCCGATTGAAGTAAATCATTCACAAACACTCACAACCCATAATCCCCCATAAAATCAGTCCACTCTCAGTCTGACACGTGGATTCCAAATCCCCTAGCTCAGAGCCCATACACGCGGGATCAGCTAACGCAGGCTCATGTTGCAATGCAGGTCTGAATTTTCATTTCTTTGAAGAGGTTACAATGCAGCTCTTGTTCCTGTCATTTTAAACCACGCTACAAGGGTCTGACAAGCATTAAAATGTCAGTTCTGCTGGTGGTCTTAGTGCTCAAAGAGAGGTTTGCTATACAAGCCCCAGGAGAAAGCCATCTGGTTATGTACACAAGACAAGAGTACAGAAGGAAAGTAGGTGTTGGGGCACACATTGGATATCAGTCGTTGTGGAAAATATGACACTGCGTATGGTTACACAGCCTATTTTTCTGCAAATGAACTTGTATCATAAAGTTTTGAATCTTGGCTACTGTGTTGTGTATGTGTGGGAGGATAGGTCAGACTGAAGGGGACGGGACGTGTATTCCAGTTTGCTCTGCAGAAAGAAAAGGGCTTCTCAAATTATATTTATGATAAGGCTCTGGGGCAAGGTGGTGTCTGCTGTCAAACATTAACTACCTTCCTATGTATGAGTGTGCTAGGCAGGCTCAGGGTCCAGGGGGAACTCGATAGGTCTGAAAACTATGGACTCAGGCTCTAGTGGCGTAGAAGAGAGCAGGTGTCTAAAGACCTGTTTATACCTGGTGCTAACATGCATCCTGTGTCCAGATAATGTCCACATTCTTATTGTGCACACATTTTCAGATAGGCGTAAACGATTAAAAAACGCATTATGAACTGATTTTGATCATATCTTATAAGTGTAAACGGACAAGATCAAGACAAGATCAGGACACATGACCCATGTTAGCGCCAGGTATACATGGAGTTTAAAGTGGAACAAGAGGCATTGGTGTACGGACAGGCATTTCTACACAAAGCGAGGCAGGGGAAGGGCGAGGGCGAAAACAGGCGATTCCCGCCACACAACTGTATCATCCTAGTCTATCATCATAGACAAAGAAGATACAGTTACTCAAAGGTGCTCATGTCTTGAATAGATGTAGCCTAGGGACTCCATTTTAGGGGTTACTCTGACCTACACTGCTATGCTGTTAAAAACAACAGTCACCACACCCTGGTCTCTGATCCCCTCCACATTAAACATCTACATTTAGCCATCTTTTATTGGGTTCCTTTCAATTTGCAAGGACATTATTACAAACACAATGTCAGAGAGGACTTAACACGATTGTCCAATTCTAAGGCTATTAAAGTCTGTATAGACTGTAACATTGATAGTTTCCAAGGTCTGAGACAGATTAGCTTTAATTGGGGAAAACAGATAGAGTATCAAAAATAATCACACATCTAACCACACTAACCTATAATCAGCAAGCATTTGATGAGGGACCCAAAATAATGAATAATATATGTCAAGAAATATCATGGTGAATCTTTATTCCATTTTCCAATAGTCTGCGGAGGGGTGAGTTTGGTTTGGTTGACCCTCCACTGTAAGTCCCAAAGTACACAACAGTAAACTGATCCCCACATTAAAAAGATCCTCCAGCTCTAACACATTATAGAGCCAAACAGCCTTAAAGCCTTTTTGAATCCTCTCTAAGGCACTGGACCTCCACTAACTCTGTCAACACCTTGCATCAGAGTCATTTCAAATGCACTTCAATTCCAGTGAATTTCCTTTGGCATGGCAATTTGAATGAAACAATCTTCCCCATTTCTACATAGATCCCATTTCTGACAAGCAAAGCTGATGATTATAGCCCTCTGAGAGGGTACTATACTAGAACTACATAGAGCCATGACTACACTGAACTCTATTCCACATCAAGTAACTCATGCAAGCAGTAAAATTAGATTTACCTTATGGAACAGCGGGGACTGTGAAGAGGTACAAACACAGGCACAGACACATGCATACACACACATGATAACATACGCACTATACACACACGTACACATGGATTTTGTGTTATAGATATGTGGTAGTAGAGTAGTGGCCTGAGGGCACACACTTAATGTGTTGTGAAATCTGTTGTGAATGTATTGTAATGCTTTTAAAATTGTATAACTGCCTGCTGAACCCCAGGAAGAGTGGCAGCAGCTAATGGGGATCCATTATAAATACAAATACAAATAGCCCTCTGAGCGATCCTAAGAGGCTAACAAGCACCAATGCACCTATATAAGCTACTAAGGCACATAAACATTTGAATAATGGATCTCTGTACACCTGAATGCTGTCATCGGCATTCTTCATCTCATCTTTGACCCTTGAGTGAAGGCTCTGGAATTCTGAGAACAACCTGCTTCCCAGGGCCAGAGCTTTGTCCTGAAAACCCCCTCACTGGGTCTTTTGTCATTCATGAGTGAATGTAGTATTGTCCCGTGTCCACTCCTTGGGTTGTTGTTAGACCCCAAAGACAACAGATGATGTTTACCTTGCCCTGTCACTATTGCGATTCACCAATACTGCAGAATAGTGCTGGGAGGCAGTATACTGAACATACTGAAAAATGCAGTGGGGCTGGGCTGAGGGAGGGGAGGGGGCAAAAGTTAATGTTTAACAATTACAGTAGTGGAAAACAACATTACAGATTTCCCAGGACAAAAAAGTGATGTTACAATGTAGCCTCCTGGTAACAAACCAGTTATAACTATATTCAAAATAATGATAAAAAAAGTATTAGGCTACTTAGATTGACAATAAATGTCATACTGTACCTTTTTGTTAAACAGTTAGAATCTGTGTTTAAATCCAATTCACGTTTTCGCCCCCTTCAAAACTACCGGGCATCTCAATTCTCCAGATTTCTCCCATCGCTTCAGTGTGACAGGTAACAGGTAACGTTATCTCTCTCTCTCTTCACAGTCCCGCAGAGAGCAAGGCGCCACTTTGATAACGTGTCGAAATCAATTCGGTCCAAGCAAAGTTTATTGATGAGAGTCAACTATAGGGTTGTATTCATTCCTACTCAATGTCACTGTCCGTCCGTGTGAGTAGCTTCAACCGCTGTTCCGCTCAAAGGCGCTTACAAATAACTTTCTGAAAATGTTACTGAAATAAATACGTTTAGAGACGCTCTCCCTCACGGTCCTAGCGCCCCTGCTGTACACAAAAATCGTAACATGTCTCAGCTGGACAAATCTGCGTTTAGGATGGTGAGAGTGAAGATGGGTACTGGCAGAGCACATACGAAACATTCTGATGCTCTCAGGTCAAGATCCTTGTGTCCAAGTGAAACTGTTAACTTTTTTCTCCTGTCAGGAGTAGACCTTGGCACTGGGATTGGGAGTGAATCAAACGTGAATAGCCTGAGGCTATATCAAATGCCACCTGCCATTTAGAGCCAAAGAGATGTTGAAAAATACAAATTGCAAAAGGCTCTTAAAATTCTTAGTTCCTGATACGGTTCTAAAAAAAGCAACAGCCATGGACTTACTAAGCAGGCTACAATGTAGGCTATTGTATATCTAATGCAAGCAGTTTCCAGTAGTCCACATGGATTATCCCTAACTCAACAAAACACAGTAATTAAGGTATGGGTTGCAATGGCTGCCATCCAACTTCTCCATCTGCACCGTTTTCCATCATATGATTAGATGAAACTCACCTGAACGGAGACATATTTATCCTTATTAGTGGAGTGGTTATAGCCCACAGGCAGGCAGAGGAATTCCAGAGATGTTGGGACATGTTGTGGTAGTGATGGCGGTGTTCATCCATTCCCTGCCCACATCCCAGTCAGATTTACCTCCTGACTTTATCTTTTGGGGGGGTATCCTTAGGCCCTATGTGGACGTGTGGATTGTTTAAACCCACGTCCCAGATCATTCTCCCAGTGCCCCTCCACTGGCACTGAAACAGAGACACTCACAGACACTTTCTGGAAAGCTGTGGAATCTACCAGCAAGGACACAACTCGAGCTCTCTCAAAACAATGTGTCTGCTGTTGTCCCCAAGTGGGTCTGTATGCGTCCTCACTGTGAATGTCACACATACCTAGCAAAGGTTTACACTTTGGCCTCTTATCACCCATCCTTGAACTATTTTGGCATGGCTCATCACAGCTTGGCTTACGCCTCAAGGAGATGGAATATGAGATGATAGATTCATGAGTTTTTCACATTAACAAGCGACCAGCAGTCTGTGTTGGTGATATATATGGTTTTTCTGATGCATCCATCTTCTGTCCTAGAGCTCCAGGGATATGTTGAGATAACAGGGCATTGAGGCCAAAGTTATGGTCAATTACAGGAGTTTGCTTGGTAATAGAAGCCACATTAAACTGGGAATGATGATGAAGGGGTCTTATATCTTGTTGGTAGAAACAGTCCTGTAGGTGTAAATGTGTCAGGCTGCAGCCAAGCTGTCTCCACTGATGGTATCACTCTGACTTTGGGCAAACATGAACTGTGTCACAGCAGGAGAGAGCAAGGGAGAGAGAGATTTCCTCTGTGTGTGTTTGGCATCAAAACTAATAAGATTCCTCTGTTTCCCTCGTCTCCTTTTTTTTGTTCTTCAGGCCAGTTTTCCCTCTCACACATGCCTGCCTCTCTGGGATTGTCTCTACAGTCATACATTTTATACAACATTGAGCATCAACAGGCCAATTTGAACCATTAATCATATTCCAATGAGATTTGGGATTTTTCTGAGCATTGTCTATTTTCCCACTTTCCTCAGGTTCCACCTCTCTTTCAGCGTGTGTAATTAGGAGGCCCTAATGAGATGCTGTAAAAACAGGCTCCTGGTCAGGAATTCTGCAGGAATCCGGTCTCCGGACTGACTCCCACCAGGAGTACAGTGGAGCGGTTGTTCCTGCCCCGACCTGGGATTCACGCCTCACCCAGGAGAGAGACACTCACGCAGAGGAGGGCGCTTTGTAAAAACGTTTTGGTCCTGTAAAATGTTGAAAACATCTCCCTTTAAAGAACCCTGTCTCCACACACAGGTCCTGGGGGTCAGTGGCCTTGTGGCTCCTCTCTCTTCCCCTAAACTGGGATAGAGGAGAAATGTGAATTATATTTTAGAAAGCATTTACTATTATGTTATAAGTCATCGCTAACAAGCGATTACGTTGGTGTTTGCCTAACTTGACTGTTTAGTGTTTGTTTAGGGTTTGCTAATATGTTTTATTACTTATGGCAGTCAGAGTTTGAGGCAAAGCGGATTCAGCCGGGAGGAAACAGTAAAGATTCCAGATGAGTGAGTTCACGCTGGGTATGTGTGAGTAGGCATACCTCACATTTCCATGGAAATGGTCTGCCGTGGTAGGCACAAGACAAAGCCTGCACATCCATATTGTACACACACCCTGCTCATACCCTATACGCTTTTCCTTATGGGCAAACAGAGGTGAGTTCTATAAGATTTGACAGAGATTACAGTATCACAAGAGCCTTTTATGGTAACGCTAGAGCTCTCATACAAAGAGCATTGTAAATCTATACATCATGTCTGTCATAGGTAGGTTATTAGCTACCTCTGGCATGGTCAGTGCGCAGCAGGACAAACAAACACACACACACACACACTCTCTCTCTTTGCCCATGTAGTGCCACCGTGGTAGGCCCAGGGGATCAGAGCTTGTGTAATCGCTCAGCCCGGCCCCACGACAGTTCTCCAAGCAAACAGGGATTATTAAGAAGATCACAGGGGTTTCTCTGTACTCTTTAATCCGATAATTGGCTTCAGATTCAAGCCAGTGATCTGGGCCTCACAACAGTAGAATGAACCTTTCATAACAATGGCTGCCTGAGCCCGCTGTCATTCACAATTCTCAATGTATTCCTTGGAATTCAGAGGCTCCAGTGTGTAATTATTTTAGAGTGGTAAGCTGTGATCACAAGCAATGTCCCCTTTCTGCGCTCACTCTCCAGCACTCCAGTATTTTATGGTTGTCTTTTATCATTCAGTTATATGTATTACTCCCCCCCCGTCCTTTTCTTGTCAAAGTCCTCCCCATCTGTCTATATAGTTGTACTCTCTCTTCGTTTCTCAGTTTCTCTGCCCTTGTAAAATTCTACCTCACTCCCTCGGTCTTCGTTTCATCCATTATCATAAAGTCCACAATGAAATTAGTTTTCTAAACTTTTATGTGGATTCTCATTCGTTTTGATGTAGGCCTATGTCTTTTCCACATCATACAATTAACCTCTCATGTGACGCTTTAATGTACAGCCTCGAATAAATCACTTGATCCCTCTCTCCCTTTCTCCCCACTCTCTTTCTGTGCCTTTCTCCTTGTCTCTCCCTCACAGGAGGTTGGTGGCACCTTCATTGGGGAGGATGGGCTCGCGGTAATGGCTGGAGTGGAATAAATGGAGTGGTATCAAACACATGGTTTCTATGTGTTTGATGCCATTCCATTTGCTCTGTTCCACCCATTATGATGAGCCGTCCTCCCCTCATCAGCCTCCACTGGTCCTGTACCTCTCCTCCCGCTGGTTCCCAGTCCTCCTGCAGGACCTAGAGGGTACGTCTCCAGCCCCACTTCCCCCTCTACATGAGGTCATCCTCCGTTTGGCAGCACAAGCAGAGCGAGCAGGAAGTAATGGGAAAACACAGTTAGCAAAACAGCAATAGAGAATGCAAGCTAGAATCAATTTTAAGGATAGGAGATGAGTCCTTAACCAGCTCAGGCATGGTGAAGGGTGTGGGAGGCGAGAGTTTATTAGACTTAGAAACTGTCCTAAAACTGTATCCTGTCACTCCACACCAATCTCTAGCCCTAACAAGCCTAATCTTTGTGTTTGGGCTGCAACCATGGAAACTAGAGGGTGATCTGGTGGTCTAATCCAGTGAGGTCAACCTAAGTAAACTGCACTGATCATTGTACTTTTAAATTGAAATTGAAAAACTGGCTTAAATCTATCCAAACCTGTACATATGAGTTATCTGTGGTTCCTCATATGTAAGACGACAGTTGATAATAGTGTTGTTGTTGTTGTTAGAATTATATATTATTGGATGTAATGTATTTGTATTTTGTATTGTTTTAGTGAGTATTTGTATTGTGGCTGTGTAATTGCACTTACCTGCCCTGGGACTATGGGTGCAAATTAGCTTTTGGCTAACCAGGCACATTTACATGGATGTTGCATTATTGTAATATTTATGTTGATTAATGTGCATTGTCCCCTATAAATAAATATAAATAAAAAAAGTATATGGGTCAACCCGGTCAGGTCAAACCATAACCAGCAGGACGTCTAAATGGATAGAATCTATCTAGTTTTCCACTGTTTTTCATATAACACCAGATGGAAGATTGTTATCAATTTGTCTCAAAGGGTCACTAGATGAGATCTTGAATTTGTATTAGGAGGAAAGTACAAAGATCTTTTGTTTATGGGTCTCCCATTCAACATTTCAAAAGATGAGGGGAGGGCTATGGTGCTTAATTACTTTGAGTGAGGTGATTTTTTATACAACTTCTATTCCATTATGTTAAAATCTGCAGCTTTGACGCCAATAAAACTAAATGAAGCTAAGCCAAACTATGACATCTTTCATGGCTTGGCAATAAAAGGTGCTGCATTCCACAGCGCTAGCAGCTGTGTGCATAACACAGCACTTTCCCCATATAAACATGTATTTTTCCTGTCACAGTAGTGCCGTGATAAAGAACAAACTACAACAGTCTCGCATTGCTCAGTGACATAATAGTTTTTCTTCCTAAAAACTGGCTTTAGGCATGAGCTGCAGTTATAGATGGAAAATGTATAAAAACATCAACTTGTCTTTGAATCTTTCTGTATAGCGACTGTCACTCCCTAGGAAGCCATGCCATCCAATTTTGAATAGTACAATTCCTCCTTTGTTTGAATGATCTGAATTCATAATGACAGACATCATTCTGGGGTATGTCTTCAAGGAATCCTGCCAAAGCATTCAGCAAACAGAGGTTCAAGCACAGTTGGCATGTCTAGAATCCCACCATGGAGGACAACAGGGAAGCAAGGATAATGAACAAATACCAGATTGTTCATGGTGGAGTGCTATTTCAACGTGAGTTTAACGAGTTGCTGAGTGATACCAAAGATAATCCAGAAGTGCCTTTTATACATGAACTGCTACTGTAGCTCAATAGCACAAGGAGACATGCAGATGTAGTTTCAGATATGTTGGTCGTCTGCAGGCACTTGAAACCTCTGTATCATGACTAAGTAGACAGCTCTATTTCCTGTGCTAACCTTTCTATCCTATCTGCTCTGCCCAATGTGTCATGCTGCATATTGGAAAATCATAAAACAAGTCGTTATTGAATCACAACATGTAGAGTAGACCGTGTTGGTTGTCACACTTTTTACTAATATATTAAATATTGTACAATAATATTTTCAATATTAGGAGAAATATTGGGTTGAAATAGGGATAATTTTTGCCCTCATATCTTATTCCAACATGGAGTTATAAGCCATTAAACACAGCTATTAAACACAGCTATTAAACACAGTTATTAAACACATCCCAGGGTTTTTTGTCACACAGTATGGGGGGCTGGTTGTCATGATGTTTGTCATTTGTTTTTCAAAAACAATTTAAACAATTTACAATGTTTTAGAAAAAGTAAATCCTTTATTTGAAAAAAAGTAAAGCCTTTATTTATTGAACAGTATTGCTATCTAACATAATAAAAAGCATTTATATCTAGTATAAATACACAAATAAAATAATAAATTAAACATAGTTGAATATTTGCTTTGACATTGTAGTTCTTACTCCATTCAAATCATCATATCAATGGTTCATAAAAACCAACAACAGTAACCATCTGATATTTGGATGAAAATGTAATATTTTGATACGGTGAAAAAAGTAAAGCTGTAAACATTTAGGTGAACTACATTTTTTGTTGAAAATAAGAAATGCTTTTTCAAACAGGAACAGGTGTGTGTGTGTGCATGTGTGTGTTTGTGTGAATGTTGTTGACTCTCAGTCGGCGTCGCGTGATTCAGGTCCGGACCAGACCACATCTGAACCAATCATAGACGTCTATGTTTTACACGTTTGGACAACACAGTACAGCACAGTAGAGCACAGCAGAGTACAGTAGAGCACAAAACGGTACAGTAGAGTACAGAATGGTACAGTAGAGTACAGAACGGTACAGTACAGTAGATTACAGAACGATACAGTAGAGTACAGAATGGTACAGTAGATTACAGAACGATACAGTAGAGTACATTACAGTACAGTAGAGCACAGTAGGATACAGTAAAATATAATATAGTATAGTTCAGTACAGTACAGTACAGTAGAGCACAACACAGTGCTAGGAGTCTTTTCGATGTCATTTAGCTTACTGGGTACATTGTTACAATGACAAGCAACCCCAACATCAATGTGACCCCCCCCCCCCTCCCCATGCTAATTAAGATGTTAGTTCCCACATGGCTTGACCTAGGAACTCACACGTAGTCTTGAAATAAAGATTTCCCTTTCCTCTATTTAATAAAAGTAATTATTTATGGATATTGCCATCATACAACTATTTAGAAATAACAAGAATTTAAAGTGAAAATGTGTTTTTAGACATTTTAGCAAATTTAGTGAAAATGAAATACAAAAATACCTAATTTACATTTTAGTCATTTAGCAGACGCTCTTATCCAGAGCGACTTACAGTTAGTGATTACATGTTTTTTTTATACTGGCCCCCCGTGGGAATCAAACCCACAACCCTGGCGTTGCAAACGCCATGCTCTATCAACTGAGCTACATCCCTGCCGGCCATTCCCTCCCCTACCCTAGACGACGCTGGGCCAATTGTGCGCCGCCCATGAGTGTCCCGGTCGCGGCCGGCTGCGACAGAGCCTGGATTCGAACCAGGATCTCTAGTGGCACAGTAAACACTGCGATGCAGTGCCTTAGACCACTGCGCCACTCAGGAGTTACATAAGCATTCACTCCCCTGAGTCAATACATGTTAGAATCACCATTGGCAGCGATTACAGCTGTGAGTCTTTCTGGGTACGTCTCTAAGAGCTTTGCATACCTGGATTGTACAATATTTGCACATTATTCTTTTAAAAATTCTTCAAGCTCTTTCAAGTTGGTTGTTGATCATTGCTAGACAGCCATTTTCAAGTCTTGCCATAGATTTTCAAGCCGATTTAATTCAAAACTGTTACCTGGCCACTCAGGAACATTCGATGTTGTCTTGGTAAGCAACTCCAGTGTAGATTTGGCCTTGGGTTTTAGGTTATTGTCCTGCTGAAAGATGAATTTGTCTCCCAGTGTCTGTTGGAAAGCAGACTGAACCAGGTTTTCCTCTAGGATTTTGGACTTAAAGTTAATTTCTTTGCCACATGTTTTGCAGTTTTACTTTAGTGCCTTATTGCAAAAAGGAGGCATGTGTGTATAAGGTGAATGCACCAATTTGTAAGTCGCTCTGGATAAGAGCGTCTGCTAAATGACGTAAATGTAAATGTAAATGTATTGATACACCATCCAAAGTGTAATTAATAACATCACCATGCTCAAAGGGATATTCAATGTCTGCTTTTTTATTTTTACCAATAGGTGCCCTTCTTGGCGAGGCATTGGAAAACCTCCCTGGTCTTTGTGGTAATTTTATGTGTGGGGTACAGAAATGAGGTAGTCATTCAAAAACACTATTATTGCACACAGAGTGAGTCCATGCAACTTATTATGTGACTTGTTAAGCAAATGTTTACTCTTGAACTTATTTAGGCTTGCCATAACTGTCACGGCCTGGCTCTGGGGACTCTTAAAAGTTGAGCCAGGGTGTGTAGTGTCTGTGTTGTGTTTTCTATGTTCATGTTCTAGTTCATGTATTTCTATGTTGGCCGGGGTGGTTCCCAATCAGAGGCAGCTGTGGCTCGTTGTCTCTGATTGGGAACCATACTTAGGCAGCCTGTTTTGCACAGTTCATTGTGGGATCTTGTTCCGGAAGGTTTGTGTTCAACCCAGGACTTCACGTATCGTTTGTTTTGTTGTTTTCGTTCGTGTTGTGTACTTAAAATAAAGTATGTATGCATATCACGCTGCGCCTTGGTCCGTGTCTAATAACGATCGTGACAGAAGATCCCACCAAAACAGGACCAAGCAGCGTGTTCAGGAGCAAACGCTGGGTAAGGAACTGGAGAAGTTGGCGATGTCCCAGGTGGGCGAATGGTGGTCTTGGGAGGACATGTTCGCGGGCAGAGGGCCATGGGCAAAAGTTAAGGCCCTGGCGAGAGAGGAGGTACGGCGCCAACAGTGCCGTCGTCGGACAGGCGAGAGGCAACCCCAAAACATTTTTTTGGGGGGGCACACGGCATGGACGACGGGGATGCTGGAGGCAGCTACAGGACGTATCGGCGGATTAGGAGAGGAGGCCACCAGGTTTGGGGGGCTGGAAGGGAGGTTTGCGGAGCCTAGAGGTAGAGCAGAGCCAACTCCTCGTACTCAGGCTAGGCAGCAGGAGGCAGCGACAGGGCGTATCTGCAAAATAGGAGAGGAGGCCACCAGGTTACGGGGGCTATTGGTCATGAGGGAGAAGGAGTTAATTGGTCAGAGGGAGGAGCTACTGGAGGCGATAAGGGAGAAGGAGAGTGTAGAGGCACGGCGAGAGGAACTGAGTAGGCAGAAGAGGGAGCGGAGGTTTATGAGGAAACCCAGTCCCGCTCCTCGCACCAAGCAAGTGGTGTGTGTCACCAGTCCGGTCCGGCCCGTTCCTGCTCCCCGCACTAAGTTAGTGGTGCGTGTTCCCAGTACGGCCCAACCCGTTCCTGCTCCCCGCACTGAGTTAGTGGTGCGTGTTCCCAGTATGGCCCGACCCGTTCCTGCTCCTCGCACTAAGCCAGTGGTGCGTGTTCCCAGTCCGGCCCGGCCCGTTCCTGCTCCCCGCACTAAGTTAGTGGTGCGTGTTCCCAGTCCGGCCCGGCCCGTTCCTGCTCCCCGCACTAAGTTAGTGGTGCGTGTTCCCAGTACGGCCCAACCCGTTCCTGCTCCCCGCACTAAGTTAGTGGTGCGTGTTCCCAGTCCGGCCCGGCCCGTTCCTGCTCCCCGCACCAAGCCAGTGGTGCGCGTCGCCAGCCCGGTCCGGCCTGTTCCTGCTCCCCGCACCAAGCCTGTGGGGCGCGTCGCCAGCCCGGTCCGGCCTGTTCCTGCTCCCCGCACCAAGCCAGTGGTGCGCGTCGCCAGCCCGGTCCGGCCTGTTCCTGCTCCCCGCACCAAGCCAGTGGTGCGCGTCGCCAGCCCGGTCCGGCCTGTTCCTGCTCCCCGCACCAAGCCAGTGGTGCGCGTCGCCAGCCCGGTCCGGCCTGTTCCTGCTCCCCGCACCAAGCCAGTGGTGCGCGTCGCCAGCCCAGTCCGGCCTGTTCCTGCTCCCCGCACCAAGCCAGTGGTGCGCGTCGTCAGCCCGGTCCGGCCTGTTCCTGCTCCCCGCACCAAGCCAGTGGTGCGCGTCAGCCCGGTCCGGCCTGTTCCTGCTCCCCGCACCAAGCCAGGGGTGCGCGTCGTCAGCCCGGTCCGGCCCGTTCCTGCTCCCCGCACCAAGCCAGTGGTGCGCGTCGTCAGTCCGGCACAGCCCGTGCCTGTTCCAGGCACCGGTCAGCTGCTCCACACCGGAGCCTGAGCAATCCGCTCCACCGGTGTCCAGTCCAGCTCCGGTCAGCAGGGCCAGACCAGACCAGGGGCGCTACGGGGGGGGGGGGGGGGGGGGTAGCGAGAGAGTGGTGGTCACGCCCAGCCAGCCCCTACCCTCTTGAGTTTGGTTGGCGCGGTCGCAGTCCGCGCCTTTGGGGGGGGGGGGGGTACTGTCACGCCCTGGCTCTGGGGACTCTTAAAAGTTGAGCCAGGGTGTGTAGTGTCTGTGTTGTGTTTTCTATGTTCATGTTCTAGTTAGTGTATTTCTATGTTGGCCGGGGTGGTTCCCAATCAGAGGCAGCTGTGGCTCATTGTCTCTGATTGGGAACCATACTTAGGGATCTTGTTCCGGAAGGTTTGTGTTCAACCCAGGACTTCACGTATCGTTTGTTTTGTTGTTTTCGTTCGTGTTGTGTACTTAAAATAAAGTATGTACGCATATCAAGCTGCGCCTTGGTCCGTGTCTAATAACGATCGTGACAATAACAAAGTGGTTGAATACTTATTGACTCAAGACATTTCAGCGTTTCATTTTTTATTAATTTGTACACATTTCTAAAAACATAAATCCACTTTGACATTATGGGGTATTGTGTGTAGGCCAGTGACACAAAATCTCAATTGAATCCATTTGAATTCAGGCTGTAAAACAACAAAATGTGGAAGGCACTGTATATTGCAGAGAGTGTTTTTTAGAAGCTTAGCTCCCTTGTCTTCATCCTCAAACCTGCACATGTCCCTATGACTAAGAAGTTCAGGCAGACAGGCCTCAATGGATGTGGTTGTGTGGTTTTTACCTTCAAGGCTCAGAGAGCACAGCGCACCAGCACACTTGTTTTTCAGCACACACACACTACAGAGCTATGAGCCTGGCAGAGGGTGGCACCTGAGTCCTTAATGGAATGTCCTGGAATGTTATCAGCCCCCCTCCGCTCTCCTCTGTCTGGAGGCACTCCCACTGGAACAATGGAGGTTGCCAGGTAACTGAGCAGTCTCGATGACAGGCAGATAATCTATTGACCACACACTGGAACTCATGTGGGGTGAGAGGCGAAATGTGTGTGTGTACTTCAACTTACCTCTCACTCCCAATTAGTTCCACAATACAGTGAGGGAAGACTAGGAAGAAATACATGCAGTGGAGCTGCCAAACTATTAAGTGATTTAATCAACATAAGACTAGATAGAAGGACAGCGCAGAAACCCCCTCTTTCTCTCTCTAGCTCTCTCTCTCGCAATTCAATTCGAGGGGCTTTATTGGCATGGGAAACATATGTTTACATTTCCAAAGCAAGTGAAATGGATAATCAAAAGTGAAATAAATAATCAAAAGTGAACAGTAAATATTACTCTCTCTCTCTCTCTCTCTCTCTCTCTCTCTCTCTCTCTCTCAATTCAATTTCAATTTCAATTTAAGGGCTTTATTGGCATGGGAAACGTGTGTTAACATTGCCAAAGCAAGGGAAGTAGATAGTAAACAAAAGTGAAATAAACAATAAATATTAACAGTAAACATTACACTCAGAAGTTTCAAAAGAATAAAGACATTTCAAATGTCATATTATGTATATATACAGTGTTGTAACAATGTGCAAATAGTTAAAGTACAAATGGGAAAATAAATAAACATAAATATGGGTTGTATTTACAATGGTGTTTGTTCTTCACTGGTTGCCCTTTTCTTGTGGCAACAGGTCACAAATCTTGCAGCTGTGATGGCACACTGTGGTTTTTCACCCAGTAGATAAGGGAGTTTATCAAAATTGGGTTTGTTTTCGAATTCTTTGTGGATCGCTGTAATCTGAGGGAAATATGTGTCTCTAATATGGTCATACATTTGGCAGGAGGTTAGGAAGTGCATCTCTCTCTCTCTCTCTCTCTGCTCAATGGAGACACTCCAAACCCAGATCTGACAAACAGAGATAAGACGATTGCTGCCAGATCATTCAGTCCTATCTGCAGCTGTAGATCTAACCATCTCTGCTCCACAGCCCCCAACCAGAGTTAATCAATTGACATTAATCACGAGGAAAAACAAACAGCAGTCTGCTTAACATCTCTGAAGCTCCGTAACAAGACATTTCCTCTGCAACACTCTAAACCAATAGGCTGGGGAATAAAAATAAATATACAGGCCCAGTTTCAGTCAATCACTCTGCACAAGCCCTCACACACCCTATCCTACTTACCCTGTTACACTCAGAAAGACACAGGTCAGTAAAACAGATTAAACGTTCCAACAATGTATAAACAAACTATCAGTGGATGAAATATTACTGAGATCTCAAATGCAAGTGTAATTACTTCTTTTTCAACATCTCTCTCTGCCAGAGATCTGGACATGAGGGATTTCATGGTTCTCCTCGTCTCTGCCAGAACTGTGCAAGTGAATGAGGAGCTGAGTGAAGAAGAGGAGGGAGGTAGGGCACAGGGAAGTATTCGTGTTTATCAAAAATGGGAAGGAGTAAGGGAAAAAATAGAAAGAACGGGAATGTGGCTTCTTTTCCTGCTGCATTCTTTCCCTCATCAGGAATTCACTGAGGTTTTGGCAAGCAGACTTTTTTATTAAGTTTCTTTCCTCTTGACTTGGGAAGGACAAGGTGGCCTGTTCTGGTCCCCGGGCCCTAAAACAATGGATCTGTAGACGGATGGGGCTTTAAAGCAATCAGAGACCTCAAAGAAAGGCGAGCTTCTCCAAAGCCGCCGCTTAATCCTTTAAACACCACGTATTGGACGGAAACAAAGCACTTCCTCACTCCCAGTGTCAGAAACAGGCCTCTGATCTAAGCCACACCGTGTGGCAGAGAAAGCCATGGAACTAATTTCAGCGGAGCTGTTCCGCCGTGGGCCTGACCTGTGTTTTTGTTCCCTGGAGGGAGATGAGGCAACAGCAGGCCTAATGGGATTCCAGCAGGCCTCATCTCTGATCCATTACTTTATTGAAGCTATTGTTTTGACCAGATTTAATCCATAGCTGATTGTGGCCTATAAATACAGCTGACCGGAGGTGGCTCGGATATTTACGGTTCCAAATATCTCAATCAGCCACACATCAGGTAGCAGCAGGTAGCTTAGTGGTTAAGAGCGTTGTGCCAGTAACTGAAAGGGCGCTGGTTCTAATCCCCGAGCCGCCTAGGTGAAAAATCTGTCGATGTGCCCTTGAGCAAGGCACATAACCCTAATTGCTCCTGTAAGTCGCTCTGGATAAGAACGTCTGCTAAATGACTAAAACGTAATCATCCCTGTGACAAAACACTGCAACAACAACTGTTTAATTGCAAACTTACCCGGTGGTATCAATAGCCAACTGACAAACCTCCCAAGGGGATCAGCGCCGTCACGAAAGCTTTGCTAAAGCCTGTCTGTTTATAATAAGATGAAAAACACCACATACAGTGCCTATGAAAACTGAGAAATACATCAGCCTCGTCTCTGACAGCAGGAATCTATTTGGGAGAAGCTTAAAAAAATCAAAAGGCAATCATTTTCAAAAGGCTATTGGGGTTAGTGATAGCGAATTTGTACCAGCAACACATGCCATACATCAATCTGTGCAACTATGAAACAAGTGCAGTGTGTGTTTTCGGGTCTCTATACACTTAAAAGTGACAGCTTATTCTCCAACTTCAGCTGTCCCATTTACCTTCACATCCGGAGGCTGCTGCCTTTCAAATAGTCCCAACAAGGAGAGAAGAAGAAAGTAGAGAGGGAGCAGATGAGAGAGAGAAAAGAGAAAGGGAGAGGAGTTAGACAGTGTACTGGATGTGACCATTCAGAGCCTTCAGAAATTATTCACACCCTTGACTTTTTCCACATTTTGTTGTGTTACATCCTGAATTGAAAATTGATTAAATTGAGATTGTGTGTCACTGGCCTACACACAATACCCTATAATGTCAAAGTGGAATTATGTTTTTAGAAATGTGTACAAATTAATAAAAAAATGTAAAGCTGAAATGTCTTGAGTCAATAAGTATTCAACCCCTTTGTTATGGCAAGCCTAAATAAGTTCAGGAGCACAAATTTGCTTAACAAGTCACATATTAAGTTGCATGGACTCACTCTGTGTGCAATAATAGTGTTTAACATGATTTTTGAATGACTACCTCATCTCTGTACCCCACACATACAATTATCTATATCTCAGTCGAGCAGTGAATTTCGAACACAGATTCAACCACAAAGACCAGGGAGGTTTTCCAATGCCTCGCAAAAAATAAAAAAGCAGACACTGAACATCCCTTTGAGCATGGTGAAGTTATTAATTACACTTTGGATGGTTTATCAATACACCAAGTCACTACAAAGATACAAGCATCCTTCCTAACTCAATTGCCGGAGAGGAAAGAAACCCCTCAGGGATTTCACCATGAGGCCAATGGTGACTTTTAAACAGTTACAGAGTTTAATGGCTGTGATAGGAGAAACCTGAGGCTGGATCAACAACATTGTAGTTACACCACAATACTAACCTAAATGACAGAGTGAAAAGAAGGAAGCCTGTACTGAATAA
Source organism: Coregonus lavaretus (assembly GCF_964263955.1). Lineage (NCBI taxonomy): Eukaryota > Metazoa > Chordata > Actinopteri > Salmoniformes > Salmonidae > Coregonus > Coregonus lavaretus. The sequence continues at coordinate 14,731,979 of NC_140019.1, forward strand.
AAATATTCCAAAACATGCATCCTGTTTGCAATAAGGCACTAAAGTAAAACTGCAAAAAAATTGGGATAAGAAAGGAACTTTATGTCCTGAATACAGAGCGTTATGTTTGGGGCACATCTGACACAAAATATCACTGAGTACCACTCTTCATATTTTCAAGCATGGTGGTGGCTGCATCGTGTTATGGGTATGCCTGTCATCGGCAAGGACTAGGGAGTTGAATATTTCTTTGGGGGGGATAAAAAGAAACAGAATAGAGCTAAACCAGCTGAACCAGGTTTTCCTAGAGGAAAACCTGGTTCAGTCTGCTTTCCAACAGATACTGGGTGACAAATTCATCTTTCAGCAGGACAATAACCTAAAACCCAAGGCCAAATCTACACTGGAGTTGCTTACCAAGATGACATCGAATGTTCCTGAGTGGCCTAGTCACAGTTTTGACTTAAATCGGCTTGAAAATCTATGGCAAGACTTGAAATGGCTGTCTATCAATGATCAACAAACAACTTGAAAGAGCTTGAAGAATTTTAAAAAGAATAATGTGCAAATATTGTACAATCCATGTGTGCAAAGCTCTTAGAGACTTACCCAGAACAATTCACAGCTGTAATCGCTGCCTAAGGTAATTCAAACATGTATTGACTCAGGGGTGTGAATACTTATGTAAATTAGATATTTCTGTATTTCATTTTCAAAACATTTACAAACCTTTCTAAAAACATGTTTTCACTTTGTCATTATGGGGTATTGTGTGTAGATGGGAGAGAAAAATAAATATTACATCCATTTTGAATTCAGGCTGTAACACAACAAAATATGGATTAAGTCAAGAGGTATGAATTCTTTCTGAAGGCACTGTATCTGACATCGTCAACTTTACAGACAGCCACGTCCACCTCTACCTTTCTGTCACTTTCTCAACATTGAGTCAGAGTGCTTTACCTGGCAAGAAATGTGGTCCTCTGTAGCTCAATTGGTAGAGCATGGCGCTTGTAACGCCAGGGTAGTGGGTTTGATCCCCGGGACCACCCATATGTAAAAATGTATGCACGCATGACTGTAAGTCGCTTTGGATAAAAGCGTCTGCTAAATGGCATATTATTATTATAAGAAATCAATCAACCATTAATGACCAACAAACCATTACATTTTGAAAACAGGGGTTCTGTGGAGTAAAACTTCCATCTTTCTAAACATAGATATGGGTAATGTTGTCTCCAAAACAGTAACACAAGCACAGTGTTTACAATAAATGTGTCCCATCTAATCTTTCTTCCTGCTTTAGTGTAGGCTATGTGAAGCTGCACAGACTGCTGGCAGGGCTGCAGACGGCGAGCAGACGTTCCGAGCGGTGACACTCGTCTGTGATTATTACATCAGTGGGGAAAAAAAGTATTTAGTCAGCCACCAATTGTGCAAGTTCTCCCACTTAAAAAGATGAGAGAGGCCTGTAATTTTCATCATAGGTACACGTCAACTATGACAGACAAATTGAGAAAACAAAATCCAGAAAATCACATTGTAAGATTTTTAATGAATTTATTTGCAAATTATGGTGGAAAATAAGTATTTGGTCACCTACAAACAAGCAAGATTTCTGGCTCTCACAGACTTGTAACTTCTTCTTTAAGAGGCTCCTCTGTCCTCCACTCGTTACCTGTATTAATGGCACCTGTTTGAACTTGTTATCAGTATAAAAGACACCTGTCCACAACCTCAAACAGTCACACTCCAAACTCCACTATGGCCAAGACCAAAGAGCTGTCAAAGGACACCAGAAACAAAATTGTAGACCTGCACCAGGCTGGGAAGACTGAATCTGCAATAGGTAAGCAGCTTGGTTTGAAGAAATCAACTGTGGGAGCAACTGTTAGGAAACGGAAGACATACAAGAACACTGATAATCTCCCTCGATCTGGGGCTCCACGCAAGATCTCACCCTGTGGGGTCAAAATGATCACAAGAACGGTGAGCAAAAATCCCAGAACCACACGGGGGGACCTAGTGAATGACCTGCAGAGAGCAGGGACCAAAGTAACAAAGCCTACCATCAGTAACACACTACGCCGCCAGGGACTCAAATCCTGCAGTGCCAGACGTGTCCCCCTGCTTAAGCCAGTACACGTCCAGGCCCGTCTGAAGTTTGCTAGAGTGCATTTGGATGATCCAGAAGAGGATTGGGAGAATGTCATATGGTCAGATGAAACCAAAATATAACGTTTTGGTAAAAACTCAACTCGTCGTGTTTGGAGGACAAAGAATGCTGAGTTGCATCCAAAGAACACCATACCTACTGTGAAGCATGGGGGTGGAAACATCATGCTTTGGGGCTGTTTTTCTGCAAAGGGACCAGGACGACTGATCCGTGTAAAGGAAAGAATGAATGGGGCCATGTATCGTGAGATTTTGAGTGAAAACCTCCTTCCATCAGCAAGGGCATTGAAGATGAAACGTGGCTGGGTCTTTCAGCATGACAATGATCCCAAACACACCGCCCGGGCAACAAAGGAGTGGCTTCGTAAGAAGCATTTCAAGGTCCTGGAGTGGCCTAGCCAGTCTCCAGATCTCAACCCCATAGAAAATCTTTGGAGGGAGTTGAAAGTCCGTGTTGCCCAACGACAGCCCCAAAACATCACTGCTCTAGAGGAGATCTGCATGGAGGAATGGGCCAAAATACCAGCAACAGTGTGTGAAAACCTTGTGAAGACTTACAGAAAATGTTTGACCTGTGGCATTGCCAACAAAGGGTATATAACAAAGTATTGAGAAACTTTTGTTATTGACCAAATACTTATTTTCCACCATAATTTGCAAATAAATTCATAAAAAATCCTACAATGTGATTTTCTGGATTTCTTTTTCTCATTTTGTCTGTCATAGTTGACGTGTACCTATGATGAAAATTACAGGCCTCTCTCATCTTTTTAAGTGGGAGAACTTGCACAATTGGTGGCTGACTAAATACTTTTTCCCCCCACTGTATGAGAAGGACTGGCTGACAGAGCTGCATGCCCAAGGCCAGGCCAAGGACCAAGACAGACGGGCTGGGCTGCAGCTGTGTCTCTGTGTTGAAGTTCAACCTCCATTCACCCCTCCATTCACTTGGCTCTTCCACATCAAATATGCTCTTATTCAACAGAGATCTGGGCTCACTGACACTTGGATGGGAACTCACTTGGATTATCCACACTAACAGACGTGCCAATTTAAGCATACATTCTCTCTCTTTATCGCTCGCTCTCACCCTCTCTCACTCACGCAATGTTAATAGCGAGGCATTTGTGAGTTTTAATCGCATTTGTGAAACAGAGTGGGTCCGTCCGGCACCTTAGGGACAGATGGAGAGGATAAATCATGTGTATAAGGGGGTGTTGAATCACATTGGCCTGCAGGGTCTCAGGCAGCATGACAGAGGTCTGCAGACACAGACCTCCTCCAGGACCCAGTCTGCTTAACCTGCAGCCAGAGGCCAAATCAGAACCAGCTGCCATACAATATGCAACAGTTCCTGTAAGCAACCCACAATAATCAATTCAGTTTCAGGCTGACCTAAATCACTTCTTTAACTTTCCTTGAGAACCGTTGACCATCATTGCTAAAAGGGTGCTTAGCCCTTCTAGAAAATAAAGTGAATGTCTGCTTTCTTTTGTGAGTATATTTTCGCTAGCTTTTCTTTTCACCCAGCTCCCATGCGAATGTGCATCATTTCTAATTTCCTATGCTGAGCACATGTAGGCATGAGGTGTTAGTGAGTTACACTATACAGTGCCTTCGGAAAGTATTCAGACCCCTTGACTTTTTCCACATTTTGTTACGTTACAGCCTTATTCTAAAATTGATTAAATTGTTTTTCCCCCTCATCAATCTACACACAATACCCCATATTGACAAAGCAAAAACAGGTTTTTAGAAATTTTAGCAAATGTATTTAAAAAAAACATGAAATATCACATTTCATAAGTATTCAGACCCTTTACTCAGTACTTTGTTGAAGCACCTTTGGCAGCGATTACAGCCTCAAGTCTTCTTTGGTATGACGCTACAAGGTTGGCACACCTGTATTTGGGGAGTTTTACTGAGGAGTGGCTTCCGTCTGGCCACGCTACCATAAAGGCCTGATTGGTGGAGTGCTGCAGAGATGGTTGTCCTTCTGGAAGGTTCTCCCATCTCCACAGAGGAACTATAGACCTCTGACAGAGTGACCATCGGTTTCTTGGTCACCTCTCTGACCAAGGCCCTTCTCCCCCGATTGCTCAGTTTGGCCGGGCGGCCAGCTCTAGGAAGAGTCTTGGTGGTTCCAAACCTATTACATTTAAGAATGATGGAGGCAACTGTGTTCTTGGGGACCTTCAATGTTGCAGAAATGTTTTGGTACCCTTCCACAGATCTGTGCCTCGACACATTCCTGTCTCGGAGCTCTACAGACAATTCCTTCGACCTCATGGCTTGGGTTTTGGTCTGACATGCACTGTCAACTGTGGGACCTTATACAGACAGGTGTGTGCCTTTCCAAATCATGTCCAATCAATTGAATTTACCACAGGTGAACTCCAATCAAGTTGTAGAAACATCTCAAGGATGATCAATGGAAACAGGATGCACCTGAGCTCAATTGAGAGTCTCATAGCAAAAGGTCTGAATACGGTATAAATATATATATACAGTGGGGAAAAAAAGTATTTAGTCAGCCACCAATTGTGCAAGTTCTCCCACTTAAAAAGATGAGAGAGGCCTGTAATTTTCATCATAGGTACACGTCAACTATGACAGACAAATTGAAGAAAAAAAAATCCAGAAAATCCCATTGTAGGATTTTTAATGAATTTATTAGCAAATTATGGTGGAAAATAAGTATTTGGTCACCTACAAACAAGCAAGATTTCTGGCTCTCACAGACCTGTAACTTCTTCTTTAAGAGGCTCCTCTGTCCTCCACTCGTTACCTGTATTAATGGCACCTGTTTGAACTTGTTATCAGTATAAAAGACACCTGTCCACAACCTCAAACAGTCACACTCCAAACTCCACTATGGCCAAGACCAAAGAGCTGTCAAAGGACACCAGAAACAAAATTGTAGACCTGCACCAGGCTGGGAAGACTGAATCTGCAATAGGTAAGCGGCTTGGTTTGAAGAAATCAACTGTGGGAGCAATTATTAGGAATTGGAAGACATACAAGACCACTGATAATCTCCCTCGATCTGGGGCTCCACGCAAGATCTCACCCTGTGGGGTCAAAATGATCACAAGAACGGTGAGCAAAAATCCCAGAACCACATGGGGGGACCTAGTGAATGACCTGCAGAGAGCTGGGACCAAAGTAACAAAGCCTACCATCAGTAACACACTACGCCACCAGGGACTCAAATCCTGCAGTGCCAGACGTGTCCCCCTGCTTAAGCCAGTACATGTCCAGGCCCGTCTGAAGTTTGCTAGAGTGCATTTGGATGATCCAGAAGAGGATTGGGAGAATGTCATATGGTCAGATGAAACCAAAATATAACTTTTTGGTAAAAACTCAACTCGTCGTGTTTGGAGGACAAAGAATGCTGAGTTGCATCCAAAGAACACCATACCTACTGTGAAGCATGGGGGTGGAAACATCATGCTTTGGGGCTGTTTTTCTGCAAAGGGACCAGGACGACTGATCCGTGTAAAGGAAAGAATGAATGGGGCCATGTATCGTGAGATTTTGAGTGAAAACCTCCTTCCATCAGCAAGGGCATTGAAGATGAAACGTGGCTGGGTCTTTCAGCATGACAATGATCCCAAACACACCGCCCGGGCAACAAAGGAGTGGCTTCGTAAGACGCATTTCAAGGTCCTGGAGTGGCCTAGCCAGTCTCCAGATCTCAACCCCATAGAAAATCTTTGGAGGGAGTTGAAAGTCTGTGTTGCCCAGCAACAGCCCCAAAACATCACTGCTCTACAGGAGATCTGCATGGAGGAATGGGCCAAAATACCAGCAACAGTGTATGAAAACCTTGTGAAGACTTAAAGAAAACGTTTGACCTGTGTCATTGCCAACAAAGGGTATATAACAAAGTATTGAGAAACTTTTGTTATTGACCAAATACTTATTTTCCACCATAATTTGCAAATAAATTCATTAAAAATCCTACAATGTGATTTCTGGATATTTTTTTCTCAATTTGTCTGTTATAGTTGACGTGTACCCATGATGAAAATTACAGGCCTCTCTCATCTTTTTAAGTGGGAGAACTTGCACAATTGGTGGCTGACTAAATACTTTTTTCCCCCACTGTATATATATATACATTCGCAACAATTTCTAAAAACCTGTTTTCGCTTTGTCATTATGGGGTATTGTGTGTATATTTATGGGGTATTGTGTGTAGAATAATTTAATCCATTTTAGAATAAGGCTGTAACATAACAAAATGTGGAATAAGTCAAGAGGTCTGAATACTTTCCGAATGCACTGTATATAGAAAAGTATATGGACACACATTCAAATTAGTGGATTCGGCTATGTCAGCCACACCCGTGTATAAAATTGAGCACACCGCCATGCAATCTCCATAGACAAACATTGGCAGTAGAATGACCTACTGAGGAGCTCAACGTGGCACCGTCATAGGATGCCACCTTTCCAACAAGTCAGTTCGTCAAAATTCTGCCCTGCTAGAGCTGCCCCGGGCAACTGTAAGTGCTGTTATTGTGAAGTGGAAACGTCTAGGAGCAACAACAGCTGAACCGCGAAGTGGTAGGCCACACAAGCTCACTGAACGGGACCGACGAGTGCTGAAGCGCGTAGCACGTTAAAATCGTCAGTCCTCTGGAATCCACGTAAGCACAAGAACTGTTCGTCAGGAGCTTCATGAAATGGGTTTCCATGGCCAAGCAGCCGAACACAAGCCTAAGATAACCATGCGCAATGCCAAGTGTCGGCTGGAGTGGTGTAAAACTCGCCGCCATTGGACTCTGGAGCAGTGGAAACACGTTCTCTGGAGTGATGAATCATGCTTCACCATCTGGCAGTCCAACGAACTCATCTGGATTTGGTGGATAACAGGAGCACACTTCCTGTCCCAATGCGTAGTGCCAACTGTAAAGTTTGGTGGAGGAGGAATACTGGTCTGGGGCTGTTTTCCATGGCTCGGGCTAGGCCCCTTAGTTCCAGTGAAGGGAAATCTTAACGCTACAGCATACAATGACATTCTAGACGATTCTGTGCTTCCAACTTTGTGCCAACAGTTTGGGGAAGGCTACAATGCCCCTGTGCACAAAGCGAGGTCCATACAAAAATGGTTTGTCGAGATCGGTGTGAAAGAACTTGACTGGCCTGCATAAAGCCTTGACCTCAACCCCATCGAACACCTTTGGGATGAATTGGAACGCCGACTATGAGCCAGGCCTAATCGCCCAACATCAGTGCCCAACCTCACTAATGCTCTTGTGGCTGAATGGAAGCAAGTCCCCGCAGCAATGTCCCAACATCTGGTGGAAAGCCTTCCCAGAAGAGTGGAGGCTGTTATAGCAGCAAAGGGGGGACCAACTCTATATTAATGCCCATGATTTCGGAATGAGATGTTCGACGAGCAGGTATCCACACACTTTTTGTCATGTAGTGTATGTGCCCGAGTCTTGGCAGCATGTTGAGTGACTGTCTGCTGTAAAGAGCGTTGGTTCACCAGCTCCACCATGTCTCAGACAATGTTTTACTCCGAGTTTTACTCCCGAAGGATTCACAGATGCCCTCTCACCCACAACAAACACTCTTAGAGCACACAAAAAACGGTCATGGATCCGAGTCATCCCCCTCTCTCTCAGGCTCCATAAACTGAGACCTGGGAAAAAATGAAACACTATATAAAACTGCTGACAATAAATAATAGGCTCTACAGCTCTGCAGAACAATAGAGTCAACGTGACCTATATTTGTTGCTGCCCTCAGCACGACTGGATCCTGCTTCCCTGCACCCGCTGCCACTGCTGGCTTCCCAGTCTCTGAGGCCCAGCAGGACAGAACCCGCAGACAGACCGACAGAGACCAGAGGTATGAACAATCACTGCTAGTTCACATGGAGATGAATAGCTACGGCTTCACAGAATATAATATAGTTCAAATTGAAGTACTCTAACATAAATACTTAATCAAATCCATCTGTTGATATCGTAAATAAAACAGAGTAGACAGATGTAAACGGAGAGACTGGTTGGAGAGAGACAGCATCAAATGGAATAACAAATGCTCTGGAGTAAACAGTACACGGGACAAGCAACAAGCAAGAGGGAGGGTTATGTGGTGGTGCTGGAAAGAGGGACGGCTGAATTCACTTCAGATGGCTCTTTGTTGTTGATGTTTCTATTCATGAGTCGCTCAGACTTCATGTGACAGACAGATGGGCCTCATGCTGAGCCATGGAGACCCAAGTCCCTAAATCATTCTTCTTTGACCCAGACCCAGGCACAGGGAATCTGCATAGCACACAGATGAAGAATAAAGACTAAACCCTCAGGGACCCTACACACTGTCTTCTCCCTTTACTCAGCAATGAGATGCAGCATACTCTCTCTTTTTCTCACTCTGTTCTCTTTTGGGATGCTTTCCATCCTCTACCCTTTCACTTTCTTTCTTTTCCCCCCAAGTGGTGTTTTTTTCCCTTTTCTTGTAACACCGGGAAACTGCAGAGGACATCCAACAATGCATCACAGGACTTTAGTGAATGCGGGTGGCTTTAAGTAACATCTAACTTTGTCCTTTAACCCTCTGGCTCCCTACACTCCCTCATCTAATATCCTCTGATGGAGGTGCTGAGGTGTCAGATTCAGCTAGGCCAAGGTAAGGCCGGCCCATGTCTTCACTCTGTGTTAACCCTATGCAATCAATACGTTCAGTCACTTCAAAGTCAGACCACACCCAACCTGCTGGCATTGCTGGTCTTATGGAACCGGACTGATCCGGTCCAGACCAATCCAATGTGGATCCATAAGGGTTCATCACTGGACTCTAGTCGATCCCCATACACTGTATGTTGGATGGGAATCCCATATAAAACGAACAGGTGGAGTTTGGCTCACCGGTACTCTCATCGTAGTTGCCTACAGCAGACCATGCAGCACAGCTGTATCTTTGCGGAGCTGTGGTAGGCGAGGGGCCAGGTATTTAAATCCCCATCACCATTGGGAATCCTACCAAGAGAGCCCATTAGGGGGGATAATGTAGTGTAGAATGGCAGGGTTGGGCAATGGGCAGTCCTCCGGATCATACCCCCAGCTGACAGTCAACCTCTTATGATCTCTCACCACCTACTGCAGCTTGTAGGGGGGGGAAACTGTAATGCACTGCAATGTGCTGTTATGCTTAATGAGCAACACCCACATGAAAAAATACTATAGTATACTATGGTATAAATGCTATAGTATTCACTGTAGTGTTTTTGCAGACTTTATTCAGCACAAACACTACAGTGAATACTGTTCTATTTACTATAGTATTTACTATAGTATTCTACAACATTCTATAGTAAGTACTACACATGATCAAGGGATACTACAGTGTGTAGTATAGTATACTACATTTTACTATATAATTCTATAGCAAGTACTCTAGTATTATATAGTAAACTGTAGTATTTTTCATGTGAGTATACATCAACAAGAAGCCCAATAAAGGCAATCAATGGAATACAGCAACAATGTTTGCAGATACTGTGGAAACACGTATAAACATATAAAGACATGCATTTAATTACGTACTTTCTCACACACACAGCACAGGCTCACATTTTCAATTGGAAACGCTCTCAAATATTCACGCAACTGGGATTAGTTGGTTGGAATGATGTCACAGAGCACGTTGGCCAGGCGGTTTGATTCCAGTTTCATATAAGTCTATGGTCCAGTCGGGTCTCACGGCACCACTGTGTAGGTCAGTGGATGAGAAGTTGTGTTAAAGGAATGGGCACATGTCCAGATTAGGTCACCTCTCCTCCACTTCCCCTTCTGGTCCAGTGATCCAAAACACAATTAGACACGACACAGACACTAAACTTCAAAGAAACAACTCCTTACTAATAATCATCTTTCTGGTGCCTCGGGTGTCGACTGTCTGAGCCACTAAGGAGATGCAGAAACCAGAGCCACCCATTCATAAATCATCATCACCATCATGGAAGTAAAACAGAGAGATGAGAAAATGCAAACATGAACCAAATGGAAGCCATTAAAGATACATATTCATGACTGCAGACCAGAGATGTAACGCGTGTCATCTGATCAAAGCCTGAGAGAAATATGATTCATCATATGTAAACCAATGACAACCGCTGTCAGGATATCTATATTGAATCTGTATACTTGTCACTATATTTAAAGATCATGTCTGTTTGGTGGCACAGAACAGACAATCAGATAGAATTACTATAGGTGGTTTATTAAAATGGATAAACTGTTTTGATTAACCAAAATAACTCAACGTGCATGGCTAAAGTGTAATCAAACACAAAGACAACATAATTTCATCACTTTACATGACCTGTTTGATGGCTGAGAAGAAGCTGATTCTGAACCATTCTGAAGGGCATGCAGTTATCAAGTTTTGGCCCAGCTTTTCTTTGTATAATATCTTTAGTATGTTTTTCTTCCTAGCTTATTTTTTCTAATTTCATTTCAAGGAAAGCCAGAGTAAGAGTTTGGATAGAAACCAGTCCCATAAAGTGACCACTCGCCCTGCTCTAACAATGAGCACACACAGAGCCAAGCCAAATAATCCAAACAAATCTATGGGAAAATGCTACTGTAGAAAAACATCAACTGGCCCTATGTTCACGCATCTCTGTGAGCTATTTGTATTATGATCTGCAGCCCCTAGTGAGATGGAGAGCCCATAGAGGACTCTGCCTTGGCAGAGATTACTATTAAATCTAATATGATCACTAATACCACTGCTAAAAGTCAAACTTCCTCTAACACCAGCGCTAACTTATTATCCTCAGCAGATCTATTCATCCAAAGAGGCTTGAATTGGCTCTTATCCTGGCCATGACATATTGCTGTCCTTTTAACCTCTCCTCTATTTTACGTTCCTTCTCTTCATTTATACTTTCCTATGCAGTGTGTATTTTGTGTGAGTGTATGTGTGTGGTGGGGCTTCCTCTCAATGGGATGGATGTCAATCTAGTCTTATTAAGATGGTTGGGGTTCCAAACTAAGAAGAAAATCCCTAAAGGCAGAGTAAAGGAATTTCATTTAAAAGCATGTTTACCAGTACAGTACATAGGCATAGATGTGATCTGAGATGATCTAAATGTATGTTGTTGGGTCTGAGAGTGTGTCTGAGGCAGGAGGACAGAGTAAGAGGGAGGCCAATGAGGGGATAGACTGAGCATGAGCGACCATGAGATTGAGACAGAAGAGACCGCAAGGAGGCAACCGTGCATAATGGTTTATATTTAAGCAATAAGGCCCGAGGGGGTGTGGTATATGGCCAATATACATTTGCTAATGGCTGTTCTTAAGCACGACGCAACGCGTAGTGCCTGGATACAGCCCTTAGCCGTGGTATATTGGCCATATACCACAAACCCCCAAGGTGACTTTTTGCTACTATAAACTGGTCACCAACGTAGTTAGAGCAGTAAAAATTAATGTTTTGTCATACTCGTGGTATACGGTCTGACATACCACGGCTGTCAGCCTATCAGCATTCAGGGCTCGAACCACCCAGTTTATAATTATGGTTGATTAATCGGCCTACCAACCTGTGGGACAACAGCTTAAATCTCAGGATGCCTCAGGCAGGGCTCCCATCCTCAGTATCTGTTCTCCTTTGACTACTCCCTCTTTCTTACGCCTTTTTTCTCCACTTCTGTCATTTCCACCCGGTCGCCCCTGCTCTGTGAAGTACAGAGCTTATATTGTTGCGAAGCCCCCCTGCCTTGGCCTGCCCACTTTTACAGTGGCATGTTATGAAGGGACAAGGGACCATCTGGTCAAATACACGGCCAAATAAAAAATGGATGTAGCGAAATGCTTCCCGGTGGTTGACTGGGTGGCTCCCTCCACAGTTCTACATTGGTGCCGCTACTTCTTGGCTGTGAAAACAGTAGGACAATGTCGATTGAAACCCCCTTCCCTCTCCACACGCCAAGGCAAAGTCCACGTCCCGTCCTTGACTTCTTAGTGTGGGTCCGTTCATGTGGAACGAATGGAGTCACATGAACCAGTGTCATTTTTCCAATTAGGAGGAGAGGGGATGACTGGAGACGGGAGAGGAGAGAGTGAAAAGACTGCTTCAGCCAGTGTGTGAACACTCATTCCCACCCTGCTGTGTTAGTTTAAGCCATGCGAGCATGTGTGTGTGTATTTTCATACTGGCCTACTGAACTCTTATGACTCCACCATGAGTAGGGGTTCTGGTGCATAGAAAAAAACTGAGATGAAGGAATGCACACACCATAAAAAATAGGCACAAGTGTACGTACACACTTTCACACAGACAGACAGCGACACACACCGAAACAACATTCTCACGCATCCCGTCTGGTTTTCCCCCACACTATGGTCTAACCAGGCTATACAGAAAGGCTGACTGATTTAGAATGACAAGCTCAGAGTCTGTGGTATCAGTAGCCTCTATGTGCTCAACTGTGTGTGTGTGTGTTTGTGTGCACTCACAGCTGGTTTTAATATAAGTGGGACTGACAAGGCAAGATGTATCTGCACTAGCCAGAAGCAGGAAGGGGGAAAGGGATTCTGGTATGCTTAAAAAACAGAGGAATTAAAAAATATATATACTCTAAGTCACAACTAGGGTTGCAAAGGGAAGGATATATTACTGGAAATGTTCAAAGTTTACCAGTAAAGTACGAGAATTTTGGTATCTTTCAAGGATTTTATGTAATCTATCACAAGACATCTAGTGGTCATTTTGGGTACTTCAGATTATTAATGGTGTCTGTAATTATCTCTGGCCCTCTGTGTAGCCTTATCACAGGTAAAATATGAAATAATTCAATAAGATGATTTGAAAAAATAAATAATTGAATGACAAAGCTGTAAAACATTATCCTATATATAAACCATCAGCTTAGTGAATACCATTGGTGTTTAATATGAGGGGTTTCAGCATGACATATCCTTTTTATATATTTTTTTACACGTATTTATTTGACTATGTTAGTACGTATTTGTTGTCGATGTTTTGGTGCCAAACTGTTGTCAGTTGTGAAAAAAGTCAATTGTTGGAAGAGTCGCAGAGTTAATTGAAAATAAGGCCATTGTTGATTAAATGCTTTTTTCTTAATTAGGCTATATTCTTTTGAACCATATGGTCTATCTACTAGAAACTCGTGGACAATATGGACACAGATATAACAAACTAATACTATATATTAATACCGAAGATTCCGGTAACTTTGGTAAATTACCGGTAGCGGTGCAACCCTAGTCACAACCCACTGCAGATGCAGAGCCTCAGACATCTAATACTTTTATGATGTTCACACACCTATTACCCAGAGGGCCTGCAGAGGGCCTCTGAGAGAGCGAGAAAGGGGGGATGCAGGAGGAGGGAGTGTGAGCAAATAAAGTGCCTTGCAAAAGTATTCATCCCCCTTGGCGTTTTTCCTATTTTGTTTTTTTTACAACCTATAATTTAAATAGATTTTTATTTGGATTTCATGTAATGGATATACACAAAATAGTCCAAATTGGTTAAGTGAAATGAAAAAAATCACTTGTTTCAAAAAATTATAAAAAATTAATAACGGAAAAGTGGTGCGTGCATATGTATTCACCCCCTTTGCTATGAAGCCCCTAAATAAGATCTGGTGCAACCAATTACCTTCAGAAGTCACATAATTAGTTAAATAAAGTCCACCTGTGCAGTGTTGCCAACTCCTCAGTAAGGAAAGTAGCTATTGGCTGTCCTAAAAGTCGCTAGATGACGTCATCACCTAATTTGCATAATTGGCCATGCGCATGTAATTGTGATGGACGCTGTAGGAGAGAGGAATAACGTTGTGGGAGAGACAAAAAGTGAGTAAAAACATCTCCTGCTCTGACTGCAGCTGGGAGGGACTGCTGCGCGAGGACTGGGCCGCCTGTGAGTGCTTTGGGACGGGGGTGGGGCCCGCGGCAGCAACCGCTGCTCGTCGAGAAGAGTAAGAACGATACGTGCTTTCACGTCAGAGTCTCCAAAAGTCTCCAATAACACCAGAAAAAGTCGCTAGATTTGTCGCTAGTCGCTTTTTTGAAAATGTGTCGCTAGAGGGGTCTGAAAACTCGTTAAATATAGCGACAACGTCGCTAAATTGGCAACACTGCACCTGTGTGCAATATAAGTGTCACATGATCTGTCACATGATCTCAGTGTATATATACGCCTGTTCTGAAAGGCCCCAGAGTCTGCAACACCACTAAGCAAGGGGCACCACCAAGCAAGCGGCACCATGAAGACCAAGGAGCTCTCCAAACAGGTCAGGGACAAAGTTGTGGAGAAGTACAGATCAGGGTTGGGTTATAAAAAAATATTTGAAACGTTTAACATCCCACGGAGCACAATTAAATCCATTATTAAAAAATGTAAAGAATATGGCACCACAACAAACCTGCCAAGAGAGGGCCGCCCACCAAAACTCACGGACCAGGCAAGGAGGGCATTAATCAGAGAGGCAACAAAGAGACCAAAGACAACCCTGATCTGTACTTCTCCACTTTGAAAAGAAGGTTGACGACATCCGATCCTCGTTTGTTAAGTCTAATGACACTGCTGGTCCTGCTCACACTGCCCTACCCTATGCTTTGACTTCTTTCTCCCCTCTCTCTCCAGATAAAATCCTGCGACTTGTGACTGCAGGCCGCCCAACAACCTGCCCGCTTGACCCCATCCCCTCCTCCCTTCTCCAGACCATCTCCGGTGACCTTCTCCCCTACCTCACCTCGCTGATCAACTCATCCTTGACCGCTGGCCATGTCCCTTCCGTCTTCAAGAGAGCGAGAGTTGCTCCCCTTCTCAAAAAACCAACACTCGACCCCACTGATGTCAACAACTACAGACCAGTATCCCTTCTTTCTTTTCTTTCCAAAACTATTGAGCGTGCCGTCTTTAGCCAACTCTCTTGCTATCTCTCTCAGAATGACCTTCTTGATCCAAACCAATCAGGTTTCAGGACTGGTCATTCAACTGAGACTGCTCTTCTCTGTGTCACGGAGACTCTCCGCACTGCTAAAGCTAACTCTCTCTCCTCTGCTCTTGTCCTTCTAGACCTGTCTGCTGCCTTTGATACTGTGAACCATCAGATCCTCCTCTCCACCCTCTCCGAGCTGGGCATCTCCGGCGCGGCTCACTCCTGGATTGCGTCCTACCTGACCGGTCGCTCCTACCAAGTGGCGTGGCGAGAAGCTGTCTCCGCACCACGTGCTCTCACCACTGGTGTCCCCCAGGGCTCAGTTCTAGGCCCTCTCCTTTTCTCCCTATACACCAAGTCACTTGGCTCTGTCATATCCTCACATGGCCTTTCCTATCATTGCTACGCTGACGATACACAACTAATCTTCTCCTTTCCCCCTTCTGATAACCAGGTGGCGAATCGCATCTCTGCATGTCTGGCAGACATATCAGTATGGATGACGGATCACCACCTCAAGCTGAACCCTGGCAAGACGGAGCTGCTCTTCCTCCCGGGGAAGGACTGCCCGTTCCATGATCTCGCCATCACGGTTGACAACTCCGCTGTGTCCTCCTCCCAGAGTGCGAAGAGCCTAGGCGTGACCCTGGACAACACCCTGTCGTTCTCCGCCAACATCAAGGCGGTGACCCGCTCCTGCAGGTTCATGCTCTACAACATTCGGAGAGTACGACCCTGCCTTACACAGGAAGCGGCACAGGTCCTAATCCAGGCACTTGTCATCTCCCGTCTGGACTACTGCAACTCGCTGTTGGCTGGCCTCCCTGCCTGTGCCATTAAACCCCTACAACTCATCCAGAATGCCGCAGCCCGTCTGGTGTTCAACCTTCCCAAGTTCTCTCACGTCACCCCCCTCCTCCGCACACTCCACTGGCTTCCAGTTGAAGCTCGCATCCGCTACAAGACCATGGTGCTTGCCTATGGAGCAGTGAGGGGAACGGCACCTCTGTACCTTCAGGCTCTGATCAGTCCCTACACCCAAACGAGGGCACTGCGTTCATCCACCTCTGGCCTGCTGGCTCCCCTTCCTCTGCGGAAGCATAGCTCCCGCTCAGCCCAGTCAAAACTGTTCGCTGCTCTGGCACCCCAATGGTGGAACAAGCTCCCTCACGACGCCAGGACAGCGGAGTCACTCACCACCTTCCGGAGACATTTGAAACCCCACCTCTTTAAGGAATACCTGGGATAGGATAAAGTGTTCCCTCTAACCCCCCCCCCAAATTGTAAAGTGGTTATCCCACTGGCTATAGGGTGAACGCACCAATTTGCGAGTCGCTCTGGTTAAGAGCGTCTGCTAAATGACGTTAATGTGCCCTTGAGCAAGGCACTTAACCCTTATTGCTCCTGTAAGTCGCTCTGGATAAGAGCGTCTGCTAAATGACTAAAATGTAAAATGTAAATGTAAGGAGCTGCAAAGCTCCACAGCGGAGATTGGAGTATCTGTCCATAGGACCACTTTAAGCCGTACACTCCACAGAGCTGGGCTTTAAGCCATAGCTTAAAGAAAAAATAAGCGAACACATTTGGTGTTCGCCAAACATATGGAAGAAGGTACTCAGTCAGATGAGACTAAAATTTAGCTTCTTGGCCATCAAGGAAAACGGTATGTCTGGTGCAAACCCAACACCTCGAGAACACCATCCCCAGCATGGCAGTGGCAGCATCATGCTGTGGGGATGTTTTTCACTGGGAAACTGGTCAGAATTGAAGGAATGATGGATGGCACCTTCCAGCAGGACAATGACCCTAAGCATACTGCTAAAGCAACACTCGAGTGGTTTAAGGGGAAACATTTAAATGTCTTGGAATGGCCTAGTCAAACCCCAGACCTCAATCCAATTGAGAATCTGTGGTATGACTTAAAGATTGCTGTACACCAGTGGAACCCATCCAACTTGAAGGAGCTGGAGCAGTTTTGCCTTGAAGAATGGTCAAAAATCCCAGTGGCTAGATGTGCCAAGCTTATAGAGACATACCCCAATTGACTTGCAGCTGTAATTGCTGCAAAAGGTGGCTCTACAAAGTATTGACTTTGGGGAGGGGGGGGGGGGGGTGAATAGTTATACACGCTCAAGTTTTTTTGTCTTATTTCTTGTTCGTTTCAAAATAAAAACATATTTAGCATCTTCAAAGTGGTATGCATGTTGTGTAAATCAAATGATACAAACCCCCAAAAATCCATTTTAATTCCAGGTTGTAAGGCAACAAAATAGGAAAAATGCCAAGGGGGGTGAATACTTTCACAGGCCACTGTAGATAGAGCCCAAGGCAGATGGAAACAGAGAGACGGGTCTCCCAGAGCTTCAGAAATCACTACAAAGACAGGCCTCCGCTGCGCTACGTCACATGCAGCCCCTCTCCCAGATCACGGCATTCCTGTAGAGGAGAGTCCCCAGCCAAGGCCAGAGGAAGCTGGGTACGGCAGTTGGACTCCACCCCATGCCATCACCACAGCAGCATAGCACACTGCACCCAGAGACGGCCCAGCTGAACCATGTGTGGTTCTGTTTCCCTTGGTCGCCAACCCTGGACAGACTGACCGCACGTGCCATCTCATGCAAGACCGCAAAGTAATTCATCTTGAAACAGTGGTATCTGTGTTTAGAGCAGTGATGCTTTCAACAGATGCTGCTTCCCTGGGTCCAGGTCAGAGTTGCTGGTTATCACCTCAGAGACCCCTCTGTTATGACCATCTCTCTCCTGTGTTGTTACTTCATCCATTGCCAGACAGAGAGCTAGAAACTGACAGACGATGAGCAGATGCATGGAAGGACACATAGTTTGATTTAAAAGATTAAGAACAGGGGTAGGTTTTAGAATAAATCCGGGAACTTGAAGGCACTTTTCCTAACTTTTATTGCCAATGTCAACTGGAAACCTGGAGCTCTCCCAGCTATACGTCATAACTAGGTTTTTGGAGAGAATAATATTGAATAGGAGCTCGACCAACTGTTATGACTGAATCATTACAACATGCATAGCATTTTATATGGGGTCTAAGTCTCAGACAGAATCCAAGATGCCCAAACTTATTTCCAGCACCAGAAGCTACATAAATGATCGGTATCAGAATGTATTAAAATAGCCAATCTAGTGACCGATTACTACATTTTAGTTATCCAAGTCCACATATGGTAATCCATAAATATTACACTCGTTCTTATCCATTGGTAAGGTAATTTATGTGATATTGGAAAGTAATATTGATCAGTCTACCATTTAACTAAATTCATTGCGAAGAACCTCTGAATAATAGACATCAGCCAACCATTATTACAGTCAGAGGAAAATGTTATATAAAACAGCCAACATGAAATGTTGCATTTTGACCTTAAGAGGATCCCAAACATGGAATTCATCTTATCTGTATGGAACTCAACCAGGTGTTGAAAAGTGATAACCCTGGGCCCAAGCCCCGGGACTAGGATGAGTACACAGTATGGAGGATCTACACAACACTGCCACCTAGCGGCAATCCATATGCTCTACTAATGACAATGAACAGATTTCCTTCTGCTATATCACGAGTCACGACCTCTACATTGAACAATAAAGATTGCTTCAAGGCATATCCCAAACGTGTAATGCATAGTCCAAGCAAGGTGTTTCATGCTTTTTAAAACTTAAAAGAACATTTCTTATTTAAAGATGTTTTATTAATGTATAATACAAGCTTTAAGCAGACCACATTTCATTAGTAATTTTTTTTTTTTTTTTTTACATTTATTCATATTGAGCTACATTTCATAGCAGTGACATTTGTTGACAAAACACTAACCAAAGGACACTCACTCAAAGGAAGGATCCACTGTTTCCATGGAAACCACAGCCACCCAAGACCAATCTGTCCTCCTACTCCACCACCTGCATCACTAACCTCCAGTTCTCTCTCACACAGTACTTAGGTATTCACAAACACACCCCCATTACTCAAATACACATACTGTCTCAATACACTCAGCCATTTCCCCAACCCATCCACTCACACATTCAACAGTCATGTAAAATTAATACGCATTCCCAGACACACACATATACTAACCCCTGGGACAAAAAGTATTCAATTAACAGGAGTCAGACAATAGAAACTGGACAAACAATACCAATACAAGATAAGATAAAAATTTACATTTTCCAATTGCAATATTAATGATATTACTGAATAATTCCACAATCAAAAGGCAAACAAAAACAGACAGCATCCAAAAAAAGGAGGTAAAATACCACAGTCATAATTTCCTCATATTTTCCAGAGGGGAACGCTCTCCAAGGACTTGCTCCCTCCCACGCCTCTAGCCCTAATGTCCTGTAGGTGGCCATGAAGCCCTCCGACTACAGACACTGCTCTGTTGACTGACTCCTGGTGTTGATTCCCTTATTCCTCACTCAGGTCGGACGGGGAGTGGCGAGGGGGCTTCCCCATGGGACGGGGTGTAGTCTAAAAGGTCATGTTGATCAGAGGTGTAAGCCATACAGAATGACAATGGTCACTCAGAAGCAATCCTTCAATACTTTTAACTCAGTTTTAAAAAGAAAATGTAAAAAGCAAGGCTTCACAACCAAGGGGAGGACATGTGGGAGTTAGCTTAGATTCATCTTCTAGCTAGACCAGTTCATCCTTCATCGTCGAGGTGATCAAACACATGACAATGCCACACACACACACTTAGGTGGTGACACAGCTGACCCTTTACAACTTAAACTCTTCCTATGTGTTGGTCCAAGTCCAGGAACAAACACAAGTGTGGCCCATGTCACAGAGATACACACCACTCCACTGGTCCTATGGCAGACTACACACTCCCTGCTAGTGGGAGGCAACTACTGTACACAGTCTACATCGGGTGAGGAGGATGGCAGTTTCTCTAACAGTAGGATACTATTCTGTCTTCCTCTGTTAGATGGGAAGATTAAGACCATACAAAAAAACCTCCAAGACACTTTCAAATAAACAACCCAGTTAAGTGCAATGAGAGGTTTTAACACCATTCTACAAGACCCGTGGGAACCTCCATTTCATTAGCAGAAAGATACTTGGAGGAAACTGTCTGCCGAGTCAATGCAAGCAACCAATGCCACAGTATGGGTCAATGTTCCGAAGTCATAGTTTGCCAGTGTTTCTGTGTGAGGTCTTCAAAACCTGTATGGTCACCCAGCTAGCTCATCCGGGGTAACCACGGAGATTATATGTACAAATTCTTAACATGGTTTTACAACACAGAAGAAAAAGGCAGAATCTGGCAAAAGGGTGAAAAATGTGATTTGAATAAATTGGCACGAAACATAAGAAAAAGAAAAATTCCAAAGCCACCGATTGGGCCAGAGTGCCACAAACACGTGTGACAGATAGCCAGCTGACAGCTCTGACCCATCCTCCTGTGATATCCCCAAATCCATGGTTGACGGGCAGACAGAAGCCGAGCAGGGGTGAGTGTGTGTGTGTGGGGGGGGGGGGGGGGGGTTAAGGAAGGGGATGATTGTTGTTGTCTTTACAAGAGCAGACAGCAGTTGCTCTCCGTGGTCTTCTCCCTGTTACGCTGACCTACAAAGACCAGGACAACAGAAAGAAACTTGAGGTGAGACAACTGCAATGCGACAACTTGAGAGCAAATATCATAAGACTTTCCGGTTTAAAGGGACAATAAGGCCTAAAGCTGTAGCAATTACAGCTCAACATTGTCCCTGACAGCTAGGTGATGGGATGGGTTGACCTCCTTGAGATGAGAGGAGACAGAAACAGGCAGAGAGAGGTTCTCACCATGGGAGTTAGGCTCTGGCAGGGTCTCTCTGGCAACCAAGTGCATGACAGTTGTTCGGCCAGGGGGCAGCTTTAAAGCTTAGAAAACAAAAAGGACAGAGACACAATGAACAATTAATATGCAGAATATATAATCACAAGATAATCCTCCTTTAATTACGGTATTACTAAACATGTTCAGAATGCCCATTCTCCATATTTGAAGATTCATTAATTAGAGTGAATGTCCTTAACTGTGGCACGGGTAACCCTCTAGAGTCTAAGGCCACCATTGATGGATTGAGACACAGCCCATGCAAAATACCAAATATATCTTACTTAAAACAGTTGGATGTTTTTATTATGCTAATTTGATGTCCGCGGGGGCACAGACATCGACTCTAGCTTTTTCAAAAAACAAACTGAATTTCAAAGGATACAGGTCATTCAATCACAGTATTCACTAGTGAATTTCAGACATGTAGAATGGTGGTGTGTGATTGTATAAGAGGGTCCATCCAGTACCTCCCAGGGTGACGTTGCCATGCAGGAACCGTCCCTGGAAGATGAGGCGTAGGATGCTGGCGCTGCTCACCTGCTCCTCCTCCCATCCTGATGGAGCAATGAGACAACATTACAGCAACACTCAGAAGCACAGGGGGAAAGGTCTATCACTAGCGCCAGACATTCAGACAGACACTTCCTGCAGTGGTTGAACCCACACAAACATTACTGCCATCATCAGGGGTTTGAAGATGGAATAAAGTGTTATGACACAAGGCATTGTCCAACACAGCTGTTCCTAGAATAACAGTAAAGGACTTCAAAGTGGTCTTCATGACAAGAAACAGAAGTATGCCCATTATAGTTTCTAAATCAGACACAGAAAGAATAATTCAGAAAGTTGAAGTGACCTGATTAATTCTGCAATACAACTCAATATACAGTGGGGGAAAAAAGTATTTAGTCAGCCACCAATTGTTTAAGTTCTCCCACTTAATTTTCATCATAGGTACACATCAACTATGACAGACAAATTGAGATTTTTTTCTCTCCAGAAAATCACATTGTAGGATTTTTAATGAATTTATTTGCAAATTATGGTGGAAAATAAGTATTTGGTCACCTACAAACAAGCAAGATTTCTGGCTCTCACAGACCTGTAACTTCTTCTTTAAGAGGCTCCTCTGTCCTCCACTCGTTACCTGTATTAATGGCACCTGTTTGAACTTGTTATCAGTATAAAAATACACCTGTCCACAACCTCAAACAGTCACACTCCAAACTCCACTATGGACAAGACCAAAGAGCTGTCAAAGGACACCAGAAACAAAATTGTAGACCTGCACCAGGCTGGGAAGACTGAATCTGCAATAGGTAAGCAGCTTGGTTTGAAGAAATCAACTGTGGGAGCAATTATTAGGAAATGGAAGACATACAAGACCACTGATAATCTCCCTCGATCTGGGGCTCCACGCAAGATCTCACCCCGTGGGGTCAAAATGATCACAAGAACGGTGAGCAAAAATCCCAGAACCACACGGGGGGACCTAGTGAATGACCTGCAGAGAGCTGGGACCAAAGTAACAAAGCCTACCATCAGTAACACACTACGCCGCCAGGGACTCAAATCCTGCAGTGCCAGACGTGTCCCCCTGCTTAAGCCAGTACATGTCCAGGCCCGTCTGAAGTTTGCTAGAGCGCATTTGGATGATCCAGAAGAGGATTGGGAGAATGTCATATGGTCAGATGAAACCAAAATAGAACTTTTTGGTAAACACTCAACTCGTCGTGTTTGGAGGACAAAGAATGCTGAGTTGCATCCAAAGAACACCATACCTACTGTGAAGCATGGGGGTGGAAACATCATGCTTTGGGGCTGTTTTTCTGCAAAGGGACCAGGATGACTGATCCGTGTAAAGGAAAGAATGAATGGGGCCATGTATCGTGAGATTTTGAGTGAAAACCTCCTTCCATCAGCAAGGGCATTGAAGATTAAACGTGGCTGGGTCTTTCAGCATGACAATGATCCCAAACACACCACCCGGGCAACAAAGGAGTGGCTTCGTAAGAAGCATTTCAAGGTCCTGGAGTGGCCTAGCCAGTCTCCAGATCTCAACCCCATAGAAAATCTTTGGAGGGAGTTGAAAGTCCGTGTTGCCCAGTGACAGCCCCAAAACATCACTGCTCTAGAGGAGATCTGCATGGAGGAATGGGCCAAAATACCAGCAAGTGTGTGAAAACCTTGTGAAGACTTACATAAAACGTTTGACCTGTGTCATTGCCAACAAAGGGTATATAACAAAGTATTGAGAAACTTTTGTTATTGACCAAATACTTATTTTCCACCATCATTTGCAAATAAATTCATTAAAAATCCTACAATGTGATTTTCTGGATTTTTTTCTCTCATTTTGTCTGTCATAGTTGACGTGTACCTATGATGAAAATTACAAGCCTCTCATCTTTTTAAGTGGGAGAACTTGCACAATTGGTGGCTGACTAAATACTTTTTTCCCCCACTGTAAAACAAGACAGTGACGTGGTTGTTTCCTGGTCCACCTCCCAACATGCACAAAAACTCACCCAAGGGCCAGTTATCAAAGACGTGCTTGGCGATGTCCATGGCCGAGTCGTTGGGGGAGAAGATGAAGTCTTGTGTCTTCCCACTGACCAGGATAAGACGCAGGTTCACCTGGAATGGCCCAAACAAAACATCTTATTAATCCTACACATGCTCCACAGAAATCCCACAAAATTCCAGTATAATAAAGTCTACATTTCCGCCCCATCGAGCAATGAGAAGCATGTAGCTTAGCCTAATCACATGGAATCCTTCCGTTTTCTCTCACCTCGAATGACATGAGATGACCTTCGGAAGCCTGCACCGAAATTGGCATTCCTATCTAATTAGATTTCTCTGGTGCAGATCTCAGCCCCTTTCACTGGGCTGCTTCCTTCAGAGAGGACTGAGCTCGTTGTGTAGTGAGCCCCTATAGTAGGACAAGGCATAGATAAGGGTGGAGCTGGGGGGTGATGGTGTGGAGGGGGGAGAACAGTGGGCCTTCAGTGGCTTGAGGCAGGGAGCAGCTCCTCTCTCCGGGCTGTCAGCCTAATGTGATAACCCCAGGTGTCCCAGACAGCCCTGGGCCACATTATCACATTTATATTGCCAATGCGTAACCCTGGGGGGTAGTGGTGTATGTACCCACCCAGTCCACTAAATGAACCCATCGAAAAAATTTTTGGGTGAAAATGTGTTTGACATGATATTACCCTAATCGTACTAGAACCTTATGACATGTTTCCCTAAAGCCTTAAAAAGGCTCCTAAAACAAACAGAGACCATTTCATCTTTATTAGTCATTTACAGAATCCAAAAGGAAGGTAGTGGTTTACTTTTTAGGAGACTTGGGTAATTGCATTTTTTTTAATTCTTGGATTTCAAATCGCTCCTTGGTTTAACGATTACATCATCCACATGCTGTGTGCAAAGTTTGGCTGGGAATAAACGCTCTCATTGAAAACCAAACTGAGAAAGGGGAGGACAAATGAACAAGGTAAGGCAGTTGGTCCACTGAATTGAGTCAAATCCCAAATGCCACCGAGAATAATGAATCAAATGATGAATAAAACCACCAACTGATTATTTCTGAGAAATCATTGTACATATAAGTCACATGAAAATTGAAATCCTATAGGGCAATATGAAAAATAACAATTGCACATTAAGTAGAATGAGGTAGTGCAACCCTGAGGTTTCCTGTCAGATGCTCCATGTAGGCTATGTAAATGGCATCTATTACCAACTCATCAATTCTACACTCATAAAACATCCGCTACCAGTAAGTAGTCTTAAGCATACACAGCAGCTCCTGCACAGGAGGAGACCCAGGCTCAAAGCCTTCCCTCCTGTGGTGGCAGCAGCCCCAGGTCAGAACCTCTGGTAGGGAAAAAAGCTCGGAAGCATCATTATGGCCGGAAGCCACACGGTCTCCACCTCGCCATCAGCTGACAGATTGTAACACGCTGCACACACACAACCACTGCCTCACGTAAATAAATAATTCACCAAAGTAGATATTGGTATTCCACCAGAATCCAACAAATGGCTGGGAAATCATGGCGTTCCAACCATTAGGCCTACCAACACTATTATAGTTTGGAGACCAATATCAAAGTTCCATTAACAGATATTAAAATGTGTTCATTTAACCCTAAACTTTCTTCGTTGGTAATCAGGGAAGCCAGAACCAAGTGTGTGCCACCAGGTGTGATGTCTGGATTGTCCTACACTGATCCGTTTACAAACACGCCAACCCCCCTAAGCAGAGGAAGTCCCATTCCCTCCCCCCTAAGAACTGCATAACCTCTCCGTGTGTGGTTACATACCCATATCATCATTAACAAGCTTTACCCCCCCCCCCCCATCCCTTTTATCCGCAACCAAACAAAACTAGAATCTGCCCAGTCGCCCTTAGTGAGAATTTTTTGTTTTTGTTTTGTTATCCATCAAGGATATCCTGTTAAGACTAGCCAATCAAGAGACAAACAAACATGCACTTCAAAAACTCAGATTTGAAGTAAGATAAAAGGTCAGCAACATGTGTGCATTGAGAACAGAAATGTGACAATGAGGGATTCTACCAAATACACAAAAGTAGACAGACTCCAAAACACCACAAGCTGGCATCAGTACAATAGCACAGGTAGTCCAGAGTAGCCTACTAGCTTTTGCATTGATTTGAGATTGTGATTTCAATTTGACTGATTCTCCTCAGTTCCTAGATACAATCTCCTCTCCATTCCTGCCTTAACACAACAGTGCCATGGACAAAAAAATAAAAAAATTGTAAAGTGGTTATCCCACTGGCTATAAGGTGAATGCACCAATTTGTAAGTCGCTCTGGATAAGAGCGTCTGCTAAATGACGTAAATGTAAATGGTCTTAACACCGGTCATATGGGTTTGTTTGGAGATTAACAATATCCAAGGGGGTAGAGCTGTGATTTGGGGATCGGAAACAAATCAGTTAAAAGGTCCAATGCAGCCATTTATATCTCAATATCAAATCATTTCTGGGTAACAATTAAGGAGCTTGCTGTGATTGTTTTGAATGTAAAAAAATTGTCAAATAAACTAAAATAGCTTCTTAGCAAAGGACAATTTCTCAAGCAAGAAATTCGCTAGAACTGTCTGGGAATGTTTTGAGTGGAGGGGGGAAAACTGAAAATTAGCTGTTATCGGCAGAGAGGTTTGGAACTCGATTGGTCTATTAACTAATTTACTGCATGGTGACGTCACCATGGAAGGCCAAAACTCCCTCCCACCGAAACATGCTGACATTTCAGGCAGTCTGAAAAACAGCTATTACACTAAAAGTGCATTATAATTTTCACAGTATTATTCCAACCTCAGTGTGGAAATGTTTATAAAACAGAGGAAAATCACGTTTGACTGCACTGGGCCTTTAAGGCTCACCTCTACAAAAAATGTGGGGCAATCTCAAAATGTAGTTTGACAGATGGTGATTACAGAAACAGCAGCTATTTTGTTTGATTAATCCCTGATCCTAAACTAGCCTCCAAATACATTCTGACATGGAAAACATCACATGCACTGTAACCATGTCAATATTAGACACGCACAGCATTGGATCTTATGCAGTAACTAAGGATTGTGTTGGGTTGCAATGAATACTCACCATATCGACATCCCTTTGAGTTGTCATGGCTCTGAAGCAGCTCTGAACAGAGCCGACTGGGCAGTTAGTGTTGCGCTTTGCTGGAGGAGACTGGGCCAAACCCCTGGCACAAAGAACACTGTGTGCGTTTCACTACTCTCTCACCCACCCCCTCCCTTCTCTGATTTCCACAGCCTGGCACCAACTCAAGCGCTCTGACCAACGTGAAACATAAATTGGTTACAAGATTCGCCTGTTGATGTGATATCTGCGAACGACGGTGGCTAGGTAGCAAGGTGTCAAGCTTATTTGACCAATCAACCACTGCCTAGCAATCATACACTGTCAGACAGTTGGAAGCTATTTAGCTAGATAGCATTTGGCTACACATTAGCTAGTTAGCTAGCTAGCTTCAGTAGCTTGCCAACACTAATAACGTTACTTAGCTATCAACAACTACACAAACACAACAGATGGCTATAAACTCGTTGCTTTAACCTCAACGACAGATCAACTGAAATCCGTACTGCCTGACAATATAACTAACGCTAGCTTGTAACTAGTAGCATGGTTAGCCAGCAAGGAGATAACTAGCTAACGTTACTTCGGGTGTTGTGGTAATTTACAAGGAAGGTAACTTATGTAGCTACCTGGCTAAAATCTAACTATCTGGCTAACTAAGGTGAAAATATCTGACTGCGGCAGAAAATAGGAACTGTGGGAACACAGAAAAGACAACCCGCGATATCTCTACCGTTAATCTTACAACAACAAAAAACTCAAATCTCTAAAGACCTTACCGGTATAAAACAAATACTTAAATATTCAAGCATCCCAATGGTTAAACGTATCCCATGTTTGAGTGTTTCTTTGCGTCAAATAACATCGAACCTAGCTGCTGCTTGTCGAAGAATAATGGCAGGACATTTAAAGACACCGGAAATCAGCTGTTTGTCAACATAGGAAACAAAGTACTTCTGGGAGTTGCAGTCTTGCCATAAGATTCCATTTTGATTGAACAAGTGATGAAAGTTGGACACCGAGGCAATCAACATAAATTGGGATAATTTGACATTTGTTTCAAGCCACCTTGTAATGAAAGCCTGGAAAAAATAACATTCAATACAAGTCACACAAGACAGAAATCAGTTTTCATTTAGGATTATTCAAATTTACTTTAAAAAAAAACATTGATCTATATACAGTAATTTCACTTGACACATTTACAGATATAAAACATAGTATAACAGTACATGTTCTCATCAGTAAGAGTACAAATGGACATGAAACAGTTAGTACAACATAATTGTTATTTTCTCAAATACTGTTCTGATGACCTCAAGGTTGTTTGTAAACATCCTAGTATTGTAACTCACTTCACAAAACCTTGTATGGAGACACTTACATACTGTGCAAGGCTTTGCTTTGCAACATGATGCTGTAACAAGCTTTGAGCCCTCTGGAACCATTAAAATGGTTAAAGAACTGCAAACAAAAAATTTCCCCACATTGTAGACTTTTACTCACAGCTATTTGTAGTGTGCTTTCTAGACCATTTTTCCACAAGACTGGCCAGTCTTGATCTTAATATGAAGGGACCTCAACTGTAATTGATAATCTATCTGTGATATGACCATTTCTACATCTCGTAAACAGGCATATAATACAAATAACAGTTACATACCCTTGAAGTGAGCAAATTAATTTTGAGGCACATAGTTAAACAGCAAAAACAGTAACAAGTTGATTTGAACACCACCACAGCAAAGTTTCTAGAAACATAATTGGACTGAGGCTGGTGGGCTTTTCAGTTCATGTTATTACTACATTCAGTTAGACACTCAGTAGACTTAAGAGATTAAAACCCAGGCCCATCTTTCAATGACACAATTAGGACAATTATATACAAACAGTTATGTACAAAATTATACATGGAATCAATCATGTAAGTAACATGTACCACGAGATTAAGACCTTAAAACAGGTACGAAACCTATAAGACTTTTCATACTAGGCTAATGTATTGTAATCCTTTCTCTGTCTTTCAGTAGTATCAGTTTTGGCCTCCAAGGAATATCAGCATTTTTCTTCAGTGTACCTTCCTATAGAGTTTGTCAATCATCATGGTACAAAAATAAGTTATTTCTCTCGTCACATAATCTCTACCTTTAATAGCATAACTTTAAATTGAATAATTATTTGGGCAGCTCTTACAATAATTAACAAATATAACATTCATATCTATGTATCTGTATAAATATGAAAACAACATTCAATTAATTATTGTAAATTATCTATTCAAATTGCTAAATGCTTCAAAAATTAGAAATATTACCTGCTTTTGGGTAAGGACCGTCAAGTTTTACTAAATTAAATTTCATTGTCAAGCGTCTCTCTATAGTGCAGACAGTGAGTTCTGCTGTGGTTTGACCCTCTCCTTGGTATTGCCTGTCCCCAAAGAACACAAATAATACCATAGTAATTGACCTACATGGACAGGAGGACACACGACACTACATACCCTGTCGATGTGCTTACTGTACCCAGCAGTAACTCACAGGGCAAAGACAGTAGAGATCAAACACCATTTTTGGAAAATGGCTGAATTCAGGTAGAAACAACCAGGCACTAGAATAACACATTAAAATGGAGGAACTCTGTTTCCTTGCCATTTGTACCACCTAAATGACATATAAAAAAATTAAAAATAAACCTTAAAACATTTAGATTGCAGAAATTTGTCAAGTTCATTTTGATAGAGTATACATTGAGTGTACAAAACGTTAAGAACACCTTCCTAATATTGAGTCGCATGCACCCCTCCCTCCCTCCCTCCCTCCCTTTTGCCCTCAGAACAGCCTCAATTAGTCGGGGCATGGACTCTACAAGGTGTCGAAAACATTCCACAGGGATGCTGGCCCATGTTGACTCCAATGCTACCCACAGTTGTGTCAAGTTGGCTGGATGTCCTATGGGTGGTGGATCATTCTTGATACACACAGGAACCTGTTGAGCGTGAAGCAGTGTCGCAGTTCTTGACACAATCCTGTGTGCCTGGCACCTACTACCATAACCTGTTCAAAGGCACTTAAATCTTCTGTCTTGCCCATTCACCCTCTGAATGGCACACATACACAATCCATGTCTCAATTGTCTCAAGTCTTAAAAATCCTTCTTTAACCCGTCTCCTCCCCTTCATCTACACTGATTGAAGTGGATTTAACAAGTGACATCAATAAGAGACCATAGCTTTCACCTGGTCAGTCTATGTCATGGAAAGCGCAGGTGTTCTTAGTGTTTTGTACAATCAGTGTATATCTCAGTGCACATACATCCAAAATCTATTTAGCATGCGAGGTCCTCTCTACATTATAGGAATGACCGAATAACAGAGAGGAGAAGTTAAGACAGTCGGATGTAGCACAATGCCCAGACAGTTGAAAATGAACGCGATGAGAATGTGCACCTGTTCGTCTTGCATGGTATGCCGTTGGGGCGTACACCATCTATTCCACCACTATTCTCCTCTAAGGTGTCATCCCTTCCACCTCACTGTCATCCTCTGCCAGATAGATGGGACTCTGATCGGAGGACTGGCTCAAATTTACCGCGGTTGGGTGTGGCCTCTGAACTGTTCTTAATCCCATAACCAAAGTAGATGAGAAAACCTAGGAGAAAGAGAAGGAAGAAAAACTGATTTAAACAGTGATAAACTACAGCAGGTCAAAGGTGAACCTCACTGACACACTGTACTTGCGTAACACAAAGTTGAGTAAAAATACAGATCGACACAAGACCAAGAGGCAAAGCAATAATAGGGGGTGGGGATCTCACTAACCAATAGCCATCCACACTGCAAAGCGACACCACGTTGGCCCATCCAGCTGCATCATGAGGTAAATGTTGACAAAGATACTGACCAATGGCAGCACTGGGAGTAGGGGTACCTGAGGGGATTCAAAAAAGTTTGTTTATTTTCTACATGAACCACAATTAGCACACACTGGACATAATCAAGTCTAACAAGTACAACAATGTTTATTTCATTTTTTTAAGCTAAGAGCTGATGATTCAATGAAACAAATACAGACAGACAGTGGTTTCTAGGAGAATACGGAAACCTACAGTAAATAGGAAATGGTTTCTCAGGATGAATGAAACAACAAACATGAAATGAGTCATGTGATTGACAACTCCCATCATACCTTAAAGGTGAGTGCCTGTCTGCTCGGGGGCTGTCTCCAGATGATGGCCACACACAGGAAAGAGAGGAAGGCCAGTATCGCACATATGGTGGCCCACACGGGGTGGCCACTCACCACCTCTGCCCCCCACACAGCCAGCACTACGCACAGCAACGTGAACACCACAGCTACAGAGAAAAGAGAGATTGTGAACTTTAGCATGTATAGTGGAATCTTAAGTGTACTTTACAGTTCTTGGTAATAAATCATTTCAATGCATTCTCTCATTTGTATTATCAGACAGCTGCTTCCATTTGTAACCAGTATGCCAAACGTATCAAGAAAGGCTCACTTAAATATGTGTAGCTATTCTGGTAAACCCAAAGCAGCTTTAAACACCATCAACACTTCACCCTGACAAAAGAGGGAGACTCACAAATGACAGCGGAAGTGATGTACACTATGAATCCGGAGGTCTTGGTGGGGACGTCACAGCTGGGCACCAGCAGCATCTTGAGGGTGAACCTCTCCCTGAGGGGCCTGGTCTCCCCCTCACCCTCCTGGCCAAACTCATCCCCACTGTCCCCGTCTGCCATGGTTGCCCTCTGCAGACCCACCAGCTCCACCAGCTTCTCACTAGCACCGCTGACGCCCAGGGTGCCCGGCTGGTACCTGAGAAAAATACACATAAACAGTCAACCCTACGTTGACTGAAAACATGACTCTTTTTAGCCAATATCCTCTGCCCTAACCTGAGGATAAGCACACACGCAGCCACTAGTGTATATGCCAGGAGAGTTCCTATCGACATCAGGTCCACCAGGGCTGCCAGATCAAACAGGAACGCCATCAGGGCTGCAGAGAGAAAGAATCCATTTCAATTCTAAGCAGCATAGAGTAGCTGCTAAACAGTTGACAGAAAACTAAGCGTTGGTGCACGAAGGAGATACTGAGTTAAGCAAGGGCTATGCTTACCTGCTACAATACCCGACACGATGGTGGCTAACAGGGGGGTCTTGGTTTTGATGTTCATCTTTGACAGGAAGCGGAAGAGCAGGCCGTCCTCAGCCATTGCATAGATTACACGGGGCATGGGGAACATTGAGCCCAGTAAACTAGACAGAGAAAAGAGAGAGGGACTCAGACACAGGCATCACCGTCACACAGAGGTCAGCCATGTCTCTGGACAGTCCACAAACACTGACTGGCCATCAACATTTAACACAAGAAACAAAAAAGTTTGGTTCATATATTCCACATCATAATTGGTTGCAGGCAAATAACAACAAACAACAAAAAAGGAACTGAAAGAATCGTACATGAAATGAAACATCTGTTCAGACCCAAAAATAAATATCAAACAAAAAAATATCCTGCCATCTGGGTGCCTTTCTACGTTTGCTAGACGTGCACACAAGGCCATGAGAAGTCTCTATGGGAAACTGTCTGTGCCAGTCACCTGGTGGACAGGGCACAGAGGGAGCCCACAGCCACGATGTAGCGGGCAGGGTCCCAGTGCACATAGCTGAAGGCCTCTGGCAGCGGGCTCTCTCTGTTTAGCAGGTAATAGGGCATCATGAGGGTGAGGGCCGCAGACACCCCGAAGTATGCGAAGAAACAGATGAGCAGAGAGGCCACGATACCGATGGGGATGGAACGCATAGGGTTCTTGGCCTCTTCGCCTGTGAAGATAGATAGAGATGGTTTAAATTTGACAGTCGTCAACCACAGAAAACATACACTGGTGTCAAGAGAAGAGAAAATGGCCTACTTGTTGTTGCGATGCAGTCGAACCCCACAAAGGCGTAGAAGCAGGTTGCTGCCCCAGACAGGACTCCACTGAA
Source organism: Coregonus lavaretus (assembly GCF_964263955.1). NCBI lineage: Eukaryota > Metazoa > Chordata > Actinopteri > Salmoniformes > Salmonidae > Coregonus > Coregonus lavaretus. The sequence goes on from NC_140019.1 coordinate 14,764,581, forward strand.
GCCGAATGGAGCAAAACCCCCGGTGCCAAACTTCTCTTTAATGATCCTGGAGAAAGAAAGAGAGCAGGGGACTGGTTTTGCAGTAGCCTGCAAAATACCGAAAAATGCCCAAGAGAAAGAGTAATCGTTTCATATTTAGTCTTCAAGAAGAGAACTGGTACCTCTGATGGCTGATGTCTGTAAAAGCTTTGATCTATTGTTGCAAACAGACTTTCGTACCCTCTCAATTACTGCATAGGGCTTATTTTAAAACATAAAACACCATTGCTGCCTTATAAAGTATTCCTTCTGAGCTCCCCAGCCCATCTGTCTGTTGGTGACTCACTCTGGATCAGTGATGTTGGTTGTGTTGACGAAGTCCTCCACAGTAAGGCTCCAGTTGGCACAGTCTCCCTTCACCAGGCCTGAGATGATGACGAAGCCCAGCACCACCAGGTTGACCCCCGTGAAGATCTTGTTCACCAGGGCCGACTCGCTCACGCCAAACGCCAGCAGGCCTGTGTGGGTGTTAGCAAAGTGTCAGAGCCACAGACGTGGGCAGCGACCAAGCACCGCCAATCACAATGCTGCACTGAATGGGCACTCTGCCCATGCTCTAGGGCAGCAATGAAGAGGCAGCCATAGAGAACCCTCTTTAGTAGCTGTAGTTTCGCTGAGGGTGTGTATAATGTTTTCAAATGTGTTCAGAGTTATGTTAATGAGATGAGAGCCTTACCACTGAGCAGCAAGATCAGGATGAAGGCAAAGAGGTCTGGGTATTCAGCAAGAATCTTCCCAGGGACCTTGATGGACATGGAGGCTCTGAAGAAGTCTGAGATCTTCTGTTCAACCAGGTTGTCAAAGGTGGAGCTCCAGGCCCGAGCAACACTGGCTGTGCCTGAAAGAGAGGGAGAAGAAGAGAAAGAGAGAGAGAGGAAGAGACTTACAATGAGAGAGGTTGGAGTCATACTTTCAAGGGCCCTTCTGTCACAAGGCAATCCTTCTGAAGGACCAGGCACTTGATCTGCCTGTAAAACCTCTTCAGCTCACGTCCTCGTCAGAATCTTATTCATTCAGTCTAATTATTAAGCTACTCAGAATTGCTGATTATCTCAAGTGACTGGCTAGGTATAGCAGAAAATATCACTGCTGTTTAAGCAGCTTGGAGTTGTGTGCAGTCACATACATTTATGTTATCCTTGCACCTCATATCCTGCTTTTACCTTTAAACGTGTTTCTTGCAATTTTACACAAAAATAGATTAAACATTTCCTGCCCATTTTTGAATCACTTTGCTTCTTAATTTCAAATCCTTCATTTTTACTAACCCACTTCTGACTCACCTATGACATAGGAGAGGATGAGGTTCCAGCCAGTGACGAAGGCCCAGATTTCCCCCACAGTCACATAGCTGTATATGTAGGCTGAACCAGTCTTGGGCACACGGGCACCAAACTCAGCATAACACAGACCAGCAAGGACGGAGGAGAGCGCTGCGATGAGGAAGCAGAGCACGATGGCTGGGCCGGCCTTCTCCCTGGCCACCTCTCCAGCCAGCACATAGACGCCAGCCCCCAGAGTGGCGCCCACCCCCAGGGCAATAAGGTCCAGCGTGGTCAGGCAGCGGGCAAAGTGGCTCTCTTCCTGGTTACAGTCCAGCGCCCGTCGCCGGAGCAGCATCTTACCGAAGGACGCTAGCTTCTCAGCCATTATAGGACAGTAGGTCACCAAGTCAAGAGGAGGAGATTATGGATCTTCTTACAGCCAACTGAGGAAGAGGAGAATCTACTGTCAAATGAGAGCGGGAGTGGTTTGGAGGGACAAGCCCAGACACAACAATCATTATTTTGTAATCAACTACTTTCTCAGAAGCGAGATATGATATAATCAAATGGGGAGTGAAATGTCAGTTAGAAAAACAAAGCAATTTGCCTCTTCACACGAAATAATGTGTCATTCCATGTAGAGTAGATGCCACACTATCATTATTCTCTGAAGGGTCGTTCTGTTTGATTTCAGTCATTTTTGACCGCACCCCTTTCGATTTGAACAAAACTTTGTATACATATTTGCCCATGGTAGAAGTGGTCAAAAAGTGACTTTGTGGACATGAATGACAAAACATTTAGGAGATAGATGTGCTCAAAGTTGACCAATTTCGCATACCCCGCCCTACCATAAGACATCCATGTCTTCATCACTGGATAAGATAAACAGTTGAGTTTGATATCATTAAAAAGCTTAACTGGGTTGTCAAACTTTTGTAATTTCTTGAAGAAACTTGTTTTATTAAATATAAATTATTAAAATGTTTTACCTTTAATGTCAATGATCTAAAAACACGTAAAGGCAGATTTTTTTTCAAATGTTGTAGGTTAGACCATATTTTACATAATCTGAGGTTTGTGTTGTGCCCGCCATCGGTTGAAGTAAGCACAACATCACCACCAACTATGCAGTTCTTCTCTGCAATCTCAACATCAGGGCAAGATGTGGCAACGCAAGTCAAGGTCTCTGGTACACACACACACACTCATTCATTCACATAGAACTAATCACACAAGGGGACACAGAGTGCAGGTTGGCCCAAGGACAAGTGCAACATCACAGCGATATGCATCCTTCGTCAATCCCAAATCTCTCTGCCGATCTCACACTGACACTAGGTTAACAGTGCTGGGCAATTCCACGTTAACAGAATTGCGCTGAGACTCACATTTTTCACTTAAAATGTATGTCAAACAAAAACCATTGATTTCAAAGTTAAACAAACCATACAACTCTATACACAATGACTACTTTTAACAATTTACACCGAACAGTTTACAGAAACACATTTACTGGAAGAACTGTGCAGATGCAAGGTTTGGTAACAACATGTCGGTAAAATCTCCCTCAGTTTTTTGTGAACACGTTTTCCAAGAACGTTATTAAATATCTGCTCTGAATTAAGATTCAAAGATGTCTGCCAAAAGAATGGGGTGTCAGGTATGACATGGCACCTTGGCTCTGAAAAAATCTATTTGGCTTATTTTGGAACTACAGTAAGTGAAGTGGACTTACACCCGGTAACAGAATTGCGGTAACGGAATTTCATCATGGGTCACAGATCTGTACTACATAGAAATACATAATTATGGATATGAATGTCATTATCTTCATGGTGATGTATCCTAAAGTGGTACACAAAGGTAGAAATATGCAATATCCTCCTTTGCATATTTGGGTATTATTCTACACACTGGCTATTATTTTAACGAGCTCCACTACCAAACAAGACCACATTTGGTTGGTCCGGACCAAATCTGAAGCAAATCATATTTGTCTATGTTTCACAACCTGATATCAGTAAAACACAAACTAATTGATATGTCTACCATTACTTGTTACTTCTGTGAACATTCATTATCCTTCCTCCTCATGAGGGAGAGAAATTAGAAAATATATTTTAAAAAGATTCTCCTGTTTTGTATAGTAGTTCTGAAAGTTGCGCTCACGAGCCAAAAGTGGTCCCTGAAAATTCTTACTACGTCACATATGTGAAGATACGTGCACCACGTCATTGTGTGTGCATCTTGCTAGTCTTTGCTGAAATGGCGAGGGGCTGAACTTCCAGAAAACAAGTTGATTTCAAACTAGGGATTTTGTGGCTAATTTAGGTAATTCTGCTCATAGATTATGCATGTATGAAATACACCGACAAATCCAGCCTAAAGCGGAAGGTTTAAAAAAGACTTAGTAGTCGCCAAAGTTCCGGAGCATGTCTAATGATGTGGGTTTTTGGTAACGGAATTTCAAGGCACAAGACAAGATTTCTTGAACTTACAGAAGGCTGGTTTTTTGTTTTCCTAAACTAAATATAAAAGTGTTGATATTAGTTGGCAGGGGTCTTTACTTCAACATTGTGTTTTGGTGTATTTCTAATACCTTTTAAGACTTTTTCTGGTAGATGTTTTCTAAGACCCCTTTTCCATCTGTTTGACAAGAAATCAAAGCGTTTGCATATTCCATATTTTTAGGATGGAAAATGGTTGAAAAATGTATACATGCCTTAATTTCTCAAAAATATAGACTCTTAGCTTTCATTTGACATGCTCCTATGAACTTCACATGTTGGTGCTCGTGGGTCCTTTTACATGGAAATTACCTGCTACTAAAAGGCAGTCTGGCTGAATAGTGAATAATGGCAGGCAGCCATTTAGGCCCCGACCATTGGCTGGTAGCCTCCCGAGGAAAGAAAGCCCTGCAGTAGTGCATAGCGCTGACCAGTACCCTGACCTTGGCAGAGACCGTAGTGAATCTGAAAGACTGGCTAAGGGAGGGAGTCAAGAACCCCATTCATTTGCAGCCAGAAAAACTAAAATAGGAGACTGAAGAAAATAAATGAAAAGAGAACAGGGAGAAAGGGGGGAATAGAAGGAATGGCAGCGTAGTTGGCAAAGAAAGCATGGGACAGAGAGGAGAATGGAAAAACCTGATGAACGGCCTCTAACTTGACACACCAGACCGATTACATTTTTAAGCAACAGACAGATGATCCCAATACAAAGCTGGGTAAGAAAACTAGAAATCGCCCTTTCCAACTGTGTCCAAAAAAGCAACAGGAAATAATTGCTGTCCAAGCCCACTGTGTGGGCGCCATGGATGGACCTAATAAAGCTCTCCTGTCTGGCAATGGGTCCAGGTCGAAGGGTTGATCCTGGCACACACACCGGAGATGCCATGCAAGTTTAATCAGGCCATGTCTGGGCAACACACCTCATCAGGAGGGAGAGAGCGTCCATGTCAACTCTGTTTGGCTGACAGGAGACAACGTCTACAAGGGACACAGGCGACTACATTGCCTACACCCAGATCTCATACCCCTGTGGTCCTTGTTCTCAATCTGTAGTGTACACACTATAGGCCAGGGATATTCAACTGGCAGCCCGCAGGCCAGATCCGGCCCGTTTATTCATTTATACTGGACCTTTGATCAATTCTGAACATTAATAAAAGATCCGGGGAAAAAATCCCTGCCCAAATCTGACATTCAGTGCCAAAATGACAAGCACTAAGGTGGTTGTCTATAGTGTGGTTTCTAGTGCCTATGTGGCATGTTAATTCTTTTTTCTTCATACGAATTTGTCTCTAGCGTTTGAACGGTTTAAGCTATGACCCCATTCCTTAAAGCTACAACTCTCAGGAACACGTACATGCCTTCCATTTCCCTCTCTGATGCTCACAAGGACTCGTTAAAAGGGGATGACAAAAAACACCTAATGACTGAGAAAAATGAATTCAAAGCATACTTCCTTCAGCCTGGAATTTGGCAATACCTGATTTGACATATCTGTCTTATTTATTGAGATGCTTAGTTAAGATTTTAAAATGACCTAATTAATAATATAATAACAATAATAATATGCCATTTAGCAGACGCTTTTATCCAAAGCGACTTACAGTCATGCGTGCATAAATTTTTGTGTATGGGTGGTCCCGGGGATCGAACCCACTACCCTGGCGTTACAAGCACCGTGCTCTACCAGCTGAGCTACAGAAGCTATTAATAATTGTTTAAATAAAACAAAAATAATGGTGAGTGAGCGTTTCACCTTTTCCTTTCAATGTTGATAAATTGTTTTGGTTGCACCTCGACTCACATGTTTTTATTTTATTTTTATTTTTTTACATCTGTCCCCCGTAAGAATATGTTGAATAGCCCTCATATAGGCTTTGAGTTCAACAAATAGGCATCTCAGTCACCAGTTACTACACCCACGGCACTTACCATTTCCTAACCATTTGACCAGTAACATATTGTTGACTTTAGGATGATAAAGATACAGTCTACCTGGCTGCATGTTTTCCTCTACTAGGCTCAGTAGGCTGACATTCTAGCCAGGCAAAGTTGAGAAAATCCAGCCTCTGGAATAACAACTATATCAAGCACAGTTGGCCTTTCTCCTCCATTAAGAGGATAATCAACAGTGTTACATAAGCCTGCTAACCTTCTTAGAGGTGAACAAATAATTAGTCATGATTATGTTTGTGTAGCCTAGCATGACCATGGTGAAATGTGTGGCCTAAACTGCACCACAAAGTATTTGCAATATGATGTGGGAAATGAAGTAATGGCATGTTCTGGTCATTTATAAGAAGCATTAAGAATAGAACTGTAAAGAGGGCCTAAAAAGTTAACTTTTTGGTCCACCTGCCACTGTGTAATAAAACAAATGAGCATGCTTTGTAATGTTTCTAAAACAATAAATGTATTACTAGTTAGAAATAAATGTGGTATATTGTTTAATTTAATATAATTTTTTGTGAGAATCACAGATGAGACAAATTTTCACCTGCCCCTTTAACGGCAGGAGGTTACAGTCACAGATAGAACAATGAGACAGATATTTCACTGGATGTACAAATGTGAAGCATCCGATTGGCTACCAAAGATGGTAGTGAGTGGAAAGCCCTGTGGCCGGCAGTGGGAGAAGATGGAACGAGATGGATTTTGGCCCACATTCTGCTAATTTTGTCATCGATGAAACATTTGATCTCAATACAGTTTTCTGTTCCCAAAACTAAAATATGTTACGAACAGAGTGGACAACGTTTTGTAGACTTTACCCTTTGCCAAAGTTTCAAAAATGTTTGTTGTTTAGGAGTGCAAAGTCAAATTTAGTTATTGCACACGCACTCTTCAGAGTAGGCGTTCCCTAACCAAAATATGCAAATATATGCTAGAACGCGCTAATAGGATCTCGCTAGCTCGTGCTTGGCTCTGCCCACCTCATTGCTTGTTCTACCCACATTGACTCATTTGTTCCCATTTAAAAAGGACAGGCTTCGGTCTATCCTGGTTTAGTTATACAAATCTTTGTTACAGTGGTAAAGCGACTCAAGTCATGTTTGTGAGAATAAATCCGACTAGTAGACGTGTTGTCTTCTTTTCCCTAGCAGTTGGAACTCAAACATTGAAAAACAACATAGCTTGTGAACAAAACAATGTAAATAGCCAAGAAACATAGGGACAAAGTCTCACTTCAGTAGACTTTCGTTTCAAATAAATTAGACTTTTATGCCTGTGCTCAGCACTTCTAAAATGAATATTTCACTCAGCTCTTCACCTGCGCACAGCAGCGCAAGGTGGGATAGACTATACTATAGGATTCGTAGTTCTTTGACTTTGTGCGATTAATTTACCAGCTATGAAACAAAACGGCAGAAATACTTTGAAAACAGCTACTACAGCATTTAACTATTAATGTGATCATACTTTACTATTTGTATTCACAACTGCTAGTGAAATGCTCGCACTGTGGAGCCCTAACCACCCGCCAACGTTGCAGGTGAAATAGTAGACCTCACCTGCCAATTTTAGACCCTGACTGTAAACATAGAAGAACCATTGTAAAGCAGAACATATAACACAGGAAATCTGACCTGGGCGCCAGGACATTTCCGAATTCAACAACGCAATACTGTTGTCTTGCCAAACATGACTACAACTAGAACAAGCTGTTCCATGCTCAGAAGTTTTAAATATCAAGAAAAACAACGGTTCTACTTCCACTCTTTGTTATTTTTTGGAAGGGGAAACAATGTGGCCTCCATCAAACAAGTGAGTGCACAGCTAAAATAAAAGGTTCATGATTAAATTTCAACAATTCAAGTGAACAGGCCACATTCAGAAGAACCATCATATCATTTGACAATGGAATGAATCACTGCCAACTTTTGCTAAGGAATGAGACAGACAGGGCATAATGCTCAATTTGTGGTGTTTCCATGGTTACTTCGCTTTGGCTTCTCTGAAATGATGCCAGATGATGCACACACAGCATTTGCTATTCATCAGATCCCTGTCTTCAAAGGGCAATCTAATTATGGGCATAGATGACAACAGAGAATCAGCACATCAACCACCTCTTGCTACATAAAGCCCTCTACCTATTACCACACCCCTGTGTCCACACAACAATGCAATTCGCACAAAATGCTGAAAGAAGTGCTGGAGTGCCCATGCTATACGGGAGGGAGGGAGGGAGGGAGGGAGGGAGGGAGGGTTCTTTCACACTAGTCTTTCCAGTTACTGTAAATTACTGAACACTCAAACTGTCCTTGGAACCCTGAAAAAAGGTAGGTGTGGTAGTTTGATTGGTGGTTAGGTTTCTTGGCTGAAAAAAAAAACTACAGAAATTTCTGACACCTGGAAAAGACAAGCCTCAGCAGGTACTTGAACATAGTTATGCAACACCACTAACAACACCCAAGCCTTCCACAATAGAAAGTGTCAGTACTCACTTAGCAGATTAAGCAGCAATGGGATATACACTATATTTTATTGAATATATTGTAGGTAGTGACATTATTCTGACTGGTTTCAGACTAGACTTAACATAGTAAATGTAAATCCGGGATGAAGGGTGGTTGGTCGGGGTGGATGGGGGGGCTATATATAACGCGAACGTCTAGCAACCCAAAGGTTGCGTGTTCAAATCTCATCACGGACAACTTTAGCATTTTTGAAACTTTGCAACTACTTACAAATGTTTAGCTACTTTGCAACTATACTGAACAACAATATAAACAATTTCTACGTTTTTACTGAGTTACAGTTCATATAAGGAAATAAGTCAATTGAAATTAATTATTTAGGCCCTAATCTACGGATTTCACATGACTGGGCAGGGGTGCAGCCACGGGTGGGCCTTGGAGGGCATAGGCCCACCCACTGGGGAGCCAGGCACAGCCAATCAGAATGATTTTTTTCCCACAAAAGGGCTTTATTACAGACAGTAATACCCCCCAGGTGAAGAAGGTGGATGTGGAGGTCCTGGGCTGGCGTAGTTACACGTGGTCTGCGGTTGTGAGGCCGGTTGGACGTACTGCCAAATTCTCTAAAACGATGTTGGGGGCAGCTTATGGTAGAGAAATGAACATTCAATTCACTGGCAACAGCTCTGGTGGACATTCCTGCAGTAAGCATGCCAATTGCACGCTCTCTCAAAACTTGAGACATCTGTGACATTGTGTTGTGAGACAAAACTGCACATTTTAGAGTGGCCTTTTATTGTCCCCCGCACAAGGTGCATTTGTGTAATGACCATGCTGTTTAATGAGCTTCTTGATATGCCACACCTTTCAGGTAGATGGATTATCTTGGCAAAGGAGAAATGTTCACTAACAGGCATGTAAAAAATTTGTGCACAATTTCAGGGATTTTTTTATTTCAGCTCATGAAACCAACACTTTACATGTTGCGCTTATATTTTTGTTCAGTGTACTTACCTAACCCTTTTAGCTAACCATTTAACCTAACCGTAACTTTAACCGCTAGCCTAGCTAACGTTAGTTAGCAAATGAATACATACCATACCATATTAAATGAGTGTCTCGCATTTACATACAGAATAATACGATATGCTCTGAGACCTGGTTGTATTATTAGCTAGCCAGCTAAGATTATTAATACATTTGAAAGTGAACTGCAGGCTTGCACCTCACATTGCACACAACAGTCCGTGTTCGACAAGTAACAAAAATAAACACCAACCTGATTACAAGAGTACCTTGATAACTATGGATCAAATAGAGAAGGAATGTTCGACACGAATTTAGTTATTAATCTAACGTTAGCTACATAAAACACACTCAAGGTTTACATTACTAGGCTCGTTTACGTTTGGTTTGGCGAGGTTGGTAAGGTAGTTACCTGATTTACAGCAAGATAAATTAGACGGTCCATTCACGTGCCAGCCAAAATACCTAACTAGATAACGTTAGCAGTCAAACCCTATGGTTGAGGGAGATTTTCTAAAACCAAAGAACCGACAGCTGAATTGTCTGAAAAGCTAGCTAGATCCAAACACTCCAGCATGTCTGCAGACTAAGCTAGATAGCTACAAAGAATCTCGTTAATTCATGCTGGGCATCGCGAAAATGCCCAACTAGTACTGCCACATTCGATTCAGGTGTTGTTATTCACACTAAATCTCCATACCTTGAATGACTTTCAGAGTTAATTCATTCATTCCTATCGATGAGCAGTCGCTTTGGTTCAGACTCTTGGAACACATCACTAGCAAATACAATCTACATTCGATGTATTTGGTATAACAAACATTAGCTAGCTACATACCTGAGGAATTGATGGGCCCAAAAATAAATTGCGATCAGCCAGATTAAAACTATCGGTCTTCCAATTGAACTTCTGTCTTTACAGTCCGAAAAAAGTGCGACTGTCTGTCTACAAACTTCATACAACCACAGTATACAACACACGCTAATGTAAACGGTACAACCCATGCGTTTTGATTGGCTAGTGTAATGAGCCTGTCATTGAAAATGTGCTCTCTCGTCAGGAAACTTGTGTTGTTCAGAGGAGCTAGACAACAACACAGCTAACACAATCACTTCAAACTGAAGCTGGAAAGACTGCAAACTAGCTGCACTTCGTTTCGTTTGACCTGTTTTCTATTGATAGTTATTTGTATATATCCATAAAATTATGCAGATTCATGATTCCAACTGGCTGAGAAAAGCTGCCTACCTGTCTGTCTCATCCTGACACCTTCATTACTATTGGACAGCTGGAGATCGAATTGAATATTGAAACAATGTTGCAAATGTCGGAGAGACAGACAGCAAGGTTTATACAAATCTTCGCTGTTGAAAACTAAATGTTTGTCTAGAAGAAATGTGAGATAATGTCTAGATGCTTTTTATAGTGGAGATAAGGTTTATAAATTGCCTGGCTGGGCTGATGAGACAGTGGATTCGCAGATGGAACAGAGTAAATAGGCATTTTAACATCATAGATTTAGCTGGTAGTAGCTGGTAGTAACTTGTGGAATAGACACCGGCTGGAATGCAGTTTTAACCAATCAGCATTCAGGATTAGACCCACCCGTTGTATAAATGAAAATAATTTGCAGTAGATTCTGTTAAAAAAACATGGTGAACATTACTTGAATGTACCTTTAACAAAAGGGATGTGTAAGGGAAATGTTATGTTTGTGTATCAAAATCAATGCTACTTCTTGTAGATGGGTTCATGCAGGTGACTGCCTGATCATGTACGGAGGAATCTTCACGATCACTGATCCTCAACTTGGCAGTACGCCTTGAATATTGCTATGGGAACAACCAAGGTATCTCAGTTACAAGGTCTCAACTTGGAGAGAGAGAGAGCATCATGAGGTATTGGTCAGTCACACGTGCGAGCCACCGGCAATGATGAATTCATTACGCTAAATCATGCAAATATAACTTGTCTGTGTATAGCAGTATACAGACATTCACTAAGGTGCATTAAGTTTGTTGGAACCTCTCCAGCTAGCTGACAAATAGAGTAATTCATTTAAGATTGACTTCAGGTGTCCCTGGTGTTGAATTTCCACCACAATCTGGCATCACAAACAGGATCAGTGATTCTACCTGTGGAGCATCCCAGTGAAGGTCTGCGAGGGAACACCGGTGGCGCATTCCATGTGAAGGCGTGCAAGGGAAATTCCCATCTGAACAAAGACGACGTGGATCCGCCCAGACCAGACTTTTACTGTGAGCTGGAGGGACATATCTACTGAATTTCAGTAAGTCAACTTCAATGAATTTGAATAAAAATAAAAGAACAATTATAAAACCAATAAAATTGAACATAAAGATGTAGAAGAAGGGTACCACTAGTATGTAAGGGTACCACTAGTTGTATCCGCCACTGCCGAATCCTCCACCAGCAGACTGAGATGGTTTCCCCTCCTAACCCAGTTGGGGTTGGGCCTGTGCCAGGTGGAGGTGCCGTGGGATTAGGAGCTGAAAGCTAACAACAAAAACAAGGACCAGAGCGAACGAGCAGAGAGGAACAGAGGAGAGGGAGAGTGAAGAAGAGGAGCTAGAAGAGCTCAGAAAATAACTGGAGAAATGTAAGAGAAAAGAAGAAAGTAGAGAAACAAGAGGCAAATTAAGGAGTGCAAGCAGGAAGAATGACGTCAGTGAAGAAGGAAGAAGCCAAGACAAAGATAAAAGGAGCAGCAGCGAGGACAGCAACGAAGGACAAAGCAGAAAAGATAAGGATAAAAAGAAAACCCCCAAAAGAAGCTTGAGGGAATGTTCTCAATAATATGCTACCCCAACCCCAATGGAGGTGGGATGTTGGAAATGGAGAAACCGTGGGATATTGACGAAATAAAAGCAATAGTGGACGATGTCGTTGATCCAGCAAAGGATGCTGTGAGGTTTGAGGAAGAGGGAAAAGCAATCATCTCCATGTACAACCCCATCACCAGAGAAATTGAAGACTGCCGCTGCTTGAAATGTAAATGGTAGGACTATAAACATGTGGGACCGCGATGTACCAGTCGCTGATCGTGGTGACAAGCTGGATGCAGTTTTTACCGCTATAAAGGCTGCTTTCCCCAAATGCACAGACTGGCAGAAAATCCATTCCACCAAACAGAGAACTGATGAAAAATGTAGTGACTTCATGGAAATAATGGACAGTCTTCCTCCAACACTCAGGCCTGATGGCCTCCTGTAGCTCAGTAGGTAGAGCATGGCGCTTGCAACGCCAGGGTTGTGGGTTCGATTCCCACGGGGGGGGGCAGTATGAAAAATGTATGCACTCACTAACTGTAAGTCGCTCTGGATAAGAGCGTCTGCTAAATGACTAAAATGTTAATGCCTGACAGACTCATTCAGCAGCCTATTGTGCCATGCTGTGGTGACAGGCCTGAGACAAGATCTGAAGACAGCTGTAACTACAACTTGTATTGCATGGGAAACGAAACCACTGTCTGATGTAAAGCCATATATAACCCATGCGGAAAGACAGTTGAAGGAAAATGAAACTAAGGACGGAAAGACACTGAAGAAGGCACAGCTGATGTACTATGGAGGAGGAAGAGGACATAGAGAAAATGGTGGCAACCGTGGAAACCAAAGAGGTAGAGGCCGAGGGGCCCCTGCTGGAGCTGACGGAGGGCGAGACTGGAGTTGCTACAACTGTGGGAGTTCTTTGGTTCAGTATGTTGACAATTTGTTGGTTTGCTCACAATCAGAGGAGATATGTCACCAGGACACTAGGCCATTGTTGATTTTTTTGGCAGAAAATGGTCATAAAGTTTCCCAGAGTAAAATGCAATTATGCCGGAGCTCCGTTAAATATTTGGGTCATGACATTACTTCTGAGGGTCGCGCCCTCTCCAAAAACAGATTAGAGGCAATTAAGGCTTTTCCTAAACCTTTTACCAAGCAGCACATTATGTCTTTGTTGGGTGTGGCTGGTTACTGACCATGGTTGAAAGACTATGCAGAGATAAATACAATCCTGCAGCGGTTGAACTATGGTAGAAAGATGGATGCGAGTGAAGTTGTGGTCTGGACGCAGAGATGGCATTGGTAAAATTGAAACAAACATTAATGTCTACCCCTTGCTTGGGTTTGCCAGACCATAATAAACCCTTCCATCTCTTTGTTTCGGAGGCGAGTGGGTTTATGTCAGCAGTTTTGACACAGTATCATGGGGTGGGATATAGACCTGTTGGTTATTATTCTAAACAAATCGATAGTGTGATCAGGGGAATGGTTTCCTGTTTGAGATCGGTAGCGGCTGCTACTGAAGCTGTTTTGGCATGTTCTGATATTGTGGCTATGTCTCCCCTAACCATCCATGTGCCCCATGCTGTGCACGCAATTATTACACAGGCAAGAACGGCTGCGAGACTGCTAGATTATCAGAACATTCTGTTGACGATGTCTCATGTTAATCTGACACGATGTTAACCCCTCAACTCTTCTCCCTACAACAGATGCCGGTGAAGATCATGACTGTGACGTGACTATTGAAATTGACTGTAGCCCTAGATTGGAATTGAGACACCCCGTTAGACAATCCAGACTGAGTTTTTTTGTAGATGGGTCTGCCCAGAGAAATGAAAAAGGGGATCAATTAGTTGGTTATGCTGTTGTGACTGTTTTGGAAACTGTGGAGAGTGCTCGACTCCCTTCCCACTTATCAGCCCAGGCGGCATAACTTTTTGACTTGACTAGAGCTTGTATTTTGGAAAAGGACAGCTCTGTTAACATTTACACTGATAGCAGATATGCGTTCGGTGTTGTGCATGATTTTGGAACATTGTGGAAGAATAGAGGGTTTTTGACCTTGTCTGGAAAACAGATTGCACACAGTAACCTTGTTTTGTCTCTCTTACAGGCTGTCCAGCTACCCTCCTTTGTTTCTATAATCAAGTGTCAAGCACATTCTTCCTCTAATGACAACATTTCTCTGGGGAACGCTAAAGCTGACCATGCAGCTAAATTGGCTGCTTCCTCTTCTGTTTCCCCTCTCCTGCAGATGGCAGCAGTTCCAGCTCCCACCAGCCCTTTCTCTGTTGATGACGTTGTTGCTTTGCAGGCAACGGCTGATGAGTCAGAGAGACACAAGTGGGCTGGGTGCTGTCGTAAAGATGCCTCAGGTGTATGGCTGGATGAGTGGAGCAGACCAGCCATGCCCCATTGTCCTTGCCAATGTGTAGGTTTTACTGTGTTTGCAGAACATTTCTGCAAGAAATGTTTGATTTGGCTTGGGATAGAGAGGGCGAACCAATTAGTCAAATTGATTGGTGAAACAAGCCTGACATGGGTTTCCATTGGCACTGATGAGTATGAGAGGAAGATCCCATACAGTCACTGGCCATCCTATGCGAATGACGAACACATCTTTCGCCCAGAATAGGTTGTCCCTGCAAGGAATGGAGGAAGACATGGTTGAGTATTGTGTCACCCTTAACAGTGTTCTCAAGACTCTCTTTCCTCGAGTGAAGGCATCTTTGCCGAACTTGGCAGGTGGAGCTGAGCACTGTTTGAACCCAGGTGATTTCGTGGTGGTCAAAGATTTCAGGAGAAAGAGCTGGAAGGACCCCCGTTGGAGAGGGCCGTACCAAGTTCTTCTGACCACCCCCACTGCGGTGAAGGTTGCTGAAAGAGATACCTGGATCCACGTGTCGCAATTCAGACAAGTTCCTGATCCAGGAGAAGATGGGGCCTCGCCAGTTCCGGTGGTGCAGTGTGGCCCTCCTCTGCATTAGCACAGGAGTGCTAATAAGAACAGTAGGTTGTCCTCTTGTTGGAAACCTGACAGAGGGTGAGATAAGTCCCGAGCCAAAGGGGCCAACGCAGGCCCAGAGTAGTGGCCCAGAAGTAGATTATCATTGGAGGAGGAGAGCAGAAATGGTTGCTAATCTTACATCTGGACAATAAGAGTGTTGGGTGTGTGGGTTGGGGCCAGTTAAGGTAGTAGCAGGTTTACCACTTGTGGGAGTTCCCATAGGGGTAAATCTGACTTTACAAATGGACTTACCATTTCTAGTAGAGATGCCACGTAACCCTGACCTCATGACGTTTTCTGCATTATACAACCACATAGGCCCACCGTCATTTGCTAGGCCAGATAATACTTTACTCCCACCCATCTCAGTAGCAGGAGTGACAGCCCCTTGGTGTATTAGAGGAGAATGAAGTAATCATTTGGGTGAACTAGAATGTAATCGTACAATGTATTACAACGAGTCCAATACCTGTAAGTTAATTGTTAACAATGCCGACACTGGGGAACCTGGTAATGTTACTTCTGGTAATTCAGTCTATAATGTTCTTATCCCTTTGAGGAGCCCCAAATGGCACCTATTGGTTGTGTGGAAAAAATGGCTTACTATAGCCTTCCGCTGAACTGGGGAGGTAGTTGTACTGTTGGGTTTGTGGTGACAGCTATGAGAACTGTTCCAAACTATGATAAGAGTCTGAAGGCTCTGTTTAGAAACTACAAACCTCCTGGAATGAGAAGAGATAAGAGGTCTCTGGCTGACATCACTTACACTCAGGCACCTGCCTCCAGGTTCTTTGGTGTGTTTTTTCCGGGGTATGGAGTTACATGTGCCCTAGATCAAATTCAGGTGACTGACTGATCGTGTACAGAGGAATCCTCACTATCACTGATCCTCAACTTGGCAGTACGCCCAGAATATTGCTATGGGAACAACCAAGGTATCTCAGTTTCAAGGTCTCAACTTGGAGAGAGAGAGAGCCTCGTGAGGTATTGGTCAGTCACGTGCGAGCCACCGTTAATGATGAATTAATATATGCTAAATCATGCAAATATAACTTGTCTGTGTATAGCCGTATATATAACAAACTGCTGAGACTGCCCCAGCGGAGCTCCTGACAGACATTCACTAAGGTGCATTAAGTTTGTTGGAACCTCTCCAGCTAGCTGACAAAGAGTAATTAATTTAAGATTGACTTCAGGTGTCCCTGGTGTTGAATTTCCACCACAATTGTCTGTCTTTTTTTATCTACTACATTGTAGTAGATAGATTCATAAAATTCCTTGAGAAAAATATTTAGGAATATTACTTGAATGCTATTACACCAGGTATGTCTCTTTTCTAGCCCAATTTTATTAATATTTTATTTAACATTTAACTAGGCAAGTCAGTTAAGAACAAATTCTTATTTACAATGACGGCCTATATTAGACCTCTGATTAATTATTTCATTAATAAGACTTAGTCAAAGGGCATTCCATAGCGACAGCGAGCAAGATAAGTCATGGTCCAATGCCTGTACCTGCTAGCAGCATGTGTCCCACCACATCCGAAGCTACAACCATAATCAGTACAAGGTTCCGATTGGATAATCGCCGTTTGTGTCGCTGAGCAGAGAACAAGCAACTATTAAATCCAGTTTTTAGATGCTACCCCCTCCCCAAATCAAAATCTAATATGGATGGCAATGTTTTGTTCTAGCATTTGCACGCACGTTTCCTCTACTTCCCCTCTGGGGCAGCATGGTGCCCTCATTGCAAGGCTGATTAGCTAGACAAACAGGTGTGAAACACAGACCGGTGCGCGTGCAAAAAGTGAGAATACAACATGGAACCCATGTTTTGTTTTGATTCGGGGAGGTAGCCTCTAAAAACACTGGATTTAATGGGCGCTTCAACATTGTAGCAGACTTTAAAAACGAGTCGAAACTGACTGATCTACAAATCACCCTGCATCATAAATAACTACTCAATATTATTTATAGATCAGTCAGTCCCAATTTACCCATAATACATCACAATTGTGATGCTCTGGTCACTGCTCTGCGACGCAAACGGTGATTCTCCAATCTGAACGATTATGGATGTAGCTTGGGACACGGTACACATGCTGTTAGCAGGTAGTTATTGGACCATGTCACATTCACATGCTAGTGGGAACTCGGAAATTTCCGACTTGCTGATTCGTTGAACGTGGCAAGTGTGTATAAATGTCCTAGTTTAGACTAGCACGTGAATGCAGCATTAAGCTTACCATATGCTTCCCAGTCTAAACAGTTCGGGCATATATTCTGACAATTTTGTTCGTTTTGGTCTTTGTTGGTGCACATTTTTTCTTGAGGCAAGTCGAGTTCGGTAGCGGAAGACTACACCCCTTCATTGGTGATTGGTCATAAGTTCTACTTCTAGTAAGACTGGGAACATAAAGTGTTTGTCGTCCTTAATGAGAGACAACTAGTTTTCATGCACATTTCACTTAAGAAATAGTGCACCAGACATCTTAGCTAGATGTAAAATTGCGTGACTAAGACCTGAAATGAAAGAAAGATTTCTTGACTAACTTTAGATTAATTCAGGCTATTTTAAGGAAGTGTTTCTGGCTATGTTGTTCCTACGGTGGCTCAAGAGGAACAAACAACAATATTTCTGCTTTTTTCTTGTTTTTCAAGCAAAGGTTTTTAGGGAGTATGAGAGCACAGACGGTCGCTTCGCCTAGCTGAGTTCTGCTAGGAGCAAACCGAACCTATGAATGCAGACGCCTTTAGACTTTGTCTCATTAATTAAATAATTAGTCAAGAGGTTGCGTTTACACAGGAAGCCCAATTTGTATATTTCTTCCACTAATTGGTATATTGACCAATCACATCAGATCTTTTTCAGAAAAAATATCAGAAATGGGCCACCTGTCCAAACGCAGCCATATTGGGCTAGGCTCTCTCCCTCTAGTCTGGTCGCTTCCTTGCCTTTTCTCTTTCTCTTCTTGACCAATGGTAGGTCTTGATAATTGAAAGACTACTAATTGGGGAAAGTAATTTCCACTAAATTGGTAATAGAGATTGGGCCATAATAACATAATAATTTGTTAAATGACAAAACCAGCATTGATAGATTTTCACAGCGGTTTAATAAACTAACATTACATTGTGGTCAATAATGTAAAAAATAAAGAGGAAGCAACAATCAGCCTTTATGTATTTGAATGGCGGTCAAATACACATGAACATAAAACCCCAATGAAATGGTTGGCGAGTAGCCATCAGTTTTGTTGTGGTGAGGCCGAGGATGTTTCAGGAAGGCATGGCACAATCACAGGGCAGCAGGGACTGTCTTTGGTGCTTGATTACAAAAATGTCCGGCTGCATCAATGAAAATAATTGTTGGTCGCTAAATCCGGCGAGAACTAGGACCATGACAAAACGGCTGGTTGGAGCTTGTCTGAGCGGTTGGCTGTGCATATACATTTAATGCTGATTGCTTTTGGTTTGCTCACTATAGTGCTGTCCGGTTAGATGTTAAGGCCCATACTGATCACTTGTCTTGTCAACACCGCACACAGCTGTTTCCATTAGAGATAGTTCTTTATGGTTGTGTGGTTAGGTTTGATGGACAAACACTGCATGGTGGAGTCCGTCATTACCATAGATAGAGGACTCATCTTTGTTAGTGTCTTTCAGCATGGGCAGTTCCATTGATGCCATCTCCATTCTGAAGTAGTCCATTTTCTTCTTCACGATTGGCTGATCACTCCTGAGGACACGTTTGGACTTGACTCCAACAAGATCACCAGGAGGGATCAGCCAATGAAGTTGGAAGTCCCACCCAGACAATAAAATGATGGAAGGCCTCAATGGCGCTGCCCATGCTAATATGACCTTTTGGCCACTAGAGGCCTCTATCATTCTCTATGGTCATTGGGCAATACTTGCTTCTTCTCCCATCCAAGCGCCCTAATTGGTTGAATGAACAGAGGTGTGAAGGGTGATTGACAGGGCTGCAGAGCAATCAGATTGAGAGGGCCGGCCTTTGTACAATCAGCCTCACCCCACACATTAAACAACCCTGTATCAGCAAGTGTAAAATAGGTATCCTGCTGGACATTCTAGTTGTTATCGATCAACCTTTATTTCACAAGTTAAAACAACAACAACCTACAATAGTATTGCAGTAGAGAAGAGAGGTTTAGAATGATTATGTGGCCATGGTGGTGAGAAGCTAGGTTGGGAGTTTTCCCAAGAAGAGATCAGGGTTAACATCCCTACTATTGCAGCAAGTGCCATGGAATCTTTGATGACCATTGAGGTGGTATGAATATTTGTCCCCTAAGACTCAATCATAACTCTTGGCGAAAATAAAATTATAAAATAAAATTATACTGTGGAATCATTCCTCTATCAAGACTTACTAATGAGTTGTCAAGTACATATAAAAAATAAAATAAAATTATGGAACGTAATAGAATGATTTTCTTTGTGTTGGCGAGTCAGGTAGGCCAGGTTTCCCTTTGAAAATCTAGAGATCAATCTCTATAACTAAGAAACTGGTGGCTCTGGAATAAGTATTCAGAGGCTTTGTCATTTTCACATGAGAAATCTACACCAAATTATATTTCGCCAAGCAGAATTCATGAGTTAGGAAGCAAACCTGTGTTACTGAAACAACTCAGTATTTTCTAATTTGTTGTTAACCATTACCAAATCATTACCCTTACTGACTAAGCCTCAAGTCTACTAGAAAATATTCTTGTTCCAAAAGGTTTACCCAAGGTAGCTAACTAACTCGTTTCATGAAATCACCTTCTCCACTCAAACTTCTGCTACAAGTTAAATGCTCTTCATGCAAGTATCCTGACAGCTTCCCCCGACATAGATTACAAATAAGATATGTATATATGTACATAGTATTTACAGAGCGTTCCGACAGAGATGCAGTTGTTAAGGAGGATGTGAGAGGAGGCCCCCTGTGGAAGAGGAAGCGCGGGCTCTAATGATAAAGCCAAACAGCCAGGAGGTGTAGGGGTGGGGGGCAGAGTAGACAATTTTTCATCCCTGGGCTGCTTTAGAAAGGAAAACAATTCACAGGTCATTTATGGCCTCATTAGCATCTGAACATTAGTTGCCATTTCTACAGTCTCCTTTATAGCCTTGCTGAACTTTATGTAGACCAAGACATTAAAGTTTAAACAAAAGGCACATAGACTTTACTTGTAGAACAGTAATGTTCTATAACATAGTAACTACTAGGAAAAATGGGTAGGGTAGGTGTGTGTAGGTTAGTTCTAGGCTCTGATTCTATTGCTGGGTTAACAATCTATCATAGAATAATAAAAAGTTATATGATTTTAGGGGTATGTTCCATTTGACCGATTAAAAAGCCAAAGCACGGTCCGTTTGAAATCGAGCCTCTTTAAAAAAAAAAAAAAAATTATGATTGAAAAACTAGAGTCAATGATTCATAGAGCAATTGTGTTACCAGTATCAGTGTACTGTATCAGAAGCAGACTTTAGGGTGCTGGAGATGAGCAGATGATGTACACTGGTACTTCAACGTAATTACATGTAATATGTCATTAAAAAAATACCAACAACAGTTAGCATAACAATGAAGAAGTCTACATGATATACAGTATGTTAGATACTGCCCTCTAGGTCTCACTTAGTGTCCCCTTGAAAGCCTGCATGACTGGTTTGAGTCAAAGGGGGAAGTAAGTAACTTATCTCTACTAAATATGAACTTTGAAGATTACACCACGCATGCAACCATATCATGCCAACAGTTACACTTGCATTTACTCAGGGAAAATGAACAAAGGAGAAGGTTACGGACAAGTGCTGATTGAGAAAGTAGAGGCGAAGCGAAGACAGATGTTTGTGTGTAAATGCATGGATGTATCATTGGTAACCCGCTATACCAAAACTGAATTTACCATGTGATACATGCAAAAGCTTTCCGGGGGGGGGGGGGGGGGGGGATTATCACAATGGTATTAATACGTATAAAAAGCATAACCAAACTTACTTTATTCACACCTAAGAAAAGGGGAAAGACATTGTAAGACACAAGAACCTGTGATACAGAGAACAGTGTTTTCAGGTTCCTTAAACCACTGCAAAATGTAATCTCTGACATTTGAGAACAATCCTTTCATCCCCCTGCTACATACAGTATTTCTTCATTTTTACATTTTAATTGATGAGAAACAATCAGACACATTTACACATGAATAGATATCATGCATTATGTTATGCATAATTATCTTATAATTCCACACGATTATGCTTCAAGTAAGCATGAAATTAGTAAAATATAGATACAAATCAAGACTTGAAAGCCGAGGTCATACTTGTGTGTACACATATACACACACACTATATATACAAAAGTATGTGGCCACCCCTTCAAATTAGTGGATTCGGCTATTTCAGCCACACCTGTTGCTGACAGGTGTATAAAATCAAGCACACAGCCATGCAATCTCCATAGACAAACATTGGCTGTAGAATGGCCTACTGAGGAGCTCAATGACTTTCAACGTGGCACCGTCATAGGACTCCACCTTTCCAACAAGTCCGTTAGTTACATTTCTGCCCTGCTAGAGCTGACCCGGTCAACTGTAAGTGCTGGTATTGTGAAGTGGAAACGTCTAGGAGCAACAATGGCTCAGCCATGAAGTGGTAGGCCACACAAGCTCACAGAACGGGACCACCGAGTGCAGAAGCGCGTAAAAATGGTCTGTCCTCACTACGGAGTTGCAACCTGCCTCTGGGAGCAACGTCGGCACAATAACTGTTCGTCAGGAGCTTCATGAAATGGGTTTCCATGGCTGAGCAGTTGCACACAAGCCATAGATCACCATGCGCAATGCCAAGCGTCGGCTGGAGTGGCTTAAAGCGTGCGTGCCATTGGACTCTGGAGCAGTGGAAGCGTGTTCTCTGGCGTGATGAATCACGCTTCACCATCTGGCAGGCCGACGGACGAATATGGGTTTGGCGGATGCTGAGAGAACGCTACCTGCCCGAATGCATAGTGTCAACTGTAAAGTTTGATGGAGGAGGAATAATGGTCTGGGGTTGTTTTTCATGGTTTGGGCCAGAGTATGGGAGCGGAGCGTGCACAATTTGACTGGAGCGTGGAGTGAGATTCCCAAAGGCTGGAGTTTCAGCCTTCTCGCCCGCACCAATTTCGCTCCAGTAGCGCTCACTTTATGAGCTCAGGGCATGCCCGGCCCAGCATTCATTTGTAGTCTACTTGTGTGCTGCTAAACCCCCTTGCTTTAGCTACTGTCATGGAGTTCGCTAAATATTTTCATAAAGAAACTGATAAAACACACAGGTGCAAAATCAAAGTGACTTACAATGATGAGGACCAAGAGCAAGAGAGGGAGTGGGGTGATGTATTGTCCACAACTAAAGAATCACTGTGGAATCTGAAAAGACACATATCCCGAAAGCATGATGGTGTACTTACTACGTGAACAAGGTGGGTAGATAATTAAGTGCCAGGCATATTGGGCCAAAGTCAAATCAGATCTCTTAAATGTTTCGTTGATTTTTGTTCTATTATCTATACAAATAGGCCATAATTGACTTTGGCCCAATATGCCTGGCATATTCCCACGTTCAAGGAGCTTTTGATTGGGTTATTTTGCCAAAAGAAACCTTAGGCCTACTTATAGAAAAATAAATTGTAACAACTCTGCATCTGGCAAGAGTGGTCAAAAGGGTGTATAGCGTCCCCAGGAGCTCTGCAACTGTGGAGAGGATATTCTCTCCAGGCACCATCACCAGTCTGAAGCCACAGACTGGCCAAACTCGTGTTTCTAAAAATGAATTTAAAAAATTCATTTTTTCATTGAAATTTGCATTGAAATTCTAAGTCACAGCCTATATGAGCAATTGATAGACTATAATGATTTAATACAACAAAATGTTGTTTAAATGCTGAGCCCTTTATGTCCCTGCCAGCCTAGTGTGTCGCACTCGCAAATGCTTCAGTGTATTTCTTTGTCGGCTATAGCCTTGAAATAATATAGCCGAACATAATTCATTTTCGTTCCTTCTTAGGCTCGCCATCTGGCTCCTGACCTATTTAGAGTGTTTATATGCTGTTTAATAGGACATGTAGCCTATTTGAAATGATGTGCGCTTCTTACATTCACCTTTTCATGTTTATTCAAATATCATATTCATTCAAATCATACGGTTTGGCCCAGGTAGTCACAAAATAGATGGGTGTTGGTTAAATTGTGAATTTAAAGAATTGAGCGAATTTGGAGTTGCAGTTTTTTTTCCTGTGAGCGCAGAGCGGTTTTTAGCGGAGGTTGGAAAGGACGTGGAGCGCCGGAGCACAAGCACCGCTCCATGAGCGGATTTCCAACCGCTCAACTCCGCTCCCATACTCTGGTTCGGGCTAGGACCCTTAGTTTCAGTGAAGGGAAATTGTAACGCTACAGCATACAATGACATTTTAGACGATTCTGTGCTTCCAACTTCAGGGCAACAGTTTGGGGAAGGCCCTTTCCTGTTTCAGCATGACAATGCCCCCGTGCACAAAGCGAGGTCCATACAGAAATGGTTTATCGATCTGTGTGGAGTAATTTGACTGGCCTGCACAGAGCCCTGAGCTCAACCCCATCGAACACCTTTGGGATGAATTGGAACGCCGACTGTGAGCCAGGCATAACCACCTAACATCAGTGCCCGACCTCACTAATGCTCGTGGCTAAATGGAAGCAAGTCCCCGCAGCAATGTTCCAACATCTAGTGGAAAGCCTTCCCAGAAGAGTGGAGGCTGTTATTGCAGCAAAAGGGGGGACCAATTCCATATTAATGTCCATGATTTTTGAATGAGATGTTCGACAAGCAGGTGTCCACATACTTTTGGATAGATATAGATCTCTCTCTATTATTATATACACACACACACACACACACACAGTGGGGAAAAAAGTATTTAGTCAGCCACCAATTGTGCAAGTTCTCCCACTTAAAAAGATGAGAGAGGCCTGTAATTTTCATCATAGGTACACGTCAAATATGACAGACAAAATGAGTTTTAAAAAAATACAGAAAATCACATTGTAGGATTTTTTATGAATTTATTTGCAAATTATGGTGGAAAATATGTATTTGGTCACCTACAAACAAGCAAGATTTCTGGCTCTCACAGACCTGTAACTTCTTCTTTAAGAAACTCCTCTGTCCTCCACTCGTTACCTGTATTAATGGCACCTGTTTGAACTTGTTATCAGTATAAAAGACACCTGTCCACAACCTCAAACAGTCACACTCCAAACTCCACTATGGCCAAGACCAAAGAGCTGTCAAAGGACACCAGAAACAAAATTGTAGACCTGCACCAGGCTGGGAAGACTGAATCTGCAATAGGTAAGCAGCTTGGTTTGAAGAAATCAACTGTGGAAACAATTATTAGGAAATGGAAGACATACAAGACCACTGATAATCTACCTCGATCTGGGGCTCCACGCAAGATCTCACCCCGTGGGGTCAAAATGATCACAAGAACGGTGAGCAAAAATCCCAGAACCACACGGGGGGACCTAGTGAATGACCTGCAGAGAGCTGGGACCAAAGTAACAAAGCCTACCATCAGTAACACACTACGCCGCCAGGGACTCAAATCCTGCAGTGCCAGACGTGTCCCCCTGCTTAAGCCAGTACATGTCCAGGCCCGTCTGAAGTTTGCTAGAGTGCATTTGGATGATCCAGAAGAGGATTGGGAGAATGTCATATGGTCAGATGAAACCAAAATATAACTTTTTGGTAAAAACTCAACTCGTCGTGTTTGGAGGACAAAGAATGCTGAGTTGCATCCAAAGAACACCATACCTACTGTGAAGCATGGGGGTGGAAACATCATGCTTTGGGGCTGTTTTTCTGCAAAGGGACCAGGACGACTGATCCGTGTAAAGGAAAGAATGAATGGGGCCATGTATTGTGAGATTTTGAGTGAAAACCTCCTTCCATCAGCAAGGGCATTGAAGATGAAACGTGGCTGGGTCTTTCAGCATGACAATGATCCCAAACACACCGCCCGGGCAACGAAGGAGTGGCTTCGTAAGAAGCATTTCAAGGTCCTGGAGTGGCCTAGCCAGTCTCCAGATCTCAACCCCATAGAACATCTTTGGAGGGAGTTGAAAGTCTGTGTTGCCCAGCGACAGCCCCAAAACATCACTGCTCTAGAGGAGATCTGCATGGAGGAATGGGCCAAAATACCAGCAACAGTGTGTGAAAACCTTGTGAAGACTTACAGAAAACGTTTGACCTGTGTCATTGCCAACAAAGGGTACATAACAAAGTATTGAGAAACTTTTGTTATTGACCAAATACTTATTTTCCACCATAATTTGCAAATAAATTCATTAAAAATCCTACAATGTGATTTTCTGGATTTTTTTTCCTAATTTTGTCTGTCATAGTTGATGTGTACCTATGATGAAAATTACAGGCCTCTCTCATCTTTTTAAGTGGGAGAACTTGCACAACTGGTGGCTGACTAAATACTTTTTTCCCCCCACTGTATATACACACATACAGTGAGGGAATAAAGTATTTGATCCCTTGCTGATTTTGTACGTTTGCCCACTGACAAAGACATGATCAGTCTATAATTTTAATGGTAGGTTTATTTGAACAGTGAGAGACAGAATAACAACAACAAAATCCAGAAAAACACATGTCAAAAATGTCATAAATTGATTTGCATTTTAATGAGTGAAATAAGTATTTGACCCCTCTGCAAAACATGACTTAGTACTTGGTGGCAAAACCCTTGTTGGCAATCACAGAGGTCAGATGTTTCTTGTAGTTGGCCACCAGGTTTGCACACATCTCAGGAGGGATTCTGTCCCACTCCTCTTTGCAGATCTTCTCCAAGTCATTATGGTTTCGAGGCTGACTTTTGGCAACTCGAACCTTCAGCTCCCTCCACAGATTTTCTATGGGATTAAGGTCTGGAGACTGGCTAGGCCACTCCAGGACCTTAATGTGCTTCTTCTTGAGCCACTCCTTCGTTGCCTTGGCCGTGTGTTTTGGGTCATTGTCATGCTGGAATACCCATACACGACCCATTTTCAATGCCCTGGCTGAGGGAAGGAGGTTCTCACCCAAGATTTGACGGTACATGGCCCCGTCCATCGTCCCTTTGATGCGGTGAAGTTGTCCTGTCCCCATAGCAGAAAAACACCCCGAAAGCATAATGTTTCCACCTCCATGTTTGACAGTGGGGATGGTGTTCTTGGGGTCATAGGCAGCATTCCTCCTCCTCCAAACACGGCGAGTTGAGTTGATGCCAAAGAGCTAATCTAATCTGACCCAACACTTTCACCCAGTTCTCCTCTGAATCATTCAGATGTTCACTGGCAAACTTCAGACGGGCCTGTATATGTGCTTTCTTGAGCAGGGGGACCTTGCAGGCGCTGCAGGATTTCAGTCCTTCACAGCGTAGTGTGTTACCAATTGTTTTCTTGGTGACTATGGTCCCAGCTGCCTTGAGATCATTGACAAGATCCTCCCGTGTAGTTCTGGGCTGATTCCTCACCGTTCTCATGATCATTGCAACTCCACGAGGTGAGATCTTGCATGGAGCCCCAGGCCGAGGGAGATTGACAGTTCTTTTGTGTTTCTTCCATTTGCGAATAATCGCACCAACTGTTGTTACCTTCTCACCAAGCTGCTTGGCGATGGTCTTGTAGCCCATTCCAGCGTTGTGTAGGTCTACAATCTTGACCCTGACATCCTCGGAGAGCTCTTTGGTCTTGGCTATGGTGGAGAGTTTGGAATCTGATTGATTGATTGCTTCTGTGGACATGTGTCATGACAGATTAGGAGCACTCCCTTTAAGAGTGTGCTACTAATCTCAGCTCGTTACCTGTATAAAAGACACCTGGGAGCCAGAAATCTTTCTGATTGAGAGGGGGTCAAATACTTATTTCCCTCATTAAAATGCAAATCAATTTATAACATTTATGACATGCGTTTTTCTGGATTTTTTTGTTGTTATTCTGTCTCTCACTGTTCAAATAAACCTACCATTAAAATTATAGACTGATCATTTCTTGGTCAGTGGGCAAACGCACAAAATCAGCAGGGGATCAAATACTTTTTTCCCCTCACTGTATACATACACATATACATACATACATACATACATACATACATACATACATACATATATATACACACACTACCAGTCAAAAGTTTGGACACACCTACTCATTCAAGGGTTTTTCTTTATTTTGACTATTTTCTACATTGTAGAATAATAGTGAAAACATCAAAACTATGAAAACAAATATGGAATCATGTAGTAACCACCAAAAAAAAAAAGTGTTAAACAAATTCAAATATATTTTATATTTGAGATTCTTCAAAGTAGCCACCATTTGCCTTGATGACAGCTTTGCACACTCTTGGCATTCTCTCAACCAGCTTCACCTGGAATGCTTTTCCAACAGTCTTGAAGGAGTTCCCACATATGCTGAGCACTTGTTGGCTGCTTTTCCTTCAGTCTGCGGTCCAACTCATCCCAAACCATCTCAATTGGGTTGAGCTCGGGTGATTGTGGAGACCAGGTCATCTGATGTAGCACTCCATCACTCTCCTTCTTGGTCAAATAGCCCTTACACAGCCTGGAGGTGTGTTGGGTCATTGTCCTGTTGAAAAACAAATCATAGTCCCACTAAGCCCAAACCAGATGGGATGGTGTATCACTGCAGAATGCTGTGGTAGCTATGCTGGTTAAGTGTGCCTTGAATTCTAAATCAATCACAGACAGTGTCACCAGCAAAGCCCCCCCCACACCATAACACCTCCTCCTCCATGCGTTACGGTGGGAAACACACATGCGGAGATCCTCCGTTCACCACATTTCCACCAGTCTAATGCCCATTGCTCGTGTTTCTTGGCCCAAAAAGGTCTCCTCTTCTTATTGGTGTCCTTTAGTAGTGGTTTATTTGCAGCAATTTGACCATGAAGGCCTGATTCACACAGTCCCCTCTTTTTTTATTTTTTTTGTTCACCTTTATTTAACCAGGTAAGCCAGTTGAGAACAAGTTCTCATTTACAACTGCGACCTGGCCAAGATAAAGCAAAGCAGTGCGATAAAAACAACAACACAGAGTTACATATGGGGTAAAACAAAACATAAAGTCAAAAATACAACAATATATATATACAGTGTGTGCAAATGTAGCAAGTTATGGAGGTAAGGCAATAAATAGGCTATAGTGCAAAATAATTACAATTAGTATTAACACCGGAATGATAGATATGCAAGAGATGATGTGCAAATAGAGATACTGGGGTACAAATGAGCAAAATAAATAACAATATAGGGATGAGGTAGTTGGGCGGGCTAATTTCAGATGGGCTGTGTACAGGTGCAGTGATCGGTAAGGTGCTCTGACAACTGATGCTTAAAGTTAGTGAGGGAGATAAGAGTCTCCAGCTTCAAAGATTTTTGCAATTTGTTCCAGTCATTGGCAGCAGAGAACTGGAAGGAATGGCGGCCAAAGGAGGTGTTGGCTTTGGGGATGACCAGTGAGATATACCTGCTGGAGCGCATACTAAGGGGTGGGTGTTGCTATGGTGACCAATGAGCTAAGATAAGGCGGGGATTTGCCTAGCAGTGATTTATAGATGGCCTGGAGCCAGTGGGTTTGGCGACGAATATGTAGTGAGGACCAGCTCTGAACAGTTGATGTTGAGATGTGTCTGACTTGAACTCTGTGAAGCATTTATTTGGGCTGCAATTTCTGAGGCTGGTAACTAATGAACTTATCCTCTGCAGCAGAGGTAACTCTGGGTCTTCCATTCCTGTGGCAGTCCTCATGAGAGCCAGTTTCATCATAGCGCTTGATGGTTTTTGCGACTGCACTGTTCTTGAAATATTCCATATTGACTTTCCTTCATGTCTTAAAATAATGATGGACTGTCGTTTCTATTTGCTTATTTGAGATGTTCTTGCCTTAATATGGACTTTGTCTTTTACCAAAAAGGGCTATCTTCTGTATACCTTGTCACAACACAACTGATTGGCTCAAATGCATGAAGGAGGAAAGAAATTCCACAAATTAACTTTTAAGAAGGCACACCTGTTAATTGAAATGCATTCCAGGTGACTACCTCATGAAGCTGGTTGAGAGAATGCCAAGAGTGTGCAAAGCTGTCATCAAGGCAAAGGGTGGCTATTTGAAGAATCTCAAATCTATTTTGATTTGTTTAACACTTTTTGGGTTACTATATGATTCCATATGTGTTATTTCATAGTTTTGTATGTAAAAAAGTAAGAAAAAAGAAAGTGAAAACCTAACTTTTGACTGGTAGTGTATGTATGTATGTACAAACACACAGCATTCAGAAGTATTCAGACCCCTTGACTTTTTCCACATTGTTACGTTACAGCCTTATTTCTAAAATGGATAAAATTGTTTTTTTTCTTCATCATTCTACACACAATACCCCATAATGACAAAGCAAAAACAGGTTTATATAAATTTTAGCAAATTTATTTTAAAAAATACAACTGAAATATCACTTTTACATAAGTATTCTGACGCTTTACTCAGTACTTTGTTGAAGCACCTTTGGCAGCGATTACAGCCTTGAGTCTTCTTGGGCATGGCACACCTGTATTTGGGGAGTTTCTCCCATTCTTCTCTGCAGATCCTCTCAAGCTCTGTCAGGTTGGATGGGGAGCGTTGCTGCACATCTATTTTCAGGTCTCTCCAAAGATGTTCGATCAGGTTCAAGTGCGGGCTCTGGCTGGGCCACTCAAGGACATTCAGAGACTTGTTCCGAAGCCACTTCTGCGTTGTCTTAGCTGTGTGCTTAGTGTTGTTGTCCTGTTGGAAGGTGAACCTTCACCCCAGTCTGAGGTCCTGAGCAGGTTTTCATCAAGGAGCTCTCTGTACTTTGCTCCGTTCATCTTTCCCTTGATCCTGACTAGTATCCCAGTCCCTGCCGCTGAATATCATCCCCACAGCATGATGCTGCCACCCCCAACCTTCACCGTAGGGATGGTGCCAGGTTTCCTCCAGACGTGACGCTTGGCATTCAGGCCAAAGAGTTAAATCTTGGTTTCATCTTGTTTTTCATGGTCTGAGTCCTTTTAGGTGCCTCTTGGCAAACTCCAAGCAGGCTGTCATGTGCCTTTTACTGAGGAGTGGCTTCCATCTGGCCACTCTACCATAAAGGCCTGATAAGTGGAGCGTTGCAGAGATGGTTGTCCTTCTGGAAGGTTCTCCGATCTCCACAGAGAAACTCTGGAGCTCTGTCAGAGTGACCATCGGGTTTTTGGTCACCTCCCTGACCAAGGCCCTTCTCCCCTGATTGCGCAGTTTGGCCGGGCGGCCAGCTCTAGGAAAAGTCTTGGTGGTTCCAAACTTCTTCCATTGAAGAATGATGGAGGCCACTGTGTTCTTGGGGACCTTCAATGCTGCAGAAATGTTTTGGTACCCTTCCCCAGATCTTTCCACTCCTTTCCTCTTTTGACCACACCCTCTCACCGTTCCCCCCTACTCACAAGGCAGGCAATACGCTTGACCTCATCTTTACTAGATGCTGTTCTTCTACTAATCTCACTGCAACTCCCCACCAAGTCTCCGACCACTACTTTGTATCCTTTTCTCTCTCGCTCTCCTCCAACACTGCTCACTCTGCCCCTCGACAGATGGTAATGTGCCGTCGCAACCTTCGCTCTCTCTCTCCCGCTACTCTCTCCTCTTCCATCCTATCATCTCTTCCCTCTGCTAAATCCTTCTCCCTCCGATCTCCTGATTCTGCCTACTCAACCCTCCTCTCCTGCCTTTCTGCATCTTTTGACTCTCTATGTCCCCTATCCTCCCGGCCGGCTCGGTCCTCCCCTCCTGCTCCGTGGCTTGACGACTCATTGCGAGCTCACAGAACAGGGCTCCGGGCAGCCGAGCGGAAATGGAGGAAAACTAGACTCCCTGCGGACCTGTCATCTTTTCACTCCCTCCTCTCTACATTCTCTTCCTCTGTTTCTGCTGCTAAAGCCACTTTCTACCACTCTAAATGTCAAGCCTCTGCCTCTAACCCTAGGAAGCTCTTTACCACCTTCTCCTCCCTGCTTAATCCTCCTCCTCCCTCTCTGTGGATGACTTCGTCAACCATTTTGAAAATAAGGTTGACGACATCCGATCCTCATTTATTAAGTCAAATGACACAGCTGGTCCTGCTCACACTGCTCTACCCTATGCTTTGACTTCTTTCTCCCCTCTCTCTCCAGGTGAAATTTTGCGACTTGTGACGGCCAGCCGCCCAACAACCTGCCCGATTGACCCTATCCCCTCCTCTCTTCTCCAGACCATTTCCGGAGACCTTCTCCCTTACCTCACCTCGCTCATCAACTCATCCTTGACCGCTGGCCATGTCCCTTCCGTCTTCAAGAGAGCGAGAGTTGCACCCCTCCTCAAAAAACCTACACTCGAACCCTCCGATGTCAACAACTACAGACCAGTATCCCTTCTTTCTTTTCTCTCCAAAACTCTTGAGCGTGCCGTCTCTAGCAAACTCTCCTGCGATCTTTTTCAGAATGACCTTCTTGATCCAAACCAGTCAGGTTTCAAGACTGGTCATTCAACTGAGACTGCTCTTCTCTTTGTCACGGAGGCTCTCCGCACTGCTAAAGCTAACTCTCTCTCCTCTGCTCTTATCCTTCTAGACATATCTGCTGCCTTTGATACTGTGAACCATCAGATCCTCCTCTCCACCCTCTCCGAGTTGGGCATCTCCGGCGCTGCTCACTCTTGGATTGCGTCCTACCTGACAGGTCGCTCCTACCAGGTGGCATGGCGAGAATCTGTCTCCGCACCACGTGCTCTCACCACTGGTGTCCCCCAGGGCTCAATTCTAGGCCCGCTCCTATTCGCTCTATACACCAAGTCACTTGGATCTGTCATATCCTCACATGGTCTCTCCTATCATTGCTATGCAGACGACACACAATAAATGTTCTCCTTTCCCCCTTCTGATAACCAGGTGGCGAATCGCATCTCTGCATGTCTGGCAGACATATCAGTGTGGATGTCGGATCACCACCTCAAGCTGAACCTCGGCAAGACGGAGTGGCTCTTCCTCCCGGGGAAGGACTGCCTGCTCCATGATCTTGCCATCACGGTTGACAAATCCAGTGTGTCCTCCTCCCAGAGTGCAAAGAACCTTGGCGTGACCCTGGACAACACCCTGTCGTTCTCCGCTAACATCAAAGTGGTGACCCGATACTGCAGGTTCATGCTCTACAACATTCACAGAGTACGACCCTACCTTACACAGAAAGCGGCACAGGTCCTAATCCAGGCACTTGTCATCTCCCTTCTGGATTACTGCAACTCGCTGTTGGCTGGGCTCCCTGCCTGTGCCATTAAACCCCTACAACTTATTCCAGAACGCTACAGCCCATCTGGTGTTCAACCTTCCCAAGTTCTCTCATGTCACCCCGCTCCTCCGCACACTCCACTTGCTTCCAGTTGAGGCTCGCATCTACTACAAGACCATGGTGCTTGCTTACGGAGCTGTGAGGGGAACGGCACCTCCTTACCTTCAGGCTCTGATCAGACCCTACACCCAAATGAGGGCACTACGTTCATCCACCTCTGGCCTGCTAGCCCCCCTACCTCTACCGAAGCACAGTTCCTGCTCAGCCCAGTCAAAGCTATTCGCTGCTCTGGCACCCCAATGGTGGAACAAGCTCCCCCATGACGCCAGGACAGCGGAGTCACTGACCACCTTCAGGAGACACTTGAAACCCTACCTCTTTAAGGAATACCTGGAATAGTATAAAAGTAATCTTTCTACCCCCCCTCCCCCACCCCCCCCCCTAAAAAAAAGTGGTTGTCCCACTGGCTATCATAAGTTGAATGCACCAATTTGTAAGTCGCTCTGGATAAGAGCGTCTGCTAAATGACGTAAATGTAAATCTGTGCCTCGACACAATCCTGTCTCGGAGGTCTACGGATAATTCCTTCGACCTCATGGCTTTCGCTCTGACATGCACTGTCAACTGTGGGACCTTATATAGACAGGTGTGTGCCTTTCCAAATCATGTCCAATCAATTGAATTTACCACAGGTGGACTCCAATCAAGTTGTAGAAACATCTCAATGATAATCAATGGAAACAGGATGCACCTGAGCTCAATTTCGAGTCTCATCGCAAAGGGTCTGAATATTTATGTCAATAAGGTATTTTTAATAAATTTGCAAAAATGTCTAAAAACCTGTTTTCGCTTTGTCATTTTGGGCTATTGTGTGTAGATTAATGAATAACATTTTTGATTTAATCAATTTTAGAATAATGCTTTAACGTAACAAAATGTGGAAAAAGTCAAGGGGTCTGAATTCTTTCCGAATGCACTGTACACACACAATATTTATATTTGTTGGTGTAAAAATAAAATACTATTCCCTTCCTGGGAGAGATGGATGGAAACCGCTATGGAGCAGCCAGCCCATCCTACCTACTGCCACCGGCATCTTCACCACACCCACCCAGTCGGAACCCCAACCATGCCAATCCTACTTGCGTACTTTTCCAGGAATGTAGTTCCGGTCAATGGACTCATCCTGAAGGAACATGTGAAGACAGCGCTCATTCTGGGCCAGGGGATGACCTGCAAGTCTGGTGATAGAGGAGAGAGAAGCAGGTTTCAGTTACCTAGAAATCATAATTGATTATTAGTGGCGTCAAAGGCAGATGGCTGGGAGTTAATTTGATAATGACCTGAAATGGAGACACAGCCATACAGAGAGAAATACTATAGACAGAAACGATACACACCTGTTGATGAACTGCTCCAAGCCTACCCTCCGTTCTTCAATGAAGGACTCCTCAAAGATACCTTCATCTCCTCGGAAGGGAAGCTGTCTCTTTAAAGCTTTCCCAGGGAGAGGGGGCACCACAATCTTTAGAAAGCACACAACTTATCAGTAAATTAGTTACTTAGTCACATAGAAACAGACACTAATTCCAACTACAAAAATGTATTAAACATTTCCGTTTTGATTAGTATTATACTGGTCAGACATGCAGGCAAGTAGTTATGCAGTGTGTGAACCTACCTTACTGTCTCTCTCCAGCTCATTCTTCAGCCACTCAAAATCACTGTACCTTCTTCGCACAACAGAGTCCTTAAGTTTGAAGATGGGAAGATTTGTCTGCATGTGAAAAAATATATTAAATCACTACAATCCATTTCCAGTACATCATATACATGTCCAGTGACGTGGCCAGACATCAGAGCTTACACCAGAACCCCTCACTAATGTATAATTTGATCAGCATTTTATCTCAATCTGTGAAAACCACTGTTCAGTTTTGTGACACTGGTGTGTGGTGCTGTGTCTAGTGATAATGGATGGTTCATAATGCAACCACATCTTTAGGGAGTAGGGAAACGCAGAGTTGAGTGTATATGAAATTGTTGCATTAATACATTGAGGTTTGTAGTAGTAAGTAAGGGTATACAGTACACACTGTGCAAGTTTTGTATATCCCTCAGCCCATGTTCTCTCTGTTCCAGCATGTCCTAGGTCTGGGATTTAAGAGACTAGCCCATGTACAAACAGATCTTTCTAATACCATGATGGTTTAACACCCCAATGTATGGTTGCCTATCTCATAACTACAGTGTTAGCTGGCCCAGTATTCTCCAATATTGGTCCTGGTGAATCCCAGGGTGTGCAGGCTTTTATTCTGGGTTGGAGAAAAAGCCTATACATCGTACAGAATTCAACAAAGTAGAATAAAAGACATATAGCCCGTGCTAGTCAGTATGTTATCTGGCAGAAACACTGCTACCCAAACTAACAAGACAGTCCTTTCACATACTGGCTATTTGATATTGGTGGTAGCCATATTAGCGACGACTGCATCAGGAATTTGGATGAAACGATTATTTGAAATGACTAAGAAGTGAAAGGCTAAGCATTTGAACAGCAAAAAGTCGAGTCTCTCTCGAAAAACCGTCCCACCAATGTTCCCTCATCATACTAGCGTCACCTAAACTAGGCCCTGCCAATATCACCGGCCTCGATTTCAATACTGCAAGCTAGTACCGACCTAGAACACTCACCCGCATTCGCACTTCATAGGTGGTGAATCGGTTCCGGCCGACTCCAATCGTTTGTGGGTCATAAACGTCGATTTCAAGAAAATTGCTTGGGGGGCCATACGCATCTGTGAGATCCTGCGGTTTAGAGTTTAATCGGCGAGTATCTGCAACCGTGGGATCAGACATTTTCGGTTTCAGCTGCGGCTGATCTCGAGACTATAAAATTGCGAAGGTTCTTGTTCCGCAGCCAATCGAAACAGAGGAAACGCATTCCTCTTTCCCCAAGTATTTACCGGCGTTTGCTTTGACCAATTGCAGAAGAGAATGAAACAATTGTGCCAAAATTAAACAAGTGTGAAACAATAATCATACTGACAAAATGGGATTTAAATATTATCAATGAAGAGAACGACTGTTTATCATTTTAAAGGCTTACAAATTTACAGGACGGCCTATTCTATTGTAAAAAATAATAATACAAATGTTTCCAGAATAAAGACTTATAGGAGTTTAAATCAGACCAGATGTATATTTTTGCTGTACATAGGTCTATCTCTACTGTATATTATTATTCTGCTTACATCACGCGCTGCATTCGCTAAACACTCCCAAACAAAGTTATACTCTAAAATACACTAAATCAAATCAAATCAAATCAAAATGTATTGGCCACATGCGCCGAATACAACAGGTGCAGACATTACAGTGAAATGCTTACTTACAGCCCTTAACCAACAGTGCATTTATTTTTAATAAAAAAAGTAGAATAAAACAACAAAAAAGTGTTGAGAAAAAAAGAGCAGAAGTAAAATAAAATAACAGTAGGGAGGCTATATATACAGGGGGGTACCGGTGCAGAGTCAATGTGCGGGGGCACCGGCTAGTTGAGGTAACTACTAACTACTAGGAATTGTAGTTATTGTGCACACGGTCAGATTATTGTTTAAATAAACACACCATACCATGGTGATTTAGGCTGATCTTAAAAATTGAAATTAAACGTTTTGCATAGAATACATAGGGCATTTTTATTATTTTCTAGATTGGTACCAATATTCTTGACAAAAATTATCATACTGAAATGAATTTTCTTCACAGATCTTCCTGGACACAAATACATATTTTTGAATGTCACTGTAAAACAATGCCAATTTTAAAGTAACCAGTCTAAAACCTAATATTTATGACAGTACACCGACACACCAGGACTATTGCTCCTGAGTGGCGCAGCGGTCTAAGGCACTGCATCTCAGTGTTTGAGTGCTTGAGGCGTTACTACAGACCCCCTGGTTCGATTCCAGGCTGTATCACAACCGGCGGTGATTGGGAGTCCCATAGGGCGGCGCACAATTGGCCGGGTTTGGCCGGTGTAGGCCGTCATTGTAAATAAGAATTTGTTCTTAACTGACTTGCCTAGTTAAATAAAAATAAAAAATTGGTGAACGTTTGAGTGTCAAATTAAAGAGGGATGCGTGTGCTTCAAAACTAGATCGGAGCTGAATAGATCTCTGGCCTAGAAATCTGGGCTACTTGGGCAATTGAAATCTGATTGACCATTGTCGGGTAACTTTCCAGCTTTGGTTTAGGTGTGTGTACACTTTAGGAAATGTTACATAATCCTGCTTTTTATAGCTCGACAGCCGTTCGTTGTTTACACTCGTGCTTTAAGTAGTCACATGACTGACTGAATTTCCCAGCAATCCTCACCACGCAAGCGCAGTACAAATTGTCTGGCAGTGGTAAACAGACGTCAGAAGGGAGTCTTCGCCTCGAGTCAAAACAAAAAAAGATATACGATTAATGAATATTTGGACATCCAGAATAGCCACAAGTCAAGCGAAACTAACAACTGAAAGGGGGAGAATTCCAAAGGAAGGTACTGAAGCCTTTTTTCCGACTTTTGAAAGGATTTTAAACTCCGAAATAACTGGAGCTAGCCAGCAGCTAACGTTAGGTGGCTATCACGCTATTTTCAAAACTACGTTTGGTGTGTTGAGTCCAGCCGAGGTGTGAGAGCGTAAACTTCAAGAAACCGTGGATTACGAACCGTGCTTTAAAGTGTCCACAAGACATGGACTGATTCAAGTTTAGGCACATTCTGAAGGTTTGTGCTTGCGCGAGCATCGTGTGCTGCTGCGTGTCAAGAAACATGGCAGATGGTGGCACGCGCTTGCCCACAATGTGGAGGAGCCTGAAAACCTGAATCAGAAAACCACGTACTTTCTGATCCATTTGCTTCGTCTACTTTTTTTTTTACAGACCACCATGATCAAACTGTTCAGTAAGGTTTTGCGCTCCACATGTATTTTTGTCAGTCGACTAAAATTACTTAGATAATACTGTAGCCAAAGAAACGACAGCCAGCATAACATCACTGTTTTGACATCAGCAGTAAACGTGTCATTGCTTAGATAATCAAATATTGCAGACGTTTTACTTGAAACATTGACTATTTTATTGCAAGCTCCATGTATCCAGATTTGTATTCACTTTAAGTAATATTGTTTCACGGGAAGCAGTGACAGATGTATGTTGTAATCAGTAAGTTGTTGTTTACTAAATTACTTTGAGTTTGGATATCAATGTTCTAACAAGTATTATATCAACTCCAGTATTCTATTGAAGCGGGAGACGGCACGTTGTTTACAAGTGCCGACCGAGCGGCTCTTTTGTAACAGTGACCCACTGTGGTAATCCTAATTTGTGGGTTTTTTGCAAAGTATAAGTATTTGAGGGCAACTTTTATGTTATAATGGTAAAGCTCAAAGGAAGACACGAAATAAATCAATTACATTTATAGTGTTGTGAGAGCAATAATTGTATTGCTAACATTACTTTACCTTTTAATTACCTTTTCATACACATCGCATAGATTTAGTTTCCAAAACCTACGAAAACTAAACCGAGACAAACGTTTATATATATTTTAAGTATATACCCCACAGCAACACGTTATGTGGGCAATCAATTGAATTGGTCTCTGATTGCAATCCAGATGTTTTGGTGTGCATTCCTCCCCGAGTTTCCTTTGTTCTTTTATACAAACAAAGGAACCATAATCCCAGCCCTCCTCTGCACTATGTAAATCTGAAGGTTTATGATAGATACTATTAAAGGGATTATTTGGGTCCCCTAATCTCCAATCTCAGGATTAACGACGCTATACTGGTGTATTCTGATTATTGTTTCTCTCTTCTACTAGTCCCCTTAATAGAGAATGGAACATAGCATTTTTGTGTAGATAGTTGAAGTTTATATTGAAGTTGCGGTTATACAATAATTATATTAGACAATATAGTCTAAATTTGAATATAGACCCATTAGATAATAATAAGACTACATTTTGGTGTGCCTATTACAAATACGTGTCCCCAGATTACATTTGTAATTTAGCAGATGCTTTTATCCAGAGGAGCAATTAGGGTTAAGTGCCTTGCTCAAGGGCACGTCGACAGATTTTTCACAGTCATCTCAGGGATTCAAACCTTTCGGTTGCTGGCCCAACGCTCTTAACCACTAGGCTACCTGCGACCCTACAAAAGTACAATATTGTTATTTAGAATTTAAAAAACAAAAAACATTTTGTTTCAATATTTCAGTCTCACTATTATTTATCTTGACGGTTTATTTGAAGTATTATCTCTTAGTTGTCTACATTTAGGATAGTTCAGAAGTGTAGCAAACATTTCGAGGAAAACCTTACAATGGAGGATTCGACAGTACCCACGATTGACCCAGATTTTGAGCCGCAAAGCAGACCTAGGTCATGCACATGGCCGCTCCCCAGACCCGACATATCAGCTGTCAAACCGGAGGGGGCCGACGGCCCTGAATCCTCTGCGGGAACCCCGCCCGCCGACGATGATAAGCAGGAGCAACAGCAAATCATATCCGAGCCTGAGAAAGTTGTGGTCACAGAGGGAGGAGTCGTAGCCGGAGTAGGTGGAGCCACGCCCCGAAAGGGATCATCCCGGCGCAATGCATGGGGGAACCAGTCCTACGCGGACCTGATTAGTCAGGCTATTGAGAACTCTCCAGAGAAGCGTCTAACCTTGGCGCAGATATATGACTGGATGGTGAAAACCGTGCCTTACTTCAATGATAAAGGAGATAGCAACAGCTCAGCAGGGTGGAAGGTAAACAAACATGCTTATTGTTATTCACATTGTTAGAACCATATTATACAGACCCATTTGATGTGAACACATGATACATTATTACACTGCATTAATTAGTGAATAATGGAAGTAATTGCTTGAAATCTATTTTCAAACCAAGTTGAATGTTTTCCTAAATTACAACAATCTTAAACAAAACCCTTATTCTTCCCCCCCTTCCCTCTAACTCAGAATTCAATTCGCCACAACTTATCACTCCACAACAAGTTCCTGAGAGTTCACAATGAGTCCACAGGCAAGAGTTCCTGGTGGATGCTCAACCCAGAGGGGGGCAAGACTGGGAAAGCACCCCGTCGCCGTGCTGCCTCCATGGATAACAGCAGCAAACTGCTGAAGAGCCGGATGCGAGCCAAGCAGACCAAGAAGGCAGCCGCAGGCTTGGGCGGGACCACTGGGGGAGATGGCGATGGGGGCGCAGACAGTCCCAACTCCTCGCAGCAGTTCCCCAAATGGGGGGTGAACAGCGGCAGCCCCTCATCCCGTGGTAGCCTAGACGACCCTGACATGTGGACCAGCTTCCGTCCACGCACCAGCTCCAACGCCAGCACCCTGAGTGGCCGGCTGTCCCCCATCGGTCCCGGCCAGGAGGATGAGGATGACCTACCTGAGGAAAGTCTACTGGGCTACTCCACGGGCAACCTGCCCCCCACCCTCACCGAGACACTAATGGAGGAGCTGGACCTGATCGATGGCCTGACGCTGATGACCGAGCAGCAGGGAGGGGCTAGTCCCAGCAC
This sequence comes from Coregonus lavaretus, assembly GCF_964263955.1. Taxonomy (NCBI): domain Eukaryota; kingdom Metazoa; phylum Chordata; class Actinopteri; order Salmoniformes; family Salmonidae; genus Coregonus; species Coregonus lavaretus. The sequence goes on from NC_140019.1 coordinate 14,804,645, forward strand.
GGCCCCACCGGCGCCCCCTACCCCTCTGCCCTCTGCTTCCACACTGCTGCCCCGGGGCTCTGGGTTCCCCTCCTTCCGTCAGCTGCAGCCATCCAACCTCTCCCAGGCCCCCAACCAGACCGGGGGACAGTCATCAGGCACACAATGTGGCAACAATAACAACTCCAAACCCTCAAACTATGGCAACTCTCTCTTTAACCCCATGCCCAGTCCTGGCTCCCGTGGGACTGGTCTCTATGGCACCCATGTTCGCTCCAGCTTGGAGGCGTTGCTCACCTCGGACTCCCCACCTCCCAGTGATTTCATGATGACCCAGGTGGACCCGCTTATGCCCAGTCCTGGTGGAGTGGGGATGATGGGCATGGGGGGGCCCATGGTGGGAGTGCGACCCAAGCCCAACCAGCTGTTGCTGGGGAAGGGGCTTGAGCCCAACACTGTGGCACCCATGAGGATGCAGTCCCAGTCCCAGCAGCAGCAACAGCAGCACTCTCAGCTGGGCCTGGGCATGATCCTGTCAGGAATGGCCCAGGACTCTCCACAGCTCTCAGCCCTCAAAGCTCAGCATGCACAGCTGCCAGGTATGGGGCCTCACCACAGAGGAGGCCTCTCCGCCAATATAGGAGGAGGTCTAACAGGGATGGGCCAGTTCGGAACGCCAAGCTGCTTCCTACCAAGTCAAGACCGCTTGCCCACTGACTTGGACATCGAGATGTTCACAGAGAACTTGGACTGTGACGTAGACTACATCATCAACAGCGACCTCATGGATGGAGAGGGCATCGATTTCAACTTTGACCCCATAATGCCAGGTGGGCAAAGCTACTCTGGCCCTGCAACCACGCAGAGCTCCGCCCACAACTGGGTACCCAGCTAACTTCCCAGCAACCTTGCAGCGTTAGCCAGGTACGCTGAAATTATACTTTCAGGTTCTAACCTCTCAGTAGTTTTGCACTCTACAACTATACCACCCTTTTCTTTACCCATTGCTTTCTTTATCCTCTTCATGATTACCCTTGTCTCACCCTCACTCACTTCATGTATCCCCTGCTTTGTTCTGGAGATTAATCAAGAAAAATCATGAACTACAGTTTGAACATTTGTCTTTTACTTGTTGTTGCAGGTAAGGAGCCCCAATCACACAAAAACTCAACGACACCTACAACAAAGAACACACCTGGTGCATTCATTCCTATTCCTCATCTCCCTATTGGCTGAAGATCCGATTCCGAAGCTATTTTTTAAAACCTTTGTATTTGTACTTTTGACGAAACCAGACCTCAAACATCCATGTCACGGGCCATCCATGTCCCTCCCCCTAGTAACACTTGCAACTTTTTGGGAGTTTGCCGTATGTATTTTTTTATGAGTGTTTTTGAGAAAAGTACGACAGAATTTATTTGGAGTGAAAAGATTAAGCACAACTAACAACTCTAAACTACTTGGAGTTAATATCACAATTAATATTATTACTATACCAAAGTAGTTTTAGGATCAATATGGTACACCTCCTTGATGTCTTTGATATTGAAGGTGAAATGGACAGTGCACACAGGAAAAAATTGCCAGTTTTTGTATAAATTGTAAGTGGTGAACAATTACCGACCACCGCCAACTTGGACATGAAATGAAGCTGCTGCATCTTTATCTATGGAGGGAATGGGGTTCACACACAAACACACTCCTCTGGACTTTCCCCAATGAAAAGATTGAGAAGATGCAGCCGGACTGGCACGAGCAAAGGCTGAAGATGTTAAGTCATTGGATGAGACTGAGTTGAGGATGTATGATTTGACATTGGACTCCGCATGTTGACCAAACGTAGTCTAACGTTTGGTCGCTTAGTGGTACGACACAATGTTTCCTTCTGTTTCTTTTTAATGGAAGAGACCGGAGCTGCAAAGTAACTACGAGTTATGTCAGTGGTAATTCAGTAGTTTAACAGTTCAGGGTATGTGATATGCATTTACAGTTTGCATTCATGACTCTGCTCAGTGTGTGCTAAAGTGCAGAGTAGAAAACACTTTGAGGAGTTATTTTTAATTTTTTTCTGATGTGCAGTTACACTAACAATCTGAAGAAATGTGATTAGTGAGCTTTTTACAGGGGGCATTCAAAGGTAATTTTATTTGCCAACAAATGATTTGGTTGGCCAAGTGTTATATCATTGAAAGCAGTTTTCCTCCACTGCTTTACGGGCCGCTTGAAGGTTTTGCGGAACCGGGTTGTGTTTCAAGGCACTTGGGAGTATTCCTGTCATGTGGCTCCCGTACTCTAATGGCAAAAGAAGAGACTAAACCAAGTTAGGTTGAATATTTTCATCAAAGAGAAAAGGCAAGGTTTTATACATGCTATGTAAATAGACATGGCATGCTATGCAGATCAATCAGGAGAACTAAAAAGAAATCTTGAAGAAAATTGTTAATCTCCTCTTGAAGGGTTTTGGATTTTAATGTTTTCCTGAAATGTTCTATCCCTTTAAGTAAGGGAAACCGGGGCTTCATGTGGGAATATCTTCTCACTGATAACTTTGTTATACATTACTAACCATCCTTTTTATGACATTAATACAATGTGTGAGAAGTAAAAAATAATATTTGACTATAGTTTAATATACAATTTAGAATGGAGGTTATATGTGAAATATTAACAGATATGAATATATTACTATTACTAATCAGACGTTATGGAGAAACAATTTCAGATAATTTCTAACGGTCATTTTCTATATATTCTTTTATTTTTGTAAAAGATGAGATGCATGTAGATTTTATACATAACCAAAAGAACACTAAGAATTGCATGGCAGATAGGGGGTGCTTGGGACAAAAAAAACATTTTAGTGTAGATAAGCTTCGCAAGTGGAGCCTGTTCAAAGAAAATAAATCTGACATTTTAACAAATGACAAGGCAGGTGAGTTGAGGCAAAGTGCATGCATGGATATACTTGACCAGTATAACTTGATTTTCCAAATTGACTAGCCACTTAGTTCATTTGACTTGATTATTGTGAAATGTAAATCCAAGTAAAAACCTGCACGTGGTATTTACACAATGGAGGACATTTTGCTTACAGCAGTGATGCTGAATTCACATCTCAAAAAAATATTTGCGTGAATGATGCAACGATTAAGGGTCATTCAAAAAGAATAATAATGGAAACATCTTCCTTAAGGGAGTAATCAGATAATCATCAGAATTACATTTATTTTAGGTGAATTTCTATGTTAAAATACAAGACTGGAAACCAAAAGCCCCTCATGTTTTGCCATGTTCTTGATTGTGTGGCATTCTTGACACAAGTGTCTTTGATTCATGCCACTTTCAATTTGACACTTAAAAATTCAAAATATAAATTCAAATGTTACTTTCTAAGATGGAAGTATACAAGAGATCTTTAGTCATGTATATCATAACAGTAGTCTTGTTCGAGGTTGTTAAACTGCCAATATTGAACACTAGCATGTTATTCAATCGCAAGATGCACCATGTCTTTTTTCATGTTTTTTTCCTTTTGAAGATGAGTTTTGTATTAGGAGGAAGTTTGTATTTAATTACTTGATCATGACAGAAAAAATGGTTTTTATCATTTATTGTAAAGGTTTTTTGTGTTGACCAGTTTTTCATCTGAAATGCATCCTAGATTGAGTTTGACATCATTATTAATCATTTCACTGTAACCATGTGAATACTTTAGCTTTTCATTTGTATAAAGCACTCTTTTTCTCACAGATTTTTCTATTGACCGGTGCTAGTTGTCATTTATGACATACCCTAAGAGGGTCATAATGCAATGGGTGCATATTTAGATTATTTCAGGGTCTTGAATCATTTGTATGCAGCACAAGGATATTTTGAGTGAGTATAAAGGTAGTGATTAGTTAAAGCTGAAATATGTAACGTTTTGGGTGACCTGACAAAATTCACATAATTATGTCATTAGTTATAGATCTGTCATTCGCATTGAATGCAAATCTAAGAAGCAGTAGATCTGTTCTATGTGCGCTATTTCTATGCTTCCCGTTTTTAAGTTTAGTTTTTGCGTCTTTTACTTTCGATTTTGTACACCATCTGAAAAGACAATATTTTTGGTTATGGAAAATATATTTCACAGCGGTTTAGATGGTACAATGATTCTCTACACTATAAGTGATTGTTTTGTCACATAAACTGAAATTAGGCGAGCTATTAGAATTTTAGCAACCAGGAAATGGCGGAGCGATTTCTGCATAGTGCATCTTTCAAGAAACAAACATTTTTATTATTTTTCTGTATTATGATCCCCAAACGTTGTCACTTAAAAATAGATTTGAAATTAAAGTGAATACCCTGTAGTTTGAGGTGTTTTAGTGATCATGTATGAAATGTAAGCAAAAGGCAATTCATTTACTGGTCCCATTGATGTACCACAAATCAACTTGGTTGCTGTGATGGATTCCGCAGAGTCATACTATTATTACCATTATTGGCAGGGTCTTTGAGACATGTCCTCTCCTTATGCGTCTTAGGATGGGTGTGAGTGTTTGATAGGACTGTATGAAAGTGAATGTGTCATTGTTGGACAGTGGTGTGTTGGTGGCTGTGTGTAAAAGCACAGGGTATAGAGGACATCCTTCTCATATACTTTATTTGCTAGGCCATGCCTTGAGTAATCTGCTGCCACCTACAATTTATGGGCTTTTTGCTTTGTATCCCCTAGTCCCCATAATATTTCCTCTCAATCTTTTTCTTACATTTCTTTAATACTAATTTTCTTACAATAAAAGTAGCAGTTAGTAATTGTATTATTTAGAAGAATAAAAATGGCCCCACTTTGTTTGATAATACAGCATTTTAGTATGTGGACAGGGTTGAGTAAATGTTAGTTTTTTCTTCTATTTTTTTCTTTGGGGGGACAGGGGTCAGGGGTTGATGAGTTGTGCAAAGCCAATATGGGTTGATTTACTTTGATTAGTTTTGGTCTTATTACTACGGGAGGACATTTGAATAAATAAAAAAATCCCTTGTTATGTCGATCACAAATGATTTCTCATGATCACTACATAAACGTTTTTTGTCGAGATCACAAAATAATCAAAAGTACCACACATCATCCATTCCTTTGTTCAGATGCACGATAACCACCATTAAGGAGCCCTGTCTGCATTTAAGCCCTGAATGATGCCTGAAAGGCAGCACTGTCTCCCAGGCTGCGTGCCCCCCCAAGACCACAGCTATTCGCATGCAAGGAACAACGCGGCTAACTTGGCCAGTCTTGTGAGCTAGGTAGCTTGTTATCTATGCAGGTTGTTCAAATCAAATGTTATTTGTCACATGAGCCGAACACAACAGGTGTAGACCTTACAGTGAAACGCTTACTTCCAAGCCCTTAACCAACAGAGTTTTTAAATTTTTTCAAAAAAATACAATATGAAATAAAAGTAACAAATAATTAAAGAGCAGCAGTAAAAATAACAATAGCGAGGCTATATACAGGGGCTACCGGTACCGAGTCAATGTGCGGGGGCACTGGTTAGTCGAGGTAATTGAGGTAATATGTACAGTTGAAGTCGGAAGTTTACATACACTTAGTCATTAAAACTCGTTTTTCAACCACTCCACAAATTTCTTGTTAACAAACTATAGTTTTGGCAAGTCGGTTAGGACATCTACTTTGTGCATGACACAAGTAATTTTTCCAACAATTGTTTACAGACAGATTATTTCATTTATAATTCACTGTATCACAATTCCAGTGTGTCAGAAGTTTACATACACTAAGTTGACTGTACCTTTAAACAGCTTGGAAAATTCCAGAAAATGATGTAATGGCTTTAGAAGCTTCTGATAGGCTAATTGAAATCATTTGGAGGTGTACCTGTGGATGTATTTCAAGGCCTACCTTCAAACTCAGTGCCTCTTTGCTTGACCTCATGGGAAAATCAAAAGAAATCAGCCAAGACATCAGAATTATTATTTTTTGACCTTCACAAGTCTGGTTCATCCTTCGGAGCAATTTCCAAACGCCTGAAGGTACCACGTTCATCTGTACAAACAATAGTACGCAAGTATAAACACCATGGGACCACACAGCCGTCATACCGCTCACGAAGGAGACGCGTTCTGTCTCCTAGAGATTAACGTACTTTGGTGCAAAAAGTGCAAATCAATCCCAGAACAACAGCAAAGGACCTTGTGAAGATGCTGGAGGAAACAGGTACAAAATTATCTATATCCACAGTAAAACGAGTCCTATATCGACATAACCTGAAAGGCTGCTCAGCAAGGAAGAAGCCACTGCTCCAAAACCACCATAAAAAAGCCAAACTACGGTTTGCAACTGCACATGGGGACAAAGATCGTACTTTTTGGAGAAATGTCCTCTGGTCTGATGAAACAAAAATAGAACTGTTTGGCCATAATTACCATCGTTATGTTTGGAGGAAAAAGGTGGTACGCTTGCAAACCGAAGAACACCATCCCAACCGTGAAGCACAGGGGTGGCAGCATCATGCTGTGAGAGTGCTTTGCTGCAGGAGGGACTTGTGCACATCACAAAATAGATGGCTTCATGAGGAAGGAGAATTATATGGATATATTGAAGCAACATCTCAAGACATCAGTCAGGGAGTTAAAGCTTGGTCGCAAATGGGTCTTCCAAATGGACAATGACCACAAGCATACTTCCAAAGTTGTGGCAAAATGGCTTAAGGACAACAAAGTCAAGGTATTGGAGTGGCCATCACAAAGCCCTGACCTCAATCCTATAGAACATTTGTGGGCAGAACTGAAAAAGTGTTTGCGAGCAAGGAGGCATACAAACCTGACTCAGTTACACCAGCTCTGTCAGGAGGAATGGGCCAAATTCACCCAACTTATTGTGGGAAGCTTGTAGAAGGCCACCTGAAACATTTGACCCAAGTTAAACAATTTAAAGGCAATGCTACCAAATACTAATTGAGTGTATGTAAACTTCTGCCCCACTGGGAATGTGATGAAAGAAATAAAAGCAGAAATAAATAATTATTTCTACTATTATTCTGACATTTCACATTCTTTAAATAAAGTGGTGATCCTAACTGACCTGAGATAGGGAATTTTTACTAGGATTAAATGTCAGGAATTGTGAAAAACTGAGTTTAAATGTATTTGTTTAAGGTGTATGTAAACTTCCGACTTCAACTGTACATGTGGGTAGAGTTATTAAAGTGACTATGTATAGATAATAAACAGAGAGTAGCAGCAGCGTAAAAGGGATGGGGGGTGGGCAATGCAAATAGTCTGGGTAGCCATTTGATTAGATGTTCAGGAGTGTTATGGCTTGGGGGTAGAAGCTGTTTAGAAGCCTCTTGGACCTAGACTTGGCGCTCCGGTACCGCTTGTGTATGACTAGGGTGGCTGGAGTCTTTGACCATTTTTAGGGCCTTCCTCTGACACCGCCTGGTATAGGGGTCCTGGATGGCAGAAAGCTTGGCCCCAGTGATGTACTGGGCCGTACGCACGACCATCTATAGTGCCTTGCGGTCGGAGGCCGAGCAGTTGCCATACCAGGCAGTGATGCAACCAGTCAGGGTGCTCTTGATGGTGCAGCTGTAGAACCTTTTGAGGATCTGAGGACCCATGCCAAATGTTTTCAGTCTCCTTAGGGGGAATAGGTTTTGTCGTGCCCTCTTTACGACTGTCTTGGTGTGTTTGGACCATGTTAGTTTGTTGGTGATGTGGACACGAAGGAACTTGAAGCTCTCAACCTGCTCCACTACAGCCCTGTAGATGAGAATGGGGGCGTGCTCGGTCCTCTTCTTTTTCCTGTAGTCCACAATCATCTACTTTGTCTTGATCACGTTGAGGGAGAGGTTGTTGTCCTGGCACCACACGGCCAGGTCTCTGACCTCCTCCCTATAGGCTGTCTCGTCGTTGTCGGTGATCAGGCCTACCACTGTTTTGTCATCGGCAAACTTAATGATGGTGTTGGAGTCGTGCCTGGCCATGCAGTCATGAGTGAACAGGGAGTACAGGAGGGGACTGAGCACGCACCCCTGTGGGGCCCCCGTGTTGAGGATCAGCGTGGTGGATGTGTTGTTACCTACCCTTACCACCTGGGGGCGGCCCGTCAGGAAGTCCAGGATCCAGTTGCAGAGGGAGGTGTTTAGTCCCAGGGTCCTTAGCTTAGTGATAGCATGCATAACTGATATCTGTATAATTATAAGGGATACATTAACATTTACAGTGGGTGAGCTCCATTCCTAACAGGCTGATCAGATGCAATTTCAGCCTCAGAGGCTGAAAAGTCAGGATGCTGCCTTGTAGGCTGTTTCATAGGTAAAGCTCCTTGCAGGCAGATTAGCTGTCAAAGTGCTTTATAGGCAAATGCAGATCTGATCCAGGGGGTGAGCTCTATTCCTGGCAGGCTGATCAGATTCAATAGCAGTCTTAGAGACTGATAAAACAGGATGCTGCCTTGTAGGCTGTTTCATATGTAAGGCTCCTTGCAGACAGCCTACAAGGCAGTATCCTGACTTATCATTCTCTGAGGCTGCTATTGCATCTGATCAGTCGGCCAGGAATAGAGCGCACCCACTCTTGATCATATACATAATGCACTGACTGCTAATCTGCCTGCATGGAGCTTTGCCAATTAAACAGCCTACAAGGCAGAATCCTGATTTATCAGCCTCTGAGGCTGCTATTGAATCTGATCAAGCTCTGAGGCTGAAATTGAATCTGATCAGCCTGTCAGGAATGGAGCTCACCCACTGTAAATATTTATTATCCATAAAACATGAAGTATCCCTTTACAATTATACACATCAGTTATGCAAGCTAACAACCTGCACATATTTTTTAATTTAAACTAGCTAGCTAGCTTGCTCACAAGACTAGCCAAGTTAGCTGCGTTGTTGCTTGCATGCGATTGGCTGTGGTATTGGGGGTGGCACACAGCCTGGGAGACAGAGCTGCCTGTCAGGCATCGTTCAGGGCTTAAATGCCCTACGAGCGCTTAAAGGAAAATTCCACCTAAAAACGATCTTTTGGGATTTGTTTCATTAGTCCATTGTTGACAAAGTCCCAAATGTTTTGCTTGTCAGCAATCGTTTAAGATATGTAACCTTCAAAATACAGAAATCATCACCACATTTAGCATCATATGGAGATGATTTCTGTATTTTGAAAGCTACATCTTGAAAACTTGATTGCTGAGGAGCAAAACATTTTTAGGTGTAGTTTTCCTTTAAAACATATGCGCTGATCCACCGTTGGCAGCCTCAACCATACTGTGAAGCTATCATAAATACGGCCACTTCTATTGATAAGAGTTTCTCCTGATCTCGACAAAACAACTTTTGTTATGTCATGATCATGAGATAAATAAGTTGTGATCTCGATATAACGAGGGAATTCTTTTTTTTATTCATATGTCCGCTCTCTGGACATCCATATATTTCTCTCCCAATCTTACTTCACATATTGTAAAGTCAGCCAGAAATAACATTGAACACAGTTCTGGAAAGTGGAAATGAACTTAATCTGTTTAACTCATTTAGCCAAGTCATTATTTTATTTCAACATGTCATTGGTTCACTAAAATTCACATTTATATTGTTCATGAACTTCATGGTATCAAAGAATATAACATTGGGATGTATGTTTTTTTTAAACGATTTAACGTTGATGCACAATGCTTGATATCTACCACTAGAGGGGGTAAGTGTATAGAAAAATGATTCTCAGACGCACCTCCAACATTTCTGTGAGACTAATGGATTAACATGTTATGTTATCCAATAGCAGCTACCATGTTTTAATCATGTCACAAGGGAGGGAGGCCTTTCAAATTAATTACAAATGTAAATGTAAATGTAAATGTAAATGTAGATGTAGATGTAAATGTAAATGTAGATGTAGATGTAAATGTAAATGTATGTAGGACATTACCTTATTCATTAATTCAGGCCTATGTTTCTGAGAATCGGAGAATGGGAGCAAGTGAGGACTGGTGGGACTGGAATGGAGAATAAGAAAAAAGCTGAACCCCGTTCCTTCATATTTCATCCTGTCATTTATCATAGCTGAAATCAGAGCATAGTCAGTATGATTTATTTTAAGGGGCTAACTATTTTAGTGACGAACATACAGTACCAGTCAAAAGTTTGGACACACCTACTCATTCAAGGGTTTTTCTTTATTTTTACTATTTTCTACATTGTAGAATAATAGTGAAGACATCAAAACTTTGAAATAGCACACATGGAATCATGTAGTAACCAAAAATATATTTTTTTTATATTTGAGATTCTTCAAAGTAGCCACCCTTTGCCTTGATGACAGCTTTGCACACTCTTGGCATTCTCTCAACCAACTTCACCTGGAATGCTTTTCCAACAGTCTTGAAGGAGTTCCCACATATGCTGAGCACTTATTGGCTGATTTTCCTTCACTCTACCGTCCGACTCATCCCAAACCATCTCAACTGGGTTGAGGTCGGGGGATTATGGAGGCCAGGACATGTGATGCAGCACTCGATCACTCTCCTTCTTGGTAAAATAGCCCTTACACAGCCTGGAGGTGTGTTGGGTCATTGTCCTGTTGAAAAACAAATGATAGTCCCACTAAGCCCAAACCAGATGGGATGGCGTATCGCTGCAGAATGCTGTGGTAGCCATGCTGGTTAAGTGTGCCTTGAATTCTAAATAAATCAGTGTCACCAGCAAAGCACCCCCACACCATCACACCTCCTCCTTCATGCTTCACGGTGGGACCCACACATGCGGAGATCATCCGTTCCGCTACTCTGCGTCTCACAAAGACACGGCGGTTGGAACCAAAAATCTCACATTTGGACTCATCAGACCAAAGGACAGATTTCCACCGGTCTAATGTCCATTGCTTGTGTTTCTTGGCCCAAGCAAGTCTCGTCTTCTTATTGGTGTCCTTTAGTAGTGGTTTCTTTGCAGCAATTCGACCACGAAGGCCTGATTCATGCAGTCTCCTCTGAACAGTTGATGTTGAGATGTGTCTGTTACTTGAACTCTGTGAAGCATTTATTTGGGCTGCAATTTCTGAGGTGCAGTTAACTCTAATTAACTTATCCTCTGCAGCAGAGGTAACTCTGGGTCTTCCTTTCCTGTGGCGGTCCTCATGAGAGCCAGTTTCATCATAGCGCTTGATAGTTTTTGCGACTGCACTTGAAGAAACTTTAAAAGTTCTTAAAATGTTCCGTATTGACTGACCTTCATGTCTTAAAGTAATGATTCTCTTTGCTTATTTGAGCTGTTCTTGCCATAATATGGACTTGGTCTTTTACCAAATAGGGCTATCTTCTGTATACCACTCCTACCTTGTCACAACACAACTGATTGGTTCAAACGCATTAAGAAGGAAAGAAATTCCACAAATTAACTTTTAAAAATAAAATAAAAATACATTGGTCATTTAGCAGACGCGCTTATCCAGAGCGACTTACAGGAGCAATTAGGGTTAAGTGCCTTGCTCAAGGGCACATCGACAGATTTTTTACCTAGTCGGCTCGGGGATTAGATCCAGCGACCTTTCGGTTACTGGCACAACGCTCTTAACCACTAAGCTACCTGCCGCCCTTAGGCACACCTGTTAATTTAAATGCATTCCAGGTGACTACCTCATGAAGCTGGTTGAGAGAATGCCAAGAGTGTGCAAAGCTGTCATCAAGGAAAGGGTAGCTACTTTGAAGAATCTCAAATATAAAATACACTAATCAAAATGTAACACTTTTTTGGTTACTACATGATTCCATGTGTTATTTCATAGTTTTGATGTCTTCACTATTATTATACAATGTAGAAAATAGTAAAAAATAAAGAAAAACCCTGTAATGAGTAGGTGTGTCCAAACTTTTGACTGGTACTGTATTTTAAATGAAATTGAAGCAACCCTAAATGATCTCACTAACACTTCTGTGCCAACTGTTAGCAATATGCATGAGCACCACTGCTTGGTTGTTCCATATTACACAACAGCATGATAGGTTAAATGTGGATTTCTCAGTAAAGCGATCACAAGGGTGAGGGATCAGAAGGGAACTTGGCCTACGGTCAGGGATCTGTGATGAGTTGATTTCAGACATGCTCAAATCACCCTGCCATCTGTCTTCTGTCTCAGATGGATCCAGGCTGTAAAAATGCTTCAATGATATACAGTGAGTATACAAAGCATTAAAACATCTGCTATTTCCATGACATAGACTGACCAGGTGAAAGCTATGATCCCTTATTGACGTCACTTGTTAAATCCACTTCAATCAGTGTAGATGAAGGGGAGACAGGTTAAAGGATTTTTAAGACTTGAGACAATTGAGACATGGATTGTGTATGTGTGCCATTCAGAGGGTGAATGGGCAAGACAAAATGTGCAACTCAATATTAGGAATGTGTTCCTAATGTTTGGTATACTCAGGTGTATAGTATGTTTCTGAATTGCACTTTTTCCAATAGTACTGTGAATGGTTTGACTAAACTGGTTTGCTTGAGATACCGATGTAGTTGTCGTGTCCCTCAGTTGTACGCACTGACAAGTGGATTTGGAATTGACTACAGCATATGGCAAATGTGAAAGCACAATTAGGCAACCACAGTAAATAAATAAAGAGTGGAAACACTCACTTGATAGAACATCTTTATAGAAAAATTAAGTCTTCACATTTCCCCAAAAACATATTTTTTGCTTTTTTCACTTACGTTTTACATTTTTTAAATATTTTTTTTATTGTCCATTCATTTACGTGGTAAATATTGAACAACTGTAACATCCAACTTTGTGTCAGTGGCTCTATCGTTTCGTTCCTTGGCCAGGTGGTCGGAAGCTTCAGACAGGAACACAAACGCTTTCGCTCCTGCATTTGGAGCCATAACGATGTCATAGAGGTGTTGAGAAGGAGCCAATGAGGACTGTAGTACTCTAAGTAGAGTAACCGTGTCCATGTGTCCAGTGGTGATGGCACTGGGCGTTCTCTATGGGCCACAGAACACTGTTCCTGAGGAGCCAAAAGGGGCAGTCTGCTCTAACGAGGCCTACACTCAGCCCAGAGAAAACTAGCCTGTCCACTCAAGCACCAGTTCAGTTTGGCCTAAAGGCACCTCCGTTAAAAAGCGCTTCTTTTGCTTCTATTGATATGCACTTTCTTTTTTCTTCATTTCTCTCTCTCCTGTCGTTTCAAACGGTCGTGCCCATTAACAGGGTCATCAACCTCACTGCCGCTGAAATATTCAGGGTGCAGCACAACCGGCAGGACATAGCAGCGAACCCAGCAACTTAACAAAGGGCTCAACAATCATAGTACTGTAATGCAAAGTTTACAAAAAGTGTAAAAAATAAACTAAAAACAAGAGCGAGAAAGAAAAAACAAAAAATGAAGGATATAATTAAATTAAATAAAAATAAAAATATAGTTTGCAGTACCCACGTTCTTCTGCTCTGCAAATTGTACCATGCATCAGCATCTTTATTTTAGGTCATAAAGCTCACCAAATAAATAATTGAAAGACAGACCTACTTTTCACATGCACAAGATCATACACAGAGCACCGATGACTTATGATCCTTAGTCTACATCTTTTGTAGCATAGTAGATAGAGTATGCTTAACAGCAATTCAAACCCAGTGCAGGTCACTTTTGGGGACTTTTATGTTGCAAAATTCCAGTTCAGAGTGCTGCTGACCTTCAATGCAGTTTTAGGGACGTTGAGGTTTCCTAGAAATGGAAATTCCTTCATTTGATCTATGCCAGAGCACATCAATATAAAAACAGACAGTTATATGGCTGTGCGTCACTCTACAAAACATGACTTTGGCCACCCCTGTATGTATTAAAGTTAAAATGTGTTTTTAAATTGTCGTAGCGATTTCAGATTTATCTAAGATACTGAAGTGAGTTGTGACCTCCTTCAGGTCAGGTCAGATCTGGGGCCATGACCTCTGTTAGGACCCTGTGTAGCCCTGCACTACTCCACCTACACAAGAATACTCTGGGGTTAACGGGGTGACTGTAGGAATGGAGATCAGGTGATCTGAATACAGAGGGACCCAAGAAGCAGCCTCAGGATCCTTTCTATCAGACGCCATAGAGTGGAAAGGAAAGACTCAGAACAACTTCGGTCTCCATCTCTACCACTGAGCTACCTTGTTTTATTTAATAAATATATAAAGTGCTTTTAAAATAAACTATAGTTGTGTGATATCGTCTTGCAGTGTTTTGGTTTTGTTCTTGACCTTTCAGTACTAACGCAAAACGTTAAGAGAGCTACGATGAACAACTGTCCATCACCATCACCAACTACCTACAACAACACTGACAGGGACTGTAACAAGACAAATTATGGCAATATCTCCAAAACATTCGCTCAATCCAATAAGAAAGGATAAAAAAATTGGTTTTGAACAAATGCAAAGTTGAAAAGACGAAACTAATCACAAACCAAGAAATAGGGTATTGTGTTGGCCATGGGTACGTACATATCTGCTACACTGCAGAACCAACCGTCTGCTTTCATCACAGTCATCAGAATTGAGACAAACAATACATTAATACAAATGAAAATAATTAATATCTATTGTAATAATAGTAATATAATTGCACATTAACCATCAACAGCAGAGACATTTTATAAGAGGAAAATACATTAAATTAAAAGTGGACAGACCACCCTTGCAGAGTGGAAAATGAGCAGGCAGAGCGAGGGGAAGAGAGGAATTACATTGCGTGTTTTGACTTTGGAAAACAGCTTTCCACTGCAGTGCGCATGCCACAAAAAGAGCTTCAATGATTGCATTATACTATTTTTTCTCCCGTTTTTAACTGAGAAATAGGACAGATAGTCGCACTGTTCTTCTTGCTCATAATTACCAGTCTCTTCCCCATATCCCTGCCTGCTGTAGGGGGGTTCCCACCCTGCGGCCTTCTAGCTTGGTCTTTCTGCGCCGTTGGCCATTCATTTTGTGCCTCTCCCTCCCACCAACTGACCTAAGCTATCATGTACTGGGTGATGGCTCTCAGAGCATACAGAAGCTCAGCCTGTAACCGAGCCTCCATTATCAGCAAGTTCACATGGATCTAAGAGAAGAGAAAAATGAGAGGATCGTATCAGAGTGAGCAAGAGATGGAATGTGGTTGAGGGTGAAACAGAACACAAATTACTTCTTTGCATCCCATTTGATCACCTTCAGCACATTACTTGGACAAAACTATTATGGTCCAGTACATTTAGTTCCAGTATATAGTTCAGCTGTATATGGATGCAGGGTGTATTGGTATGGGGCGACATGCGTACCCTCTCAGAAGGTTTGAGTGGAGCCCAGGGCAGAGGACACAGCGGGGTCTTGGTGGCGTCAGGGTAGCAGGCTACAGACTTGATATAAAGCTTCAGCTCCCTCTCCAGCAACTGGTTTACCTCCCCATAGTCATAATCGTCGTACCTGCAGACACACACCACAAGTGTCACATGTCATGCAAACATGAACGCAATCCAAGCGGGGCCCTTGCAGCGAATCACAAGCATTGAATCATAGGCCTAACCTGGCTGCAATGCAAGCGATCATGATAGCATCTCACTTTACAAGAACTCTAACTATGTACCCAGTGTTCATTTGCCTGACGTGTGCTTGTTCCTGTGTATGTATAGGTGTGTGTGTGTGTGTGTGTGTGTGTGTGCAGACTAGTAGCATGTCCTCACCTAATTCCCAACATGCAGTGGATGTAGTTCCAGATGGCTCTCTTCAGGTCAGGCCCGTGGGACGAGGGGAGGGCGGTGACGCTGCGGAAACGGTCGTCCAGCAGGTGCCCGATGTCTGAGTACAGCCGGTTGACCAGGGAGAAGCCGTGGTCCTCCCAGGAGTAGTCCTGTCCAGACACACCACACACACACACAGTCAAACAAACCTGAAATACTCACATGGTTTCTGTAACACCTCAGCTAACTATAGACCCAGACATACGTTACAGTATATGCTACTGAAATTCTACGAAAGCTGATTTATTACTTTACTGACATGGACACCTGTCGCCTCCTAGCAGGGTTTCACATATTCCAACATGTATGTAAGCCATGTCCTTACCTGCACCCGGAATACTTGGAAGTGGTCTTCCTCTTTCCGGGCAAACTCCTGGTAGCCGAACTCGGGGTCTGTTATGAAACGAGAGGGGTCTGCTGAGTAGATCATCTCCTCCTCATCTTTCCCATCTGAGAGGAAACAGTGAGAGAGGGTAAATAAATATAGTTGATCCATCACGCAACGTTCACACCAGTGGAGGCTGGTGGGAGGATCTATAGGAGGACAGGCTCATTGTAAAGGCTGGAATGGAATAAATGGAACGGAGTCAAACGTGGTTTCCATATTTTTTATACCGTTCAATTCATTCCATTCCAGCAATTACAATGAGCCTGTCCTCCTATAGCTCCTCCCACCAGCCTCCACTGGTTCACACACGAGGATAAGTTTAGCCCTTGCCACTTCACAATGTCGGGTGTGAATGTGAAAGTGAGCGGGGACAGCTGTGTGTGTGTGTGTGTGTGTGTGTGTGTGTGTGTGTGTACCTGTGTGCTGGAGTGTCTGGGTGTGTAGGACACACTCCCCCCTCCTCTCTTTCTCCTCCTGGGACTTCTGGATCCTCTCTTTCAGACACACCATCTCACAACTGGAGTCCAGAGACTGCCAAGACAGATACCATGATAAAAGACGTGAAGTTGAACAACATGCAACTTCGGTAGTCTTTCAGGCAACAACCTGTTGTGGAATAGTTCGGATGTCATATTCAGTCTGATACAGCACACAACCCTTACCCGTCGTCGTGTGGTGTGTTCTGAGGGTGTGGTGAGAGGCGGAGGCGCACTGACATTGCCGTTGGCAGCGTCACAGAGGCAGTAGCCCGGGGGGGTGCCGTTGGGGGCTCTGGGGAGGGGGACGGGGTCGGCGTCGGTGCCCGAGCCAAACACAAAGCTAGAGAGGGAGTGGCAGTGGGCCAGCAGCACCACAGCCTGAACCAGCTCAGCCAGAGACCAGCACTGCTCCCCTGTCTTCAGCAATGCCTGGTGAGGGAAGGACACAGCAGAGAGTGGGCCTCACGGTAGAGATTAGACAGGGCTGGAGAACTCTACTGATCAGGGATATGACACTCTAAACCAGGGGTTCCCAAACTTTTTCACTCAGGTCCCCCTTCTAACATTGGGGTTGGGGAACATCCCGCGCCCCCCTCCCCACCACGTCTATTTCTATGGGCACAAGCACTGTTCATGAAACAAACTGTTCACACCCCTCTTTTGATGGAGAGAACATTTTTCAGGTTTAAAGTACATTTCCTGTAATTATACACATTTTGTCATGGGGTGCAGAGAAAATGTTGCCGTTTTAAAGCTAATTTTCTTGCAACTCTATACATTTGGCCATATCTAATGTGTATTCATGTGATATTACAACAAAATCTATGGGCTAAAAAACCTTGCTAAAAAACATTAGCTGACATGGGCTAGTTGATATGGACATTTCTGACAAGTTATAAATAGCTCTCTAAGGTCTGCAATGACTAACATGACAAGAGGAATACTGATGAGGCACTACTCAATTTTGAAATTTCCCCTTGTGCATTCTACCATTATAACTTTAAGGAGTAAGTCGAAAGCTAGACTGAGTTCCTTAAAAAAAAAGAGGAAACCACTGCTCTAATCCACAAAGATAAGAATCAATCAACATCCAAAACATCATTACTTTGGCATATTAGATCTTTTTTATAAGAGCCCATAACTTTTTCAAGGAGCTGGTTCTTGTGGTACCTGTATGTGTGAGCGGGCGGTGAGCCAGGGTTGGTGGGCCAGAACCTTGTTGAGTTGGTCAAGGTGTTGTAGGCGAGGGGGGACGGCCTTCAGCCCCTGTAGCCACAGCGGGTCCCCCCCCACCCTGAGGAACTGGGCCGAGTGCAGAGACACCAGGTAGCCACAGTGATGCTGCGCTGCAGCCTGGGAGAGATGGAGGGAGGGACAGAGAGACACTTCAATACAAGTACATCTACAGCAAGAACAGGGTTGTCTCCAGGATGTTGACCACGTTTGTGTCATTGTGCGTGGGTGGGTTGTGGTGAGTTTGCGTCTGTGTAAATGTGTTTGACTGTTTA
The DNA here is from genome assembly GCF_964263955.1 of Coregonus lavaretus. Lineage (NCBI taxonomy): Eukaryota > Metazoa > Chordata > Actinopteri > Salmoniformes > Salmonidae > Coregonus > Coregonus lavaretus. The sequence goes on from NC_140019.1 coordinate 14,822,754, forward strand.
TGTACAGTACCAGTCAAAAGTTTTAGAACACCTACTCGTTCAAGGGTTTTTCTTTATTTTGACTATTTTCTACATTGTAGAATAATAGTGAAGACATCAAAACTATGAAAGAACACATATGGAATCATGAGTAACCAAAAAAAGTTACTTTTTTGTATAGATTTTAGATTCTTCAAAGTAGCCACCATTTGCCTTGATAACAGCTTTGCACACTCTTGGCATTCTCTCAACCAACTTCACCTGGAATGCTTTTCCAACAATCTTGAAGGAGTTCCCACATATGTCGAGCACTTGTTGGCTGCTTTTCCTTCACTCTGCGGTCCAACTCATCCCAAACCATCTCAATTGGGTTGAGGTCGGGTGATTGTGGAGGCCAGGTCATGTGATGCAGTACTCCATCACTCTCCTTCTTGGTCAAATAGCCCTTACACAGCCTGGAGGTGTGTTGGGTCATTGTCCTGTTGAAAAACAAATGATAGTCCCACTAAGCACAAACCAGATGGGATGGCGTATCGCTGCAGAATGCTGTGGTAGCCATGCTGGTTAAGTGTGCCTTGAATTCTAATTAAATCACTGACAGAGTCACCAGCAAAGCTCCCCAACACAATCACACCTCCTCCTCCATGCTTCACGGTGGGAACCACACATGCAGAGATCATCCGTTCACCTACTCTGCGTCTCACAAAGACATGGCGGTTGGAACCAAAAATCTAAAATTTGGACTCATCAGGCCAAAGGACAGATTTCCACTGGTCTAATGTCCATTGCTTGTGTTTCTTGGCCCAAGCAAGTCTCTTCTTATTATTGGTGTCCTTTAGTAGTGGTTTCTTTGCAGCAATTCGACCATGAAGGCCTGTAGCTCAGTTGGTAGAGCATGGCGCTTGCAACACCAGGGTTGTGGGTTCGATTCCCACAGGGGGCCAGTATGAAAAATGTATGCACTCACTAACTGTAAGTCGCTCTGGATAAGAGCGTCTGCTAAAATGACTAAAATGTAAATGTAATTCACGCAGTCTCCTCTGAACAGTTGATGTTGTGAAGCATTTATTTGGGCTGCAATCTGAGGCTGGTAACTCTAATTTACTTATCCTCTGCAGCAGAGGTAACTCTGGGTCTTCCTTTCCTGTGGCGGTCCTCATGAGTGCCAGTTTTATCATAGCACTTGATGGTTTTTGCGACTGCACTTGAAGAAACGTTCAAAGTTCTTGACATTTCCCAGATTGACTGTCCTTCCTGTCTTAAAGTAATGATGGACTGTCGTTTCTCTTTGCTTATTTTAGCTGTTCTTGCCATAATATGGACTTGGTCTTTTACCAAATAGGGCTATCTTCTGTATACCACCCCTACCTTGTCAAAACACAACTGAATGGCTCAAACGCATTAAGGAAATTCCACAAATTAACTTTTAACAAGGCACACCTGTTAATTGAAATGCAATCCAGGTGACTACCTCATGAAGCTGGTTGAGAGAATGCCAAGAGTGTGCAAAGCTGTCATCAAGGCAAAGGGTGGCTACTTTGAAGAATATGAAATATAAAATATATTTTCATTTGTTTAACACTTTTTTGGTTACTACATGATTCCATATGTGTTATTTTATAGTTTTGATGTCTTCACTATTATTCTACAATGTAGAAAATAGTAAAAAATAAAGAAAAACCATTGAATGAGTAGGTGTGTCCACATTTTTGACTGGTACGGTACATGAAAGTGGTGTCAGTGTATGCAACTGTGCGTGGGGTGATTGGTGCAAATACCAGACGCATTTCTGTGCATCATGCAGTGTGTGTGTGTGTGCGCAGTGTGTGTCCAGTGGCCTCACCATGATGGCGATATAGTGGCGGTACTGCAGGGGCAGGGGGCCGTCCATGTGGAGGATGTAGTGCTGGGTGCGGAGGAAGCTCTCCAGGTACTGGGGGTGAGAGGCCATCTGCTGGGACACGGTGTCCACACACCCCCTGCTGGCCAGAGCCTTCATACACCGCAGCGACACCCGCTCCTTCTCAGCGTTCACCTTCATCACCTGGACAGGACCAGAGGAAGAGGAGGGTGAGACAGGTGGCAGAGACAATGTCACTGACAATGCACACAGCAACTAGGTCTATGCTACGATTCATCCTTGCCAGGTGAAAATCTACGTTTTATAACAAAATGGGTAATAAAATAATTGCCTGATTTTCCACAAGCCTATTTTAGAGAGGTTTGCTTATGTGGCAGGCAGGCTGACAGATAGCCTCTGTTTTGATGGTCCCTGTGGTGTCAGCCTACAGTGAGATCAGCATGTGAATTGCAGGCAGGTCAGGACTGTGGATTATGAACTTTGAATCAACCTTCGATAGGAGCCTTCTTATAACCGCAGCAGAGATATTGTACCACTTGACATTCCTCACAATATTCCCCTGCAAAACACAAACAAACAAGGCCGCTCGGCACACTTTTCAGGCAGAGACAGACTTGCTCGTAAAGAAAAGAGCTCAGCATCCCACACAGTCACAGTACCAGGTGAGTATCAACCAAAAGACAAACAGATCAAAAGTCATAGGAGGATGCAATGAGACTACAGTGAATTAAGAGTGATACCCTGAATAATGCCAGAACTGCTCAAAGTCCTCCATTTTTAAAATTAGTTGAGAAGAGCAGAGAAAAGCAGAGGAACTTGGGTGTATGGGGGATTGTAAGGCTGGAACTGAATGAGGCCTCATTGAGGGAAGAACCACAGCAATGAAGGAGGAAAGTCAAAAACGACAGAGAGAGACTGGCTGGGGAGGAGGAGAGCCACTGGCCAATAGAAACATGGACTCATAGAGAGAGAGACTGGCTGGGGAGGAGGAGAGCCACTGGCCAATAGAAACATGGACTCATAGAGAGAGACTGGCTGGGGAGGAGGAGAGCCACTGGCCAATAGAAACATGGACTCATAGAGAGAGAGACTGGCTGGGGAGGAAGAGAGCCACTGGCCAATAGAAACATGGACTCATAGAGAGAGACTGGCTGGGGAGGAGGAGAGCCACTGGCCAATAGAAACATGGACTCATAGAGAGAGACTGGCTGGGGAGGAGGAGAGCCACTGGCCAATAGAAACATGGACTCAGAGAGAGAGACTGGTCATAGAGGCTAAAATACATTTATTACCTCTCATACAACTGCTTCTAGGAAAAGGTGTTGGCACCGGGCCGGAAATGTTGGCACCAGTGCGTGAAATGTGAGAGGGCAGCTTACCTAGGGGCCAAGTGGCTAAGCAGCTTCTGCTGGCAGAGCCTGGTGTTCTCAGTAACCCACCACTGTGGAGAGTTATGTCTCCCCTCATACCAAAGGTATATCTATATCAGCTAAATATTGGTGGGTGGCAGCGATGGTGATTGGCGATGGTCGTTATGTAGTTCCAACACCTCACGTAATAGCTCCTTGGCATTTAGCCCCATGTTAGCATATCTCACTGGCTCATAAAAACGCTTCACTTCATGCCTTACCCAGCAGGTGGCGCTGCTCTTCCTCCAACATTAGGTACAAAGACTTTCCAATATTAAATTAATACACTTTATTTATTTTTATTTATTTATTTATTTATTTTGCAGACGCTCTTATCCAGAGCAACTAGGGTTAAGTACCTTGCTCAAGGGCACATCGACAGATTTTTCACCTAGTCGGCTCGGGGATTAGAACCAGCAACCTTTCGGTTACTGCCACAACGCTCTTAACCACTCAGCTACTTGCCGCCCCTACATCTCCTCCAATATTTTGCTGGATGTCAAGAAGGGGAACAGGATAGGCCTAGGGGGTTTAAACACTCAGCTGACATCCCCATGGCATTCATTATTAAATGTGGCATTCCATTTCTATGGCCTTCAAGTATACAAGTCCTCATTCACGATGACCTTAGTCCTTTTTATCACCATGTAACAGCTATTGACTGCAATGTGTCAATCTCACGGTAGTCCTAGATAGAGCGTGCATGGTAAGGATGTGTGGAGGCCTTTGAAGAGAGAACAAATGTAAGCGGTTCAGTGACAGAGAGCATAGCAAACAGGAGAGAAAGATCTGACATGCAGACTTGGATCCTGACCTACTTGCCTACTTTCAAGGAACATGGGAGCTCAACTCTATGACATGGGCCTCGCCTGTCTAATATCAATGTCTATGGCACTGGCCTCTGTCACTCACACGATGTCAACCCTACACGTATGCCCCCACAACTCTGTGCCTGCATGGCTGCTGATTTGTGGCCCCACGTTCCATATCAGTGTTCTGTCTGGCTTCAACAAACAAGCCTCAGAGAGCAATAAAAGTCCCACTCTTTAGGAGCTCAGTCTAACCAAGTCTCCATGGGTGTTTTGAGGTACTTTCTGAGAATCAAGTTCTATACAAGTGAATGAAACACTTGAATTTACATTTCAGTGAGGGGGGGGGGGGGGGAATCATGTCAGGGCTCTGTCAGGCTTTAAAGTCGGTCTCATAAACATCCTGCTGAGGCGCTGTGGCCATGACACCACATTATTAATGTGTGTTATTAATATGTCAGACCGATGCGTTGAAGCTGGAATGACAACGCTCCAGACCAGTCAGCCAAATGGAACCCCATTCCCAACCAGGATGCTACGAGCCTCAGAGTCCATGTCCCACTCCCCCTGTAAATATATTTAATTTAAATTAATAAATTAAAAATTTTAAATTTAATATGCCATTTAGCAGACGCTTTTATCCAAAGCGACTTACATTCGTGCGTGCATACATTTTTTTTTTTTTTTTTTGTGTATGGGTGGTCCCGGGGATCGAACCCACTACCTTGGCGTTACAAGCGCCATGCTCTACCAGCTGAGCTACAGAGGACCACCCATATCACAGTTCAGCAGGGCCCGATAACCAAGCATGATTAAAAACAGCCTCCCAGAGTTGCAGTAAAGACAAATGCGTTCAGCACCTCTCAACAGGCCAGTCACCATTTACCTGATAGCTCTGTAGGTCAACATAATCAAGCATGCTAGCAGATACCATAGACTTCCAGTCATTGTGCTAACGCTAGTTAACACTGGCTTGCAAAACTACCTTTAAACTTCCTTCATACTGGACACCGAGACATAAAAATGGTATCCACGACTTAATCTGACTCTGGAGAAGTAGATAAAGGGCCTCATTGCCAAAATCCAGAAGTATCCCTTTAAGTTACAGTATGAGAGAACCTGTATGGAAGGTGTCACTGGCAAACATACAGGCATGGTGAGTGACCTGCTTCAGAAACATGGAACTAGTCATTCTGTTCACCATTGTTGGAATTCTGCAATCGTTCACTAATAATTCAAACCAGACAAGAAAATCTCAGACACTTTAAACTATCACAACGGCATACATTTTCTATATGGTACAATCACTCTACTCAGATCTCTTGGCATGCTCTAATAGGGAAATTCATCTCCAACATGTTCCATTATAGAAAGTAGTCTAGTCAAACTAAAACAGGAACCAACATCCTTTCATCAGTCCCAGGGAAGAAATGACACATTAATGAGTCGCACATCAATTCTGCTGACTCTTAACACATTTGTATTTATGTATGTATAGCCCAACTAACAAGTGGCACAAAATAAAAATACGTAGCTAATGTACAACTACACTAAACAAAAATATAAACGCAACATGTAAAAGTGCTGGTCCCATGTTTCATGAATTGAAATAAAAGATCCCACGCCAGCCCAGGACCTCTACATCCATTTTCTTCACCTGCGGGATCGTCAGTTTGGCTGGGCCTTGCTCCCCAGTGGGTAGGCCTTGCTCCCAAGTGGGTGGACCTATGGCCTCCCAGGGCCACCCATGGCTGCGCCCCTACCCAGTCATGTGAAATCCATTTAATAGGGCCTAATTTATTTATTTAAATTGACTGATTTCCTTATATGAACTGTAACTCAAACTCTTTGAAATTGTTGCGTTTATATTTTTGTTCAGTATAAATGAGTAAAAAATGATGAAATCAACTGAAAGGCCCTCTAGGCGCAAGTCAACTGCTATAGGCTAATCAAGGGAATTAACACATAGGCCTATATAGACTTGCCATATTGATTGCAACAGCATATAATCTCAAAGTGTAAAGGCAGAGACTAATAACATGCACGGGGATGACTGAGTGTTTCATAGAGCAGACTGCTGTATTGTATTAAGTGGGGAAGGTTGAGAGGCTGTAATTCAGCTGAAAGCCTTTCAATAAAGTATTGTCCTGACGAAGGCCTCTAACTCCCTGGGTCTCTGCAGAGGTTAACACGATTTGAAATGCAAAAATTTACCACATCATCCATCCTGACCCTGGTCCCTGCTGCAGAGGGAAACGCATTTGTTTATTGATCGGAGAACATCACAAGGTAGAAACGAGATGCAAAGGATAGTGGCAGTGGTGAGGGGAGGGAAAGAGGGGAGGAAGAAACAAACAAAGACATGGGAAAAGGGGATGGGAAACAGGCGATTATAAACTGGGTGGTTCGAGCCCTGAATGCTGATTGGCTGACAGCCGTGGTATTTCAGACCGTATACCACGGGTATGACAAAACATTTATTTTTACTGCTCTAATTACGTTGGTAACCCGTTTATAATAGCAGTAAGGCACCTCGGGGGTTTGTGGTATATGGCCAATATACCACAGCTAAGGGCTGTGTCCAGGCACTGCGATGCGTCGTGCATAAGAACAGCCCTTAGCCGTGGTATATTGGCCATATACCACATCCCTTTGTGCCTTATTGCTTAAATAGACAATGGCCTATAAATTGTGGAGTATGAAATAAAAAATGGGAAGTATGCGGAGATGACCAAGGAAAAGAGAACAAAGAGTAGAAAAATAATGCAAGTAATGGTTCAAAGGGTAAATGTGACAGCGGGAGGGAGCGGATGAGGTAGTACAAGGGGCTGCAGGGGAGGGGGTTCGCTGCAGATGGAGGAGGAGATAGATGGATATTCTATTTGCATTCCAAGTGAGCCTGAAGGTGTCTGTCCTTGTCATGCGCTGCTCTGCTAGTGTCGAGTCCAGGCTGCCTGCCTTTAACACACTCGTCCCTCTTCACCGGAAACACAAATGGTGAGCTCTGTTTTTGGCTCTGCAAACTGAACCGAGGGAAGTGTGCAAAACAGCCAGCTGCAGCCCACAGGAGGAGGGGGAGGGGTGAGCTGGGCAGGACAGTAGCCATAGAAGACCCACAAACATACCAGGCTACAAATGGAGAGACACAGGCAAACATACATGTATAACACACAAAAAAAAACTGAAATAATATGACAGGCAGGTAGAACCAGATTATATGGTGACATGAGACAGACAGCTGAGCATAGACAGGAAACACAAGTCCTAATGCACACAAGGTATTTCAGAATTCAGGTTACTTTATTTGCTTGATCTAGTCCTCTTTTGTAACCTGGTTAGTTACATTCATACCCCCCACACACACTTTTCAACCCTCTCTCTGCCTCTTTTTCAAACTAGAAGCATGCCTAATATGCTGACAAAACACACATGAAACATTCATGGACATTCAGATAGCTAGCTCTTGCTAGCTAGCTTGTCCTGGGAGATAAACATTGGGTTGTTATTTTACCCGTCATGCACATGGTCATACAAAATCGTGTTTCTCTACTCTGACATTTAATCCACAGATAAAAAGTGAAACCTAGCTAGTTTTAGCTATCTTTAATCTCTCCTACTCTGTCTTTCAAGCATCCAGGTGGGTTTGTATCTTCCTGATACCCAATAAGGAGGGGACTTGCAGTGCTTGGCGTGTATCAAATAGAACCAAGTTATATTTTAGCACTTGGCTACGCAGACGCGATCGAGCAGTGTGGGTGAAATGATTGAATAATGTGTGTACATTTATTTTGCAACGCTCACACACACACACAACGTGGCCGGTGGGGTTTGTATGTAAGAATGACCAATTCATATCAATGCCAGCAGATAAGACTGTTTTTAACACCTGACATTTATCTGTGGCACTTTTATTGACTGGATATAAGGTAGTAAGGGGAGAAACATAGTCTAGGAGGTGGCCCTACTTTGGGCCAGTGTGCACACTTTATGGCCAGCTTATTTATGATGTTTTTGGTTCTGCACAAAGAACACCCAAAAGCATGATGCAACAATATGCCTGTTGTTTTCTCACCAGAGCTGCAACAAATGTCCAAATGGTAAACCTCAGATAGGATCTTGTTTATTCAAATGAAAAATATACATCCCACGCTTCTGTCTAGTCAAATCTGCAAATGGGTAGGTAGGCTATTCATCACATTTTTGTGTATGACAGGTTTGGTGCAGGAGGTAAATGTGGCACATCTGACATATACATGGCATTGAAGAAAGCCTAGGTCTAAACCCCTATATGCAAGTGTAGGTACAGGTCAAATATAATTTTACATCAAATATTAAGGAATGCATGTCACAGCACATTCCTCTCTTGTTCAAGCTACTTCTGAATGTTGAATCGCAGTAAACAAGTTCTCCTATCCGCACTGTCCCCTATCGGCTGTACATGGAAAAACAGCACAGAAAAGAGAAAAACAACTTTGATTGGCAGTGCACCCAGCATCACTGCACACAAAGAATTCAAAATCTTAGTGAAAAAAGACACACAAAACAAATATATTTACCAGACGTTTGACATTATGACAGAGGACAATGCATTAGGCCGATTGAAACTGAAGAATAAAACTGCTCCTTGAATTCTGATTGTCAACGACGGCCTTTGTTCGTTAGCAAGCCAACTAGATTCTTTGCAACTCGTCAGAACAGACTGCCAAAATGATGGAATAACATTGCATTAGCAGACACTTTTTTTCTGCACGTGCAAATCTCTACAAATGATGTCATTATCGCATTCTCCCACAAAAAGAGTAGGCGGCTGATAGCCATCAAACCTAGACTGCAAATATAGCTACAATCATAATGCAAAGACATCACGAAGAAAAGTATTGCCTAGTTTGCAGATTAACAGGTTAGTTTTTACTATCCAGTTAACGTTAGCTAGTTGTCAATCCATTATGGCAACATTCTAGGACTAGGTGACCACTCGATCCTTTTAGTTTAGTTGAATAGATATGTCTAAACCATTTTTCAACAACAGCAAATGTTCATTCATTGACTGTGACTGACAAAGCAAAATTCTTGACAGCTTGTTATCTTCCCCTCAAGAAGTCCCCATAGCCAGCTAGCTATCTCAATTAAATGACAATCTATAATTACTATTGGCATTGCATTGTTGGTACTTTGGCTAGTTAACGTGATTTACCTAACTATTTCAGAGATAAGAAACAATAGTTAGCTAGCTGGACATTGCTTTGGCCAGTTGGCTCAGAAGAACCGTTAGTTAGCTAGCTAACGTTACACCCCTTGGCTAGTAAACTAGCTAGCTAACTTAATAGCCACCTGTTAGTTAGCTGCTCACCTGCCCCTTGTCAACTCCTGTCATCTAACGCTAGCTAGCTAGTCATCAAATCCGTTGTCTGAGTTAGCAAGGCAGTTAGCTAGTTAGTTAGCCATTTTATGTCGACAAACTAGCTAGTAGGACATTAAAACAATTAGTTAGCTAGCTAAAGCAAAAGTTTCTCGATACAAAAAAATCCAACCTCATCAAGGAATATGAAGTAGCGTTAACGTTAATTCTGGAGCTAACTCTAGCTAACAGTTTCGTGAGAGACAAAACTGCCACAAGTTTTTCAGGGCAAAATGAATGAACGACACAGTCGATGGAACTTTATTAGTAGCCAGTTAACGTTAATCATAAATTGGAATGTTGACTGGCTTTTTAGTAGTTAAGTCAAGAAGAATACCTGGTTCTGGACGCGCTGACATTGGGTTCCGAGAGGGTAATCCATTTGTTTCATAAAGATTATCATTTTCCAACTAATTAGTGCATGGATACGGCTCTATCTCTCTTGATGTTCACCTACCCAGCTGACAAAGCAGTGTCACTACAAGTCTAGGCATTTAGCTAGAGGAGAAAAAAACTTGCCGTGCACTGACAGCTCCAGTAACAGTGTGCCCAATCAAAGCATAGAGAGGCAGTGTAAAGAGTAGGGTCCGTGCAAATGCTAAAGGCCAATCAATTTACAGAGATGGCATTTAAGGCTTCAACTCTTTCACTGAAAGGCTGATATGAAAGTAAATTACTGCTAGCTTTGCTGGTGGAAAAATTTTTTTGATCCATTCAACGTTGAGATCAATTTGCAGTGTGTTTTTCTTTATTATTCCACAATCCACAGAGAGGAAAGCCAGAAATCAAAATTACCTCTCACAGGGCCTACTCCAGTCCCTACTGGGTCCAAAATACATTTGTCTCATATAGGGCCCTGAATAAAAAGAAACGCAAGTGATGTATGGGTATATGCTTACCCAAGCTTGACATCAGCAGGAGTGTTTGTAGGTGGGTGTATGAGAGAGAGAGAGAGAGAGAGAGAGAGAGAGAGAGAGAGAGAGAGAGAGAGAGAGAGAGAGGAGAGAGAGAGAGAGAGAGAGAGAGAGCAATAAATGGTGTATGTGTGATAGTGTCGAGGGACTAGATGACATTCAATATGTCCCTCCTGATACTTGATTACCAGTAATTCATCAGAAAAAACAGTGGATGTATGAAACAAAATAGAGGAACAGAAGATTGTCCTAAAAAAGGAACATATGCATGCATCAGGTAATGTCATAAGAAACGATTCCCTGAAATGTCTGAAGAAAAGGAAAGCAACCAAGTTCTAATCACCAAGTATAAACACAAGCTCTCCACTGCATCTGTAACATGTTAACTTGCCTAAGTCTGGCTTTAATTCCAGTTTTTCTACAAATTAATATGGAACTATCCAATCATAAGATACATCTCCTTCAAATGTTGATATTTGGTTGCATTGACAATCAAACACAATTGAATATCAATACATATCATTACATTTGAAATCATCCAGAGCTTGAAACCCTAGGCCTATTGAATTGTCTATTTTTAGTTGAATCCTAGTTGTTGATGATCTTGCAAATGCTATATAAGCCTGAATAGCATCATATTAATGATATTAAAGTAAAAAAGTATGGTCACATTTCATTTGCTCTGTTAAACCTACCCTTTTGTAATGACTTTGATAGCAACAGTGAATATTTAGTTTTTAAGTGGAGAGCTCTCAACAATCATTCTCACAATAGCACATTGGTAATAGTCAGTGCCAAATATCAAAGCTGGGCTTGGTTAAATCCCTGGATGGGAGACCAAAGGGTAGCTGTAGATAGATCAACTCTCCAGTAGGAGGTGCTGCGTAGGCAATTTTTCTCCCCGATGGATATAACTGTGAAGATCTGACATTGTTTTAACGGTACAAATTCAACATATTTTATACAACGTTTGTCTATGTTGAAATTTGGTTACCATGATGACATAATCCTGTGGTTGAAATGTCACCCTTAAAACAACAGTTGATTACTTTTTTTCAAATCTAATGTATTTTCCATGTAGATTCCACGTCACAATACGTTGACAAATTATGTTGAAACAATGTTGATTCAGCCAGTTTGTGCCCTGTGGGATGGCTATTATTACAAAATTAAAATGGAATGGGCTCAGAGAAGTGTAAGCTGAAACATCTTTCTTCTTCACCTGTATAGTTATTCATATCTTCATCCTTACATGTTTGGCTTGGGACTTGTTTCACTTTGGTAAAACAACAAGTCAAGTCTGTAAGGGCATGTCCAGGCATGTTTGACCCACTGAGCTATATATTTTTGACCAGCCAGCCATCTAGAGAGGTAACTAATTCATTATATACAGATAACCCTTAACAACACAAAAGTGGTTAAAAAGCAGTAATAAAACACACATCTGAGATTGTTGCTTCAACTTCTAATAGGTTAATGGGTGGTATTTTATTTTATTTATTTATTGATATTAAATTATTACATAAAATCTCGCCCTTTCATAGCAGTCAGCAGGGCCCCAGGGGGGACTCTAGCTGAGGAGTGCTCTTGCCTGTCTGTATTTAGTAAGTTTGTCTCAGAGCCTGACGTGCTCTCCAACCTGGAGAAAACCAATATCTCAGAGCACCACTGGGATTATACTATTTTGGTTGGACAATAAATGTTATCAGTCCCTTAAAGAGAGCCAATCTTTGTCAAACTAGATCAAGATTCTACTGCAGCAATGTCCTCAATCCATATAACTGAATGTGAGGCCTAGTATAAAGTAGTTGTTGTGTAAAAAAATCTATGTATATTTACTGTTCAAATAAACACATTTGAGAGAGAGGACCAATATTCTGGCATATGTCATCAGAGCCACAGAGCTAATACAGACTTGTGAAAAATATAACCCTTTTTCCCCCTGCCTCTCCAACTTGGCCAAGAAGTGGGTGGGCCCCGTCTGTAAATGCCAGGTTAAATCACAGCCATCCCATGGTTCCCTGCTACTGTGGTCTGGAAATAAACAAGTATCATTGCTCTCTCCCCAAACATGTGATATCAACTAATGACTATTGTGTTCAAAAGATTATTTTATTGACCTTCTGCCCCCTTGTTGCTTTAAGCTTGGACTAACTCAGTCCACACACAGGTCTTGGCTCCCAAGTGGCGCAGCGGTCTAAGGCAATGCATCTCAGTGCTTGAGGCGTCACTACAGACCCCCTGGTTTGATTCCAGGCTGTATCACAACCGGCCGTGATTGGGAGTCCCATAGGGCGGCGCACAATTGGCCCAGCGTCGTCCAGGTTTGGCCGGTGTAGGCCGTCATTGTAAATAAGAATTTGTTCTTAACTGACTTGCCTAGTTAAATAAAGGATAAATAAAATAAATAAAAATAAATTGAATGAATAGTGCTTTTGTCCTAAACAGTAATCTGGGCAACAATCGAATATGTCCTGCTAGATTTACAATGTTTTTGCTCCCACAAGACATACACATTCCCTCCTAATTCACTACCTTCTGTAGCATTTGCTGTTGATAAAATACTATTTTTTAAAATACTATTTTTATCAACAGCAAAAAGGTGGTTATTGAGTATTTTTTTTGTTAATGCAATGTTGAAAGAAGATCTTGCAAGTACATCATTGTAGCATTTCATTGTACCTTTTACACCCTGCTGTATCCTGTGCATAAAACGAATAAACTCTGATTTATGTAAATGTAATTCTATCTAAAGATTTTACATGTGGTTTGTTTCATTGCCAAAAGTAGCTTCTCACACTCTTGGCCTCCCTCAGGAGCAATACGTCATAAGCAACAAAGCTGAGGTAGAGAAGAGAGGTGAGGTGAGAGACCTACAGGGAGTGTGAGTGTGAAAGGCGACCGTTTACTTCAAGGGAACATCCAAGGTCTGAATATTTTCCAAGTATGTCACTGCAACAAACAGTCATTAGAAATGGTAGTTAGCTCTTTGTTTGGTTTATGTTCTGGAAGGATGAGGCTACCGCATTTCACTGGACCTCTGTTTAACTTTGTTCATTAGCTGTTACATTAAGGTCAATATTCATTCTCTCATCCCCATCTGAGGGTGAAGTAGCTGAATATTCATTGAGGGAACAGATATCAATATCATCAGCGTCCGCTTGTTTTTCTAGAACATGAAGTTGACTAAGATCTTGGGCCTCATATGGGTCTATAATATCAGGAGTTATTGCCATGGACTGAGTCATCTGTTCAGGGAGTCAATCAACTACCAGTGAATGGCGAAAGGGAGATAGTACCCAATATTCACCCCCATTAATGATGACAGCTCACGATCATTGTGGCCCCAGTTCCACTGGGAGAGGGGACTGGTGTACAAGCATTCTCATTCTACAGCTGGTAAAAACACATCCAGGCACACAAAACAAGCTCAGAGCAATGACAAGTCAGCCTTGTTAGCACACCCCTTAGAGCTGAAATATAATATATAGTATATAATATAGCTAGAAATATGTCACTGAAATTGCACCAGCCTGAAATATTTATTTCACCTCGCACATGTAAATACCATGACATATTTCATATGACTACTTTTACCTCGCACATGTAAATACCATGACATATTTCATATGACTACTTTTACCTCGCACATGTAAATACCATGACATATTTCATATGACTACTTTTACCTCGCACATGTAAATACCATGACATATTTCATATGACTACTTTTACCTCGCACATGTAAATACCATGACATATTTCATATGACTACTTTTACCTCGCACATGTAAATACCATGACATATTTCATATGACTACTTTTACCTCGCACATGTAAATACCATGACATATTTCATATGACTACTTTTACCTCGCACATGTAAATACCATGACATATTTCATATGACTACTTTCACCTCGCACATGTAAATACCATGACATATTTTATATGACTTTACTTTGAAATGTTTGAATATCCTTTGAATGTGCTAGATGTAATAGTTGTTATGGTTGGAGAAACTAGAGAGGAGAAAAGCTGAGCTGCTAGATTCTAACTCCTGAATACCTATTAGATTAACACACAGTTATGTCCACAAAAACATCATGTGATAGCCATTTAGGCAGACACGCATGACCCGTCTGAACCAGATAACTCTAATCTAAATAATCAGAATAGAGCGCAACCTTTCCACAATTGAACTGGAGGGGCAATTTCATAGGTGAAAAATTAGATGTTAGAACATTCCATGAGAGGTCAAGTCTAAATATAAAACTTCAGTTTCTTATTATGATGTGAAAGGGCTGCATAAAGCTGTCATTTGGTCTCAACGAATCTGATAGGAACCTGATCAAGCTGTTTTACAGCAAAGGGCACAGACTTATAAAACGTATTGTCATAGTTAATAACCCCATTAACCCATCTCCTAAATTCATGAAGTGATGTAAGTATTACATGGCATGCTAAATCATGATTTCATAAACAATGTTCGGATTTACTACAGCAAGAATGGATATTTGCTGGATAAAAAGAGAAATAGCGTATACACTGAGTGTACAAAACATTAAGAATACCTGCTCTTTCCATGACAGACTGACCAGGTGAATCCAGGTGAAAGCTATGATCCCTTATTGATGTCACTTGTTAAATCCACTTCAAATCCGTGTAGATGAAGGGGAGGAGACAGGTTAAATAAGGATGTTTAAGCCTTGAGACAATTGAGACATGGATTGTGTATGTGTGCCATTCAGAGGGTGAATGGGCAAGACAAAATATTTAGTGCCTTTGAATGGAGTATGGTAGTAGGTGCCAGGCACACCGGTTTGAGTGTGTCAAGAACTACAACGATTTCATGCTCAAAAGTTTCCTGTGTGTATCAAGAATGGTCCAACACCCAAAGGACAGCCTGCCAACTTGACACAACTGTGGGATGCTTTGGAGTCAACATGGGCCACCATCCCTGTGGAACGCTTTTGACATCTTGTAGAGTCCATGCCCCGATTAATTGAGGCTGTTCTGAGGGCAAAAGGGGGTGCAACTCAATATTTGGAAGGTGTTCCCAATGTTTTTTACACTCAGTGTATATTGCTTGCTCTTGTATTTACAGTGTAGATGTTCTAGAGATTGGGTAAATCAAATCTCAATCAAAGAGAAGAATCACACAGCAAGCATTCCGAATCAGATAATGGCATGTAAAATGGATTGTTTATATTACAAACCACTTTCTAAATGATGTCTAGATTCTCAATGTAACCTTTTACAAGAACAGCTCAGCTGTTTCTCTTTCTTCCCTATTTTTCCACAGTATTCAGCAAGTGGTTAGGCCATCTGCAAGTCACAGCTGCATGGCCTGACACAGTGGCCCTATTCAAATACTTCTAACATGCATCCTTCTTCTTTTTCTTGAGGTAATCACTTTGGAAAGAACCGAAGAAGTACAGTACTTGTTTCAGTTTGGGGAATAAACCAGTTGAGAAAGAGGTAAGACAATGAAAACTAAACTTAAAATGGCACTTCTACACAAAATCCCAAAGGCCTTTGTTCCTCAAACGTTATTGGGCCTTCCACAGACATACGCTAACAGTCAAAAGTTTGGACACACCTACTCATTCAAGGGTTTTTCTTTATTTTTACATTGTAAAATAATAGCGAAGACATCAAAACTATGAAATAACACATATGTAGTAACCAAAAAAGTGTTCAACAAATCAAAATATATTTTTGATTTTTGATTCTTCAAATAGCCACCCTTTGCCTTGATGACAGCTTTGCACACGCTTGGCATTCTCTCAACCGGCTTCATGAGGTAGTCACCTGGAATGCATTTCAATTAACAGGTGTGCCTTGTTAAAAGTTAATTTGTGGAATTTCTTTGCTTCTTGATGCATTGTGTTGTGACAAGGTAGGGGGGGTATACAAAAGATAGCCCTATTTGGTAAAAGACCAAGACCATATTATGGCAAGAACAGCTCAAATAAGCAAAGAGAAACGACAGTCCATCATTACTTTAAGACATGAAAGTCAGTCAATACAGAACATTTAAAGAACTGAAAGTTTCTTCAAGTGCAGTCGCAAAAACCATCAAGCGCTCTCATGAAGACCGCAACAGGAATGGAAGACCCAGAGGTACCTCTGCTGCAGAGGATAAGTTCATTAGAGTTACCAGCCTCAGAAATTGCAGCCCAAATAAATGCTTCACAGAGTTCAAGTCACAAACACATCTCAACATCAACTGTTCAGAGGGGACTGTGTGAATCAGGCCTTCATTGTCGAATTGCTGCAAAGAAACCACTACTAAAGGACACCAATAAGAAGAAGAGAGCTGCTTGGGCCAAGAAACACGAGCAATGGACATTAGACCAGTGGAAATGTGTCCTTTGGTCTGGAGTCCAAATTGGAGATTTTTGGTTCCAACCGCTGTGTCTTTGTGAGACGTGGTGTGGGTGAACGGATGATCTCCGCATGTGTAGTTCCCACCGTAAAGCATGGAGGAGGAGGTGTTATGATGTGGGGGTGCTTTGCTGGTGACACTGCCTGTGATTTATTTAGAATTCAAGGCACACTTAACCAGCATGGCTACCACAGCATTCTGCAGCGATACGCCATCCCATCTGTATTGTGCTTAGTGGGACTATCATTTGTTTTTCAACAGGACAATGACCGAACACACCTCCAGGCTGTGTAAGGGCTATTTTACCAAGAAGGAGAGTGATGGAGTACTGCATCAGATGACCTGGCCTCCACAATCCCCCGACCTCAACCCAGTTGAGATGGTTTGGGATGAGTCGGACGGCAGAGTGAAGGAAAAGCAGCCAACAAGTGCTCAGCATATGTGGGAACTCCTTCAAGACTGTTGGAAAAGCATTCCAGGTGAAGCTGGTTGAGAGAATACTAAGAGTGTGCAAAGCTGTCATCAAGGCAAAGGGTGGCTATTTGAAGAATTTCAAATGTAAAATATATATTGATTTGTTTAACACTTTGTTGGTTACTACATGATTCCATATGTGTTATTTCATCGTTTTGATGTCTTCACTATTATTCTACAATGTAGAAAGTAGTAAAAATAAAGAAAAACCCTTGAATGAGTATGTCTGTCCAAACTTTTGACTGGTACTGTACATTAAGAAAATAACCCAGTGATTCTAGGAAGGGAAGTTATCTGTTATGAAAACCATCTGATCCAGGCCTGTAAATAATTTAGAAGATGGTAAACCACAAACACTGGGAGGAACCACCTGCTGACATTTCACCCACGACTTCCTGTTTCAAAGTGCCAAGCCACCCACCAGAGGTGGCTAAATAAACCTTTAGAGGAGAGAATGGCACACTGTCACACCGCTCAGTCAGTCCCTCAGGCAGCTAACACCAACATACCACCCCTAATTTAAGTTCACTCACTGGTCAAGGGAAATTCATTTCAAGATAAATGAAATTCTGATAAAGCCTCAAAAATTAAACTGCATGTTGAACATATTGCAAGACACATAATTATTGCAACAACACCTCAACACCTGTTGAGCAAAGCAAGATTCAAAGACACATAACAAAACTCTTACTCTTGGAAAATAAACACTGATGTCAGAGCTTCAGTCACGATTTCACACCCTTTCTAAATATACTCATTCCAATTCAGTCATTTCCATCCAATTTTCCCAACTGGTAAAGCTTGGTAACAAACAGGTATTCATACCCACCAATCACAGAAGCAGAAGGTGACATCATCTAAAACTCTCTTCCTTTCAGAGCATAAAGTGTATTAGACATGGGAGTGTAACAATTGGATAAGAGATTTCTATTTAGATCTATAGTCATAAGCTATTTAAAATACAGGCAGCGCCAAAAGTATTGGGGCAGTGACTATTTTTGTTGTTGTTTTGGCTCTGTACTACAGCACTTTGTCTTTTAAATGATATAATGACTATGAGGTTAAAGTGCAGACTGTCAGCTTTAATTTCAAACCCAGAAATGTACCCTATACAATCCAAGGTATTACAGGCTCTGGTTTGTTTTGATTGTGGTCACACAATAATCCCAGGATTGTCATGTTGATCAAGAGTTCCAAGAAGGATTCGATTTTTCAGAAACTCCCACATGCTGTTTTCGTGATGACCGTATTATTCAACCCTAATGACCATTGGCTAGCATAGACTTAGATAGACTCAGGGTCCACTTTATTATATTTCCACATTTATATGCACATAAATGATTATAAAATGGATAGGTTCTCTCAGTTCCTGCTCCTCCTGCCTCCAGTCCGGCGATTGGAGGCTTCGTCATCAGGGGTGTCCATATGTACGGCACGGCCCCGGCCCTTAGTCTGTGTGGGTTGGGTCTGAGAGGGCGCCTCTGTGGCTCTGCGGTCCTCCTGAGAGTGGAGCTGTCTGAGACGAGCCCTCTCCAGGCTGTCAGTCTGAGTCTGTATGGTCTCTGATACACATACAAACAGGAACAACATATGTACACACGCTAAGACAGAGGGTAAACAAAAAAATCCTCCAGAATACACACATGAACTACTTTAAGTGAATGCACACACATAATTAACAAGCAGAGTGTATTGTTACCTAGAAGTGCAGGGTCTGGGTTGACCACTAAGGGGGTAATGGAAACATAGGCACCATCCTTTGGATTTCCTGATAAGATAAACATATACTTCAAATCAAAGAAGAGCCATGTATAGAAACTCCTTTTTGGCTATTATGAATAGTTTCATAGAGGCCTTGTCCACTCTATTGGTTCTACTTCTATTATGTTTAGAACTCACGATTAACATTGCAGAATGTGAGGGAGCAGCGGGGAGGAAGTAGTCGGCTGGCACACTCCTGAGGCTGCTGGGACAGAAAGAGAAGCTTCAGAGCCCCACGGTCATCACACAGATCCACCAGCTCTGAAACACGTGCACACGCACACGCACACACACACATTTAAGACAAATCTATCCGTATGTAGAGAAAGAGACAAAACTGGTTGAATATCTAACATAACATAAAGGTGGCTGATGAGGGGGAGGGCCAGAGGGCAGGATTTACTACTGATAGCCTTGCGGTAGCCACACCCACTCATCAGCAAGCCCCATTAGACTCTGTGCTAATGAGAGTGGTAATGATAGTTTCATTAGTCGAGGAGGCTTGCTCTGGGCCTAGCGACAACACAGTGGTAAGTGTGGCAGGACCCAGCAGGTGTAAGCAGACACCCTTCGAGTTGAGCAGTGTGAAATATTTAACACCAGCCTCCGGTGAACCCCCACACGCATGTCTCTGTCCCTGACACTCACATCAGCACTCTCCCTCCACATTCCCTGCCTTAGTTACAGCAGTGACACTAAACTTAGGATAGACTCAAGACCCCCTTAGCCTGTAAGAGCAATGGCATTAGGGACCATCGGCACAGCAGCATTTCAATCAGGAAGCTGTCATCATCATTAAGGCCCTCCATCCCACCCTCCCTGATGACCCCCCCTCCCCCCCTCCGAACTCCCACCTGTCTCCGGCAGGCCCATCTTAACTCTCATGTACTGCAGCAGGAGAACCACAGAGCAGTTGGTGTTGGCCAGAAACTGCTCATTGTCTGCAAAGGGAGGAGATAGAATGAAAATAAAGAAATTGCCTGAAATACAGTTTCTAACATTGCAAACATCAAAATGTGAAACTAGTGGAATGCATTTTATGACTTTGGTCTTACCTCCGTGTTTAATACAGATGAACATCACTCAGGAAGCTGAGGAACCGGAGTCCCTTGCGATAATGAGAAGCCTAAAGTGGTGAAAACTTTTTGATAAAGGTTCCATGGATTGGAATCATTGGATACATGGTTATGAAGTCATAATATTAATTGTGATTTCACAGGAGTGTTCTCTTCTTCTCTTGTTGGCTTCACAACTTTGATTCTTTGATTTTGGAGACTGCTTTCTCCATCTGTCTTAATCTCCATCTGAACAGGATGTGTTGTTTGTTTTCATGTCAGAGTGCAACCCCACTCCTGCCTATGTCAGCTTTATTACAGTGTGCTAACCAGTGTCATGAGGAGTGAAGGAGAAGCTGAATTACACTTCCAGACAACACAACAACAGTATAATCGAGACAACAGCAAATATGAACAGCACACCAAAACTCTTATAAAACCTATTTAATATCTCAAAGTATACATAAGTTGTTCTGTTCATAACAAATCATCAGAATGAGATTTACAATATACTGTATCTACATCCGTGAGTGTCTATCATTTCGAGTTGAAAATATACCCCATCCACCATTAAAAAGTCAGCATCTAATACCTAATCAGCCTGTCTTAAACTGGCTGAAATAGAACATGGCCAGAAATGACCTTTCAACAGACTCTTAATCTTAAAGTCTTGCGCAGCCTGATGTTGCATTCTGGTGTTTGCTCTGCATGCTGGTAGGAAACCTAGAAGCCGGGCACATGTGGCCCAGGCTTCCCTCTGTCCATCCCCAACGCCAGTTCATCTCAAAGATGAGGAGAGTTTCAGAGTGCAAACATCTCCAGAGCCCATAAAAGAACACTGAGTTGACCTAAGATACTGCCCTCCGCTGGAATCATTGAACACCAAGGGACTTGTCCAGGAAATTGGCAAAATTATTTGGTTGTCCCGATTAGTGAGAGAACAGAAAGGTTCATCGTCCTCAAGGTCTCAGTGAGATTGCTGTGAAATTTGAGACAAAAGGGGATTTGTAAGTTGACCCAATGAATTTGAATCACTTTGACAACTCTGGGACTTTATTAGCAGAAATGTACAATATGTCAGATTGACAAAGTGTGAGTCCTCATGATTAAGTTGGACATGAGGATTTACACTGTACAGTACAGTAGGTGTGAGTCTTGGTGTAGCTGTTTGGCCAGCTCTAGCTGGTGATTGTCCATACATTTGTCATTGACCACCACTAGCAGTGGTTTGCCTGCACCAAGGGTCTCCAGACAACTAACTGCCCCTGAGAATACAAGACAAGGCATTTCATTATTATCAATTATCAACATTAAAGACCAGCACAACGGTTTGGTAGTTTCGTTTTTTTATTTATTCGGCCATTGTACACACCAGCATGGCTGATAACCAGGTCGGCACATTTGATATCTTCAGCGATGGAATCCTTGAATTTAAAGGCCTCTAACGTGATCTTGTGACCGCTGTCTGAATCTGGGAGGATGGAGCTTCGTCCGACCTGCAGGAACAAATGTTGATAGGCGCGGGCTTTCAACAACTTCAAGAAAGATAAAGAAACGTTACTATAAATAGAACAATACGAGGGTATGGCACATCTACACAACTTATCCTTGTCTAGTTTTTGAGGCCAGCTAGCTAGCTAGCTAGCTCTCATGAACCCAAGTTAGGTTTACCTAGTTTACAGCCGGCCCCCCCTTGGGTTCTCAGCTGCTGGTACTGATCACAGCTGGCTCCCTAGTGAACTACAATCCCGATGCTCTGTTTAATCCCAACGCTCTGTCTAAACGCAAATACGCCTAACTTGCGATACAGTTTTGGAAACCTTTGGAACTTAACTTTCATATAAGCAATAAATCATTTTTCAAATACAAAAGATACACTTACTTGCATCCGGCTGTTTTCACACGCCGCCTCGGCTAAAACGCATCATCTCACTTTGCACTCGCATTTCCACTGGACCATTCCATCCCACATTTCCTGTGTTTCTCAAAATACAACCGGGTGCAACTTTCTTAAACTGCTTACAGTAAGTATATTTTGCATTTGAACAAGTATTTCTCGCTTATATGAAAGTTAAATTCCAATTGTTTCCTAAACTGTATCGCGTGCGAAGCGTATTTGTGTTTAGTCAGAGCATTAGGGCCAGTGGTGTAAAGTACTTAAGTAAAAATACTTTAAAGTACTACTTAAGTCGTTTTTTGGGGTATCTGTCCTTTACTTTACTATTTATATATTTTTTACAACTTTTACTTTTACTGTAAGTGAGGACTTGGTGGACTGTATATTCTTTAGGTTAGGTTTTACTTGATGTGTTCGCTCCCGTGTGCTGGTAAGGCCACAGATGACAGACAGGTAAGATTCCAGTTGTTTAATAACGCTGAATATGCACAGGCACGGAACAGCACAACACAGTGTATGTTGTATGGATGGGCTAAGGCACTTAGTGGTCTGGCAACTTGCTTCAACCAAAGTGTGTGTGTGTGGTCTGCAAGTAAAGAGAGAAATAAAGATACAATAGTGAATGACAGAATACAATCTCCAATTCACATCTCTTACAAACAATATGTATGGCTATAACATGACTATGATAACTTTAATGCTATACAGGACCATACAGCGCAATTCAACGTGACTGTGACTGCACTAATTGAGATCAAAGGGGTGCAGCCGCACTTGTACTACAAGGCATAGCGCCATCATCTTCAGTACAAGGCTACAACTGCACAATGAACTTGAATACCTCTAAACAGTGAACTACAATGTAATACCCATATAATGATGTACCATACACCTATACAATTACAGGGCATATAAACAACGCACTGGGGGACATTATCCTCTACAAATTCAGGGTTAAATGTCTGAAATGATATGACAACCAAACCAGAGCTAGCCAGCTCACAATAGCTAGCTCGCAGTAGAAACTACTAATTAGCATAACCATAAATATGAAATGATCGTAAGAGTGTATCTTCAGACATAAACACCTGAAAGATATGAAATATGTACTTACATATCAACAAGGCCGCACACTGGCCTTGGCTAACACAATGAAAGCTAACTGTTGGGAAAACACAAGGATGGCTAGAACTTTCTCTCACTTGACTTCTCTCGAGCTGATCTTCTCTAAACTGGAGATCGGCCAGGCGGGCCAGCATGCTCTGCTCCACTTCACCGGTGGACGGAGCTACAGCTCTGATATAATGAACTAACATTACTGATATGATTAACTAAATTTACTTCACTACATTCCTAAAGAAAATAATGTACTTTTTACTCCATACATTTTCCCTGACACCCAAAAGTACTCGTTACATTTGGAATACTTAGCAGGACAGGAAAATTGTCAAATTCACGCACTTATCAAGAGAACATCCCTGGTCATCCCTACTGCCTCTGATCTGGTCGGACTCATTAAACACAAATGCTTCGTTTGTAAATTATGTCTGAGTGTTGGAGTGTGCCCCTGGCTATTCTTAAAAATAAATACAAATTGTGCCGTCTGGTTTTCTAAATATAAGCAATTTGAAATGATTTCTACTTTTAATTTTGATACTTAAGTATATTTTTGCAATTACATTTACTTTTGATACTTAAGTATATGTACACCAAATACTTTTAGACTTTCACTTTTACTTACGCCATTTTCTATTAAAGTATCTTTACTTTTACTCAAGTATGACAATTGGGTACTTTTTCCACCACTGATTAGGGCAGTGTCTGTGAAAGTCCCCTCAGGCAGCTTCCTAAATAGACAGTATATAATATATATGTTTGTGGTATATTGCCAATATACCATGGTTAAGGGCTGTATCCTGGCACTCCAGGTTGCGTTGTGCATAAGAGAAGCCCTTAGCTGTAGTATATTGGCCATATACCACACCACCTCGGGCCGTATTGCTTAAATAACATTTACCTTCTATTTGAATGGGCTAGCTTATGTAGCCATTTTCACAGATCATACTCACTTGGACAGCTTCAGGGGACATAACACGTTCAATTAGGTCATCAAAGCTCGTTGTTCCTACAGTTACAAATACCCTCTTCATGGTTACTCATGTAACTAATGTTATCAAATGTAACTAATGTTACAGTAAAGATATCGATTGTGTGTTTGTTTATATCTGTCAATAGCCAGAAGTCACGTTCGTATTTTTAATTTACGCAAAAGAATACATCACTCTGCCACCTAAAGGTTTGGAGATTTACCTACAGTCTCGAATTTTTTTCCCCCAAATAAGAAGTGTGGTATTATTGATCTACTGTTGAAACAGTGGTAGTATCCCTCTGACCATTTAGAAAACTCCACTCGTGATGTGAAAATACTTCAATCGGTTTGACACCTCAAAAGCACAAGAATCTACTTTGACGAACATCTGCTTTCAAATAAGGGAATGCTGCCCCCTTGTGGCTAATTGTGTGACACACATAACGTTGCAAATAGAAATACAGTATATTATATAGAGCTGACACTATTCTTTCTACATGATAGAAAATCATATCTGTTCTACACCATATTCTATCTGAATATTGAGCAAAGTAAAAGTAAGTAGCCTTGTCTCAGCCAAAATGGCCCAACCATTTTTACATTACATTTTAGTCATTTAGCAGACGCTCTTATCCAGAGCGACTTACAGTTAGTGAGTGCATACATTTTCATACTGCCCCCCCGTGTGGAAACGAACCCACAACCCTTTCGTTGCAAGCGCCATGCTCTCCCAACTGAGCTACAGGGGACTACGCCTTAAGGCCACTTGAGTTGATTCATCTGAATATTAAACCAAGTTTCTAATTTTAATGTCACGTGCACAAGTACAGTGAAATGCCTTTCTTGAAAGCTCTAAACCCAACGATGTAGTAATCAATAACAATGTAATACTATAAATAACATAAGGTAGAACAAAAACACACGGGAAAAGAAATAAGAAGAACATGGTTAATGGATGGTAAATATCTCCCTAGAGTCGATGTCCGCGACCACCCGAAATCTAATTAGCATAATAAAACATTCCCATTAAAATGTGTCTGTTTAAGCAGCAGTGTTTTTCAGACCATGAGACATCCCAAAATTCGGTCTTCTCATGAAAACGTCTGCAGCATCCGAACAGTTTGGCCTACTTGCTCTCGGACACCCACAAGCCTCACAAGACTCTTTTGAAGGTAGCCCTGTACCAGTTTAAACCCTATATATGGAAGTAGTTTAATGCCCAAAAAGGGGTTAAATATGGGTAAAAAAAAAAAGAGAGGGTAATTTCCTGATCTTTCTTATATCTCTAAGATATAGGACAGACACTTTAAAACAAACGTCCTTTTGATGTACTCCTGAGTGGCGCAGTGGTCTAAGGCACTGCATCGCAGTGCTAACTGTGCCACTAGAGATCCTGGTTCGAATCCAGGCTCTGTCGCAGCCGGCCGCGACAGGGAGACTCATTGTCGGCGCACAATTGGCCCAGCGTCGTCCAGGGTAGGGGAGAGAATGGCCGGCAGGGATGTAGCTCAGTTGATAGAGCATGGTGTTTGCAACGCCAGGGTTGTGGGTTAGATTCCCACGGGGGGCCAGTATAAAAAAAAAAATGTATTCACTAACTGTAAGTCGCTCTGGATAAGAGCGTCTGCTAAATGTTTAAAAAATGATGTATTTTTCCGACTTATTTTTTATCTGTTTTTCTATGTATGAATCTGTTATTCAACGCGTTTCTATGGGCAGTAAGGACAAATTCAATGTTTCATCAAATTCTTTTATTCTATATTTTTTTACACCTAAAGGGGTCCTAAAATTCCAAATCAACTGAATTATCCTTGGTATGACCATCTTAAAACAATTCCATATGTTAGCTTAGTAGTGTGCATGGGTGTGTAGGACCCTGCAAGTGTGCATAGACAGTACAAAAATAAAAATACAAGGACATAGCCACAGGAAGAAGGGGTGCAGCAGCACCCCCTGAATAATCAGAATATTACAAAATATATATATTTGTTAAGAATATTTTTTCACAAAAATAGTGCACTGGGCCTTTACTAGTCCTGTATTAGCGGGCCGATATAGCCGTCTGTAGCACATGCAACAAGCAAAAAAATGCTGCAACACCCCCACCCCAAACTACTTTACTTCCCGCAGCTACTGTATGTACAAGGGGTCAACCACCTGAATAAGCGTCAGTTCTCGTTATGTGCAGTGTAGTAGGAGGTACAGCACACTGCCTCAAGTTATTTAAATTTGATGTGAAGTAGGAAACATGTATATCACATCAGCTGTAATAATGTAACAGTCTAAAACAGAAATGTATGAGCATTTGCTTGCCAATGTTGATTCAGGACACCAAACTTGTGACCACATGATCAGAGGGGTATCCTACATACCAGGTTTGATAAGTTAGCGAGGTAACTTTGGTCAACTGAGTTCAACTCGGGATACCCAGTCATGCGAATGTACCTTTTAGTCAGGTACATTTCTATGGCAAGAAATCCTTCAGAACTAATTAACAAGTCAATTTATCCTGAATGAATTGTCTGCGCCATAAGCTGAGGATCAATTAAATCAGATGCCCTCCCTTTCGCAAAGATTGCGTCATCGCCTTCATTTGAGAAAGAAGACTGATTCAGTATTTTACTAATCAAATGTTTGTGTATTGTGGGAAATTATTCTCTTATATTTTAGATGTGCTATTAGCTTAATAAGAAAGCATTAATGATTAAACATAAAAGGTTTGTACTGTACTGATATAAATTGTTTAACCTAACAAGCTGTGATTCATGTGAGGAGCTGTTAGGGAGTAGGGTGAGATAAGGCTTGTGACTCACACTGCCTCTTTGTTAGACCGCTCAAGGACATAGTGTTCTGCTACAAAGATGTCTGAGGTTGCTGACTCTCTGGACAAGTTGCAAAACAACTAAACACCTGGCAACAGTGAAGCGCCAAGGGGCTGGGACCAGCCTGTGCGCCAACGATAGGCTGAGTAAGTCTAAACCACGCTCAGTCTCTACTCTGATAGTTCCCGCTCCCTGCTGGCCTATCTCTGTCAGAGTATTTAAAGAAGAACTTATAACAATGGACCAGTTCTCTGTCTGCCCTGCATGGTATTTCAGTGGACCCGTATATACGAACATCATATTTACCATTGAAGTGTTTTGCATTAATTAAAATACTAGTCTATTTTAGAAGTCCTGTTGACCTCTTTTTGTTCCAATACCAGATTTGAATTGACGCAATTGAACAGTATTAAAACAAGTAAAATGTTAAAATACCTATCCCGTTATTTAGTAATAACAGAATGTATTTGAAACTTCACGCACAGTAAAGCTTTTGTATGACAAATACAATTATTTTATCGATAGGAGTGGTAAAAAAGGTGCTTATGCATTGATATGCACACCAAATAATAATAATAATAATAATAATATGCCATTTAGCAGACGCTTTTATCCAAAGCGACTTACAGTCGTGCGTGCATACATTTTTGTGTATGGGTGGTCCCGGGGATCGAACCCACTACCTTGGCGTTACAAGCGCCGTGCTCTACCAGCTGAGCTACAGAGGACCAAAGACGGCATTAACGATAAGTAATAAAATATAGATGGCACTTCTAAAAGCCTTTTTCACACCATATATGCCTGCTGAATTTGCAAGATTACTTTTCCTTCGTTTTCATTTCAGCACAAATGAAAATGTGTCACAGACTTCCCAATGGATTGAGGTTTTAGCATTGTCTCAACGAAGAGTTCGGTGTTCGACTAACCACGTGCGACATGCACATGTAGTTACAAGCCTGCTAGAGTTACATCCACCGTTTTAGGATGAAGCCGGAGCTGGAATGTGAGGCTAACTGAAGCTGGTTAGCTTTAGAAAACCCTGAGTAGATCTAGCTTGCTTCTTAGGATACCCCTCTGGCCAGTGTTCCTCAATCTTGGTATCAGATTTGTACTACATGATGGCAGTAATTATGTTGAAGAGTTGGAAGTAAGAGACTGAATAACCACACAGAAACCAATGTAAGACTGAAATCATTTAAGGCTCTGTTAATTCTCATCTTCAAAAACAACACACTGTAAAGTCACAAAAGCAAGTATAAAAGAAAACATTGATAATTGGCTAACAAAGCAATTAGAGATTTTAATAAATAGGTTATGAGAAAAGCTAACTTAATTTAAAAAAAAGTAATATAATGTAAGTTAGATCATTTAGGGCAGGGGGGTCAAACGCATTCCATAGAGGGCCTAGTGTCTGCAGGTTTTTCCTTTCAATTAAGACTTAGACAACCAGTTGAGTAGAGTTCCTTAATAATCATTGACCTTAATTCATCAATCAAGTACAAGGGAGGAGCAAAAACCTGCAGACACTCTGCCCTCCGTCGATCATGTTTGACACGTGGTTTAGATTAGATTGGCCAGAATTTGATCAAACCATGTTGTAACACAATAGTCATTTGCATGATGACTAAGAGGAACCTGTATCTCCTGTATATAAAGCAAACCACACAGCGGTAATTAGAAAACAAACATGCATAGTGCTCAACGTGAACATCTCATGCTTGGGGACCTGGCTTGACCATGCCTGTTGAAAAATAGAAAGTTGAAGGCTGGTCTGCTTTATGACCACCATACAGCTAGTTTAGGCCCTATAGAGCACAGCAATCATATATTTACCACGGTTTGATTAAATTCTGGGTGGCCCCAACCTGCATGTCTGTTATCACTTTAAAATTAGATACCAGATTTAATAAACCGATAAAAGTACAGAGTAAAACTAGGGGAAATAATGACTGAGCAGCTTCAAAAAGGGACGTTGTGGTCCTGAACAGATCACGGCTCATTGCCCCAGCGCTCCCCAACCCCAAATTAGAAAATAGAAATCCATAGACAACACTTCATCCTCATTCCCATATGGTTATCCTCTACACATTGAAAAGTGGGTCTTCCCTGGGCCGGGTCACCATGAAGGCCAGTGAGTCTGCAGGTGAATGTGTTCCACAGTCAAGATATCAAAGGTTGGGCAGGCTCAAGACTCCCTTTAATTGGATTATGAACAGACAAGAATCTGCTCTCTGGTACTGTAGGTAACACTGCCAGCTGGAGAGGTCAAAAGATGTGATTGAGCGGAAGTGGTTCCTGGGTCATAGGTCATCAAAGCAGGAACGAGTTGGGAGAGATCCTGTCAAATAATGACAATAGAGAACAAAAAAAGTACTGTGTTTTAGTAACTGACAGAGTAAAGGAAAGACTGAAGACACCACTAGGTGTTGATACACTGTATGAAGATATTCATATTTGAGTAATTAAGACCTTTACACAGTTAAGGAAATTAGCATTTCATCAATATAGAAAACTGTGAAACACAGTTAAAACGACCAATACCTCGATGTGTATGTGTGTCTGCTGTTTGTGTGGGGAAGGTGGGGGTAGTTCTCACACAGTGCAGAAAATCTGCTTCCTGTTTTGGAACATCAACTTATATTCAGGATGCTGCGTTTTCCTTGTCTGATACCTGTCCTATCTGTGGCTCATAAATCTCTAGTCTCTACACTGCCAGCTTCTTCTCTCGCTCTTCTTTTCCGCCCTTGTGCTCACTGCTCAGACAGTTGGGTTCTTCACGCCACATTCTTTGTCTGATCTAATGATAACAGGCTAAACCAATGGTTTTAACAGTCTGTGCAGCAAACCCCCTCCTCTGTCTGCTTTTTCTAACAGCTGTAATTTTGTTCCCTTTGTGCCACCCCTAATCCTCTCATCTCCCTTCCTCCGCACGTACATTTTAGCACACGCATTATGAACTCTACACTCCTGCTATCCATGCCCATACATCTTATCACAATCTGTGAATTCTTGCCCATTGTCAGTGAAAAGCCTATTGTGCATTATCACTTCTTTGTACTACTATGTGTGTGTGGAGGGTGAAGTGTAGTGCTTTAGTCTCTTACCTGGGGAAGAGGTATAGAGAGGACAGTGTCCCCTACTCCCTCACTGCACCACACAGGCCGTGCAGCACTGCTCCTGTTTCTCTGGCAGCGTGGCATAGTTCATCTGACGGACGATCTCAGCAAACAGCTCGTCCACCATGGTCTTGCTCTTGGCCGAGGTCTCGATGAAGGGACAGCCCCACTCTTGGGCCAGGGTCCGACCATCTGCACCCGCCACCTCCCTCTCAGACTCCAGGTCCACCTTGTTCCCCACCAGGATCAGTGGCACCTTCTCAAAGCGCTTCACCCGCACTATCTGGTCTCGCATCGGCCTGATGTCCTGGGGAGGAATTTAGATATGATGGATATAAGGATATTCTCAGGAACTGTGGGGAAATGTTTGTGCAACAATTATTGCTGCCTAGCCCTTCAATGTATATCAATCGGTTAAGTAGCAGCCCTTAAGCCATTCTTCCAACCTGTTGAGCTTTAAAAAACGTTCAGTGTGTAGAGCACAGACTTATGGGGATGAAGAGTTGTCTATGGATTTATATTGTAGAGATTAGGCTGTCAACAATTGGCTTAGGAATGATGCACTCAGAATTATATGAATACAATAGGCAATGCTCAGTAGGCCCATTTAAAACATGGCTACAACTCTATCATGAGGTTGAAAGCTCCTTGACATGTTGGCAGGTAACACCAGATAAAGGCCCTTTACCTGAAATGACTGTTGATTGACGAGACTGTAGACAAGTATGAAACCCTGGCCGTTCTTGATGTACAGGTCCCTCATGGAAGCGAACTGTTCTGTCCCTGCCGTGTCAAGGATCTCCAGCACCGAAGGCGACGAGTCCACTTCGATCTCTTTCCGATAGAAGTCCTCAATTGTAGGGTCATATTTCTCGATGAATGTGCCCGTGACAAACTGGACAGTCAGCGCGGATTTGCCGACGCCGCCGCTTCCCAGCACAACCACTTTGTACTCCTTCATTAGGGTGCACGAGCTTGACCCGGGTTACTTAGCTAACGTTAGCTAGCTGGATTGCTATATCCTGTGACAACATTAAGTAAACCTTGAAAACACAACTCTGTAAACCCTCACAAGTCAACCTCCCAGTTAAAATGTTAACATGTATGCATTTGGTTAAAACAAATTCAAATCTAGTTAAAAGCAGAAGTATTGCACTGAGCTAGCAAGCAAAGTTAGCTAAATCCACAACGCCCCTCCATGCTCGCTCGCGATAAGGAGCCTTCTTATGCCAAATCCTACACAGACAGTAAACATAACTATGTTACCTTGACACGAATATGGGCAGCTGCTCCTATCAGTAATATGCCCCAAAACTGTGCATTAACTGGGTTGGTGGTTAGCTAGTTAAGATGCACAATATTATAATGACTTGTATTGTCTCCATTTTTGTAGAGCATGTGAATGTGGCTCGTTCATACCACATCATAAAGCATACCGGTGTCGCAAAAGCCCAATGCCAGCGTCTGCCACTTCCACCACTGCGGGTCCCTGGCCTTATCAAGGGCAGGCTGCACGTTAGCAGCCAGATAGCGTTTAAGAACCTCGGGTTTGAGTTTCAGCCCAATGCAGTCCACAGTACACTGCTTGCTTGCTGTTTAGGATGAGACAGGGAAAGACCTCCCACTCCCTTCCTTAATTTCGTCCTCACGGCCTCTCCCTAGTATCGGTACTGTCTCATCCTCGCGACCACCAATGGGCTGCAATGTCCTGTGGAACCTAGTAAGTAACCAGCTCTTATTTTCTTTCCAAATCTAATCAAATGACGAGCACCAAATTTGCTGGCGCAAATACTAATATATTCAAGTCCTCAGCAGGGACATTGAAACGCTACATGATGGTCCAAAATGCAGGCCATATGTCAAGGAAGGACCATGGTGGGAAATCTACAATGTAATTGGTCACCTTGAAGAGTTATTGGCATTCCCATTGGTTCAACTATAACTTTAGGCGGGACAGTATGACGCAACGTTAGAACATAGAGAACGTTGCACATAGAAATATACTGCATAGAATGGAATTTACAGGATTCAGTTCACTGCACGCTGAGGATGGAAATTAATAATACATTAATCTTTATAATGGCTGATAATCGAAGTGTGAACATTAATTGAGCTATTTACAGGAACTATGTTATAGATGATGTTATAGGCAAGAAATAATTTGTCTGATTTGTCATATTTTTGTGTGTGTTTTAAGTGTGCTTCAGCTTTTCCATAGCAAGATAAATAGGAGACTCCAAACAAAAGCACTGATGTGAATTTGTGGTTTTGTCTGCTTTTTTGGACCTCCTATTCTTGTGGCTTCTTTTTTTCATACATATCTGATTTACCGTTTAGAAATTAAAGCACTTTATAGAGCTAATCCCCCCATTTGAAGATGTAATAAGTATTTGGACAAATTTCATTTATAGTTATAGTGTACCAAAGGTGTCAAAAGTTTAGTATTTGGTCCCATATTCCTAGCACGCAATGACTACATCAAGCGTGTGACTCTTAAAAACTCATTGGATGTATTTGCATTTTGTTTTGGATGTATTTTGGGTTATGTTTTGCCCAATAGGAACTGAATGGTGAATAATGACTGGAGTAATTTTCTTTCTAAGTGAGTAGATAAGATGTTTCTGAACACTTCTAAATCAATCCATATAATGCCATGATTAAGAAATATCATGAATGAATCATGAATAATGATGAGTGAGAGAGTTACAGAGCATACTGTCCCTCTGTAACTTCCTCACTCATCATCATTCACGATTCATTCATGATTATCCATAATTATGGTAGCATCCACATTCATGAAGAAGTGTTCACAAACATCTATTGGACAAAACATAATCTGAAACACAACCAAAACAAGCTGTAAATGCATCCAACAAGTTTCTAGAGTCACAAACTTGATGTAGTCATTGTGT
This sequence comes from Coregonus lavaretus, assembly GCF_964263955.1. Taxonomy (NCBI): domain Eukaryota; kingdom Metazoa; phylum Chordata; class Actinopteri; order Salmoniformes; family Salmonidae; genus Coregonus; species Coregonus lavaretus. Next base: position 14,855,641 of record NC_140019.1, read on the forward strand.
GCAAAAAATATGCGACCAAATACTAAACGTGTGACTACTTTAATACACTATAAGTGAAATGTGTCTAAATACTTATGACATCTTCAAATAGGGGGATTAGATATATAAAGTGCTTTCATTTCTAAACGGCAAATCAGATATGTATGAAAATACCCTAAAATAAAAGGTGACATTCTGTACTGTCACCTCATATGAAACATTTGATCATTGGATTGAGTAGTTGTTCAATTGTTAGTAAATGTTGGGAGACTTGACTCAGTCTCTCCTATAGAAAGCTCTCCTCTGTTTAAAGTGGAAAGGCCTTGGACCAATCCACAGCGACCCAGTCCCTCCACAACCTCTAGGATCGTGTCCATTGGTTCCAAAGCAATGGAAGAGCATAACAAGTAAGTCAAAAGACAGGTAAACAGTGACCACTAGCGGCTGTTCGGGCTACTAATGCATTTCCCACTATCGTCTGATCCTGATGTTATTCCAAAGACAGCCAGCATGTGGAACTCCAGACTCACGGGTTCTTCTGCTATCATACACCCCTAACTCACTAACCACACACTACAACTATTTCCACCACTAGGCCTACTGCAGTCACAACTTCTACTGAACTTCGTCCACTGCCATGAAGAATACATTTAGATAGCTGAAGCAAAGCACATAATTTTTCTCAATGAAGCATAAATTGGCTGTTGAAGGCACTGCATGGTCAATCTGCAGTCTGCATCGGCCGTGCAGCATTTAAAGCCAATTTATGCTTGATCCGAAAAATGTGGTCGGAGGCGCCATATGGATGGTGTGACGCAATTGCGGAGCCACTGGAGTCATGCAGAGGCCAAAATGAGCTTGTACTGCAAATGTTCTAACAATTCAGAGTGCTCTGTATAGCTCCTCATTGACATGATTGGTTGACCGTAGGTGAGGGCGGGAGGTCCTGTATAAACACAAACTCACTTCCTTTACAACTTCCTTCACAACAGCTCTGCGCGGCTCCTAGAAGCACAAGAAGTATGAATGCCATGACTTCTGCAGAGGCTGTATCACCAAAAATGCTGCACGGCCAATGCAGATGTCAGATTGACAATGTAGCGCCTTTTGCGGGGATATGGCCTTTGCAGAAGTCAGGGCATTCATACTTCTTCCACAGCAGCACAGAGCTGTTGTGAAGGAAGTTGTCAAGGAAGTGAGTTTGTGTTTATACAGGACCTCCCTCCCTCACCTACTGTCAACAAATCATGTCAATGCAGAGCTATACAGAGCCCTCCGCATTGTTAGAACATTTGAGAGGCCACGGCAATGCGGTACCGAGCTCAAATTGCTAAAGCAGTGTTTTATTAGGATTACTTACCATTCGCCATTGACTTGTTTTGGCATTGCAATCTTTTTCAATTATTACACCTTCGTTTACTGCGTTACTGTTCAGTTTCACCACTAGATGGTGAGACCTGCCTATGATAGGATAAATGGAGAGACTGACGAATAGTGGCAAGTAAGGAGTAAAAAGGACACGCAGCTCATTCAATATAATCCGTGTAGGTTTCTCGTTTTAACAGTGACATTTCTTGCTTTAGGGAATGAATCGAAATACAGTAAATGTTCTATGAAAAACATTCACTTTACTAATTGAATTTCAGTAGCCTAATTTATCTGAATAGACTTTAAATTAAATGGAGGGAATTGACCTATGTCTCTCCTCAGATTTCCTTGGGGAGTGCAGGGGCAGCTTGACACAGCAGCTGGGTCGCACGCACGCACGCACACACGCACACACACACACACACACACACACACACACACACACACACACACACACACACACACACACACACACACACACACACACACACACACACACACACACACACACTGTAATTCCCCAGAGGTAAGTTGGGGGAGAGCTGCTACTGAGGTAGACTTTATTACTGCTGTGTAATTAATAAGAGCAACATACCATTAATGTGTTTATCTCTCTCTGTTCTCCCCCTCTCTCTCTCCCTTGCTCCCTAATTCCCTCTGTCTCCCACAGAAGCCATTAACCACAGAGACCCTAAGCTGTGTACTGTGGGAGATATCCTCCTCAGCCTCTGGCCCTCTCCACTCCATCACCCTTACACTCCTTCTTTTCTTTCCTTCACTTCCCTTTCTCTCTCTTTTTATTTCTCGGTGTGTGTGTGTGTTCGCGTGTCCTTGCACGTGCATATGTGTGTGTGTGTTGATACCATGCTCCCTCTCTCTCTCTCCCTCTCTGGGGGACTGTATGATGTCATGTCTCTGACGGTCCCCCCCATCCCTGGGGACAATAACCAATTACCCAAAGTGCTCTGTCCCTACTCCCTCTTACCTCTCCCTGCCTCCTCACAGACATTTGACCTCTCACCTTGCCATTATCTGTGGAGTGACACCTCCCACGACACCGCGGTTGAGTATGTGTGCGTGTGTGTGTGTGTGTGTGTGTGTGTGTGTATGTACACACGCGTTTTTGTATGAGTCAACTGTCAAGGTCACACACCCACTTTCATATAAGCGAGTGACAGCCTTGCTCCAGCTGGACGTTGTTAGGTGAGAATGTCAGGGGCTTGTCTCATACGTGACACCATTTTCAAATGCCACAGAACCATAAATCAGATGTCCCACAGGAGAGCAGGAGGTGAATGTTGAGAGACAGATTATAGACTAATAACTAACATGGCCACCAACGCCATGCCCAGTAGTTTGGAGGTAACACTCCTAGAGAGAAATAAAGGTGGAATTATATAGGGGGAATTCTCTGTGAATTGTCTCTTTGTCTCTGAGGCTGTGTGATTTGAGTTCCTTTTTTCTGTGTAAACCCCAGCTCTCTCTAAACACCAACCACATTTCCCACTTAGCAGAGGTTGCCAACTGATCTAGGTGACGGAGTGTTAGGAGACAGTGTGGCATGAATTGCGGCTTTGGCACACACACACACACACACTTGGCCGCTATCGGGCATCAGGCATGGCATCACCTTCAACCCCCCTCCCTCCCTCCATCCCTCCCTCTCTGCCCATATGCACCCCTGCCCCATCCCCTTCCCTTGCCACGTCACCCAGCCCAGTGGAATTCCCTGGCGGACTCACTCAGATAAGGCTTTTGGGGTCTCTGGCCTTGGCTCAGAGAGATGGAGGTCCTATAGTGAGATAATGGGGGGCTTGTTCTGTGTCCCTTATTCTAACTGACTACATTCTCGAATGTGTGTAGTAGAATGTAGTAGAATGGGACTGTAGTAGAATTAAATGTAGTATAATTTTACTGTAGTAGAATGTGACTGTAGTAGAATGTGACTGTAGTATAATGTAGTAGAATGTGACTGTAGTAGAATGTGACTGTAGTAGAATGTAGTAGAATGTGACTGTAGTAGAATGTAGTAGAATGTGACTGTAGTAGAATGTAGTAGAATGCGACTGTAGTAGAATGTAGTAGAATGTGACTGTAGTAGAATGTAGTAGAATGTGACTGTAGTAGAATGTAGTAGAATGTGACTGTAGTAGAATGTGACTGTAGTAGAATGTAGTAGAATGTGACTGTAGTAGAATGTGACTGTAGTAGAATGTAGTAGAATGTGACTGTAGTAGAATGTAGTAGAATGCGACTGTAGTAGAATGTGACTGTAGTAGAATGTAGTAGAATGTGACTGTAGTAGAATGTAGTAGAATGTGACTATAGTAGAATGTAGTAGAATGCGACTGTAGTAGAATGTAGTAGAATGTGACTGTAGTAGAATGTGGAGTGAATGACATCACTTTGGCACCCACTATGATATCAGAAGGGTTTACTCTCCCCTGGCGCTTACAGTTTTTCATTGGCAGAACATTTCTGAAAGCACGGACAATAAAACAATTTTTTGATGGTTCTTCAAATTGATGAGCTTCTTTGAGCATTAATGTTTAAAAGGGCATGAATCACTCAACATACTGTCTCCTCCTCAAAAGTCTCTCTAAATCCCTCTCTTTATTTCACTCCCCTAAACCATCTCTTTCTCTCTCTCTCTCTCTCTCTCTCTCTCTCTCTCTCTCTCTCTCTCTCTCTCTCTCTCTCTCTCTCTCTCTCTCTCTCTCTCTCTCTCTCTCTCTCTCTCTCTCTCTCTCTTTCTCTCTCTCACCCCCCTCCTCCTTTCTCTGTGGTTAGTAGAGGGGGAAGCCAGCTGATTGGGTTAGAGATCTGAATACCCCAAACCATCCCCCCCTATCCACCTCAGCCCATCATCCCCTCAACTTCCTTCCTGTAACAAGGGACATTATCTGCCATCCCGTACCATGCATTAGCTTACTGGGAGGAGGAGAGGATTAGAGGATGCCTGTATCATACCTGCCCCCCCACACCTTTATCGTACCACCCTCTCTTTCATACATCCCTCCCTCTGCTCCTTCACCCCCCCCCCCCCCCCCCCCCCCCCCCCCTCCCTGAACTCCATCCTCTCCAGGGAGCAGCAGTCAGATAGCACCCATTACTGTCAGTCTCGTCTGCTCTTAATTGGCCCAGATAGGAGCCCGTCGCGCCTGAGGGAGGGCCCACAGATTCAATTAGGAGCCCTGACTGGGCACTTTAAATATTTAATGCAGGGGACTCAAAACAGGGTGACACAACAGGGAGGTCAAAGTTTCCTGGAAAAGTTACAGTGAACAAGAGGGTAAAGTGAAGAACATTTCTCACATACACTCACATATCTTCACACATTTATCAGTGACGCTAAATGGTTGACTTACTCCAATAAGTATGTGCCTGTGTGTGCCTGCCTGTGTGTGTGTGTGCGTGTGCGTGTGAGTGTGTGTGCGTGTGTGTGTCCCAGTTAATCCCAGCAGCTCAGGGAAAGTGACTGGAGCCATCAGAGGCTTTCCTCTTCATCTGGCCGTCTCTCTGTCTCCACTCAGATTAACTAACAATGGGCCTGCAGTCTGTTTAGTGAGCAAACATTCATTTGAATAACCAACATCTGTAGTCTT